>NC_136791.1:23381243-23733743 GCF_951216825.1 Electrona antarctica | reverse complement strand
AGGCTGGCAGGGCACTGCGTCAGGCACCCAGAACTTGAGGCAAGTAAATTGACCCT
Source organism: Electrona antarctica (assembly GCF_951216825.1). Classification (NCBI taxonomy): domain Eukaryota; kingdom Metazoa; phylum Chordata; class Actinopteri; order Myctophiformes; family Myctophidae; genus Electrona; species Electrona antarctica. The sequence continues at coordinate 23,733,687 of NC_136791.1, read as the reverse complement.
ATGGGAGCCAACCCAGGGCAAAGCCAGGAGGGGAAAGAAGCGTACCACCTATGTAGACGTGCTGCGGCGCGACAGCTTGGCTAACAACACTGCAGAGCTCAAGAACCTGATGTTAGATAGGAATTTGTGGAGGGCAGCGAACCAGGAATCCCGAGTTGGTGTTGGCTAGACCTCACTCTCGCAGCAACTAACTATAAGTGAAGACAGTGTGTGGGACCCTTTTCTTCTCATGCTTGATACTGCTGAAAGATGTTGAAACCTATATCGTTGTGCTGTGCAGAAACCTCCTATCTCCAATATTCCAACTTTTGTTTTTTTTGTTTTGTAAATGTATTAATGCCGTACTTCAGTGGTTTTCAACCCTTTTTGTATCAAGGCCCATTATTTATTGGGAATTTGAGCCACGGACCACCATGTGATTAGATTTAACCTCTCAGACCCAAAACTTTGAATATTGTGTTGTTGGATAAGATTTTGTCCACAATTCCATGCTGTATTGATGTTGGTAAAAGAGGAGAGATAACAGGAAAACGTTGATCAAAACAAAATCATTATTCTACATTCTCTAATTGTGTATAGACTTCTTGTAAAGTAACTAAGTAATGCAGATGTTTAACAATAGTTTAACTCTTGGGAACGTAAAATGACACCAAATGGACGCGGGAACCCCCTCAAGGACCACTGGTTGAAAACCACTGCCCTACTTGATCATACTACAGAACCATCAAAAGTAGCAGAACCACAAGCTTGTAGATCTGCTGTACTTTAGCTGCTTTTGCATTTGACTCCTGAAAAGAAACAGTTTTGGACGTATGAGGTTGCCACCCGACAGAGACGATATGCAAAATAATAGCAGGTCTACTGTGCAAGCTCGCAACGTGCTGCAACGCGCCACGCTGTGAGCTTGGAGATTTGTTCGTCTCATAAATAATAGGGACTCTAGGGGTTGAGTGGTTAAGGGCATATTTTATGCTACATCACTTCAACTGTACTCTCTCTCTCTCTCTACTATAGTATCTGCACACACAGGCGCACACAGGTACACGCACAGACGTGCACACGCACAGTTACACACACACACACACACACACACACACACACACACACACACACACACACACACACACACACACACACACACACACACACACACACAGTGTAACATGTCCCACGACATGTGGGACCAAGGCTAAGCGTAAATGAATGCACACAGCGGCGTCTTTCATTCCGTGATTCCATTCCATATTCATTGAATATAAATCAATTCATTGAGCGGCCCGAAGGACGGCGATGAATAAGTGTTTAGTCAGCGTTTCGCACCAGGAGGCCCGGCTAATCTTCCTGGGATACAAAAGAAGGACGCGTGGGCTTTGAACCGCCTCTGCTTATTAACCTTTTACATGAATATGAATCGTTGCCGCCGCCCGCGTTTCAACGCCGAGCTCGATGCGAGCCGAGGTGGCTGACGGCACCACGCACTAAGATATGTATAGGTGTAGCAACCGGCGTATAGCGCTGCCATCAGAGGTGCAATCTTGTGGATTTTTCTCATTACTTCTTGGCAGACGGATGGATTTGTCATAAAAAACAATGAATAGGTTGCCACAAAAACATGAATAGGTTACGCTTATACATCTAAAAATGCACAGAATCTGTGTTTGTGTGTGTGTGTGTGTGTTGCACATATCTCAAGGACCGCCTGGCTGATGGACTTGGTCGGACCGAAATTCCCCAAATCTCTTTATCTATCCGTCTGTCTCTCTCTGTATGTATTTATTCCCATACATACAGTACATGGAGAACACTCCGCCATTCTGTCTGTGTCCCTTTTATCCCCACAGATACTATGATAATGGGTACTAGTGTACCAAGTACACCAGGTATTGCCTAACCGGAGAGGCATGCGCTCCCAACGGGCATCGGCAATGATAGTGTAAAATAAGAACAGGAGGTGGCATCATGTAAAGCTTAAACTATACCCCATTGCACAATGCTGCTGAAAAGAACAGATTTCCGAGCTTCATGCGACACATTGTTAGCCTGAAAATCTGTTATTATCAGCAAATAGCACCATGTCATTCTACAGAGTATAAATGACTTTGACTCGGAACACAAATGAAACTGGAGCCCGAACGTGTTGTGTCTCTCCGCCGCAGTCTCTCTGGGAGATGGGCCTTCAAGGGAACATGCTGGCACGCTTCCCCCTGATCTCTGCGCCGTGCCCACTCACCACGCCACGGCCTTGAAAGGTCCTGCATGATTCAGAGCCCAGAAGCCTGCCAAAACCTTCCATGCCCATGAACGTGAACACACACATGCTCAAACAAACACGCACGCACACGTGGACACTCACGTGCTCAAACAAACACACACACACACACATGCTCAAACACACACACACACACACACACACACACACACACACACACACACACACACACACACACACACACACACACACACACACACACACACACACACACACACACACACACACACACACACACACACACACACACACACACAGCTGCTTATGCTATCCCTTGCCGTCTGTCAGCATCCAGAGGATAGATCAGAAAGTAATCCCAGCCTCGTAAGTCGTATGCTTGGACATTTACATTTACTCGAGACGAGTACTGTACTACCGAAATTGGAGGTACTTTTACTGTACTTGCGTATGAATTTCTTCTCCAATACATCTCTGATAATCTGCCAACTTGCCAACAATGCAATTAAACATGGCAGCTTCCAATCTCGAATACAAACCGAACGGTACAATTACGTCAATGATGACAAAAAATGGCTGTTTTGCCATACCGTACCGTACCGTATTGGAGCGGAACGGAAGCAGCTAGGTGGCTCCATCGAAAATGTGTCCGTTCCGCAGGGAGTTCCATATTAACTTTTTTTCCCTCTGCGCAACCCTCGCATACACGTGGAAAAATAAAGCACTTGCTTAAAAAAAAGATTCACACACGGAGCTTACGCACAACCTGTGCACCGCACCTGTGCTCAGTGTAGCTGGGTTCTATTGATTATAGTGACAGCAGGGGGCACGGTGGCACAGTCAATAGTGCTGTAGCCTCACAGCTAGAAGGTCCTGGGTTCGATTCCCGCTTGGGACGCTGTGGGCGCTGGCGGCATGTCCTCACTGTCACTATAGTGACAGTGTACCCTTGCGGACTGCGCTCCGGAGCCATTTCCGCGGCCAGTGTAGCCCGGACGTAATTCTACACTCTCCGTGATAAATCGCATGGCAGTTGTGGCTGTAGGGGAGTTACGTTGTGTCTGTATAAAAGTGTGTTGACATGGTCCATTGTATACAGTGTGATACACTTACCGAATTTCCTTTTGCCTCCTTCTTGCACCTGGATCCGCTCAAGCTCCGCCAGGCAGGGGGGCTCTGGGGGAGAAATTAAACGTTCCTTACAACCCGATAATCACAGCAAATTACAGAGCACACAACACACACACACACACACACACACACGTAACTTATGTTCTTGTGAGTTCAATTCTTTTTAACGCTAACACTGAAAATAGCGACACGTTGTGAGGTTTAAGATCTGCTATTATCAGTGCACGACACCGGTATGCAACCAAGTACGAATCAGACACAACTCTATCCCCAATCCTTACACCTAACCTGTAAATGTCTGATTCCAACCCTAACCCCACCATGATGCTTTTACTAATAGAGGGCCTCGACAGTCCATACATCCAAACAGAAAAGTCCTATCTGATTGCATTAAACAACGTTAAACAACGTTAAACTTTGCCACTCGATTTGCCACTCACTTTATGCATGTGCATATACCCTCTATTGTAAGCCTAGCACCACAAATCTGTTTCTCTTGTGAGGACCAGGAAAATTATCTTCACAATGTCTATTTCTCGAATTCGACGCACGCACGCACGCACGCACGCACGCACGCACGCACGCACGCACGCACGCACGCACGCACGCACGCACGCACGCACGCACGCACGCACGCACGCACGCACGCACGCACGCACGCACGCACGCACGCACGCACACACACACACACACACACACACACACACACACACACACAAGCACACACACAAGCAGACACAGTGCAATAACACCATTATAGCCCGATCAACGCCTAAACACCGGAGTCTGTCTTCTGAAGTCCTGAAATTGGAAAAGCAATTCACACAATTCCTTCATATTGTAGCATGGGATGAGAGAGACTTCCCAGCATGCCTCAGGGCCCGCACACAACTTTAGCGGTCTGTTATTCTGTTATTATTTTCTATGGGGAATATGTGGGGGTGTTTATGATTTATGTTGTTGGTGTGTGTTCCTTAATGATTTTTTTTTAAATATATATATTATATTCCTCCAATTTAGTCGTTCCAATTCCCACACAAGTGTATATTACTCGCTGTCAGTGGAAACCCATGCTGTTGTGTCTTGGGGAGGGTGTAGACTAGTAGTGGTTCTCAACTGGTGGGTAAGAAAAGAAAAAAGAAAGAAAAAATACCATGCATCAAAAACTATACAAACTATACTATAAAAACTGGTCAAACATTGGCCAAATTGTCAAATTATATATTAAAAAAAGAGGCTAACTTATTTTTATTTTTTTTAATAGCTGAACGTGTAGATCGGCTATTTTCACAATATGTATCTGTGGAACTGAGACAAACTAAATTGAATGCCTCACCTCCTACATTCCAAGTGCTTATCAGGGGAATCCCCCATGCAGTTCAAATCATTATTTTGGGGGGTCATGGCCTGAAAAGTTTGAGAACCAGTGATAATACACCATACAATTAGGGTAGGCAGACTACACTACAGGCGTTTTTTTTTCTCCTTTGAAACAAAACGCCTGTGGTCTCCGAGGCTAGGCAGACACAGACCCAGCAGCAGCCTCCAGTCCCACTGTTATTTGCTATAGGCTAGCCGCTAGACAGTCTTTTCTCTCGGTGACTTTATTTTTGTTTGTTGTTTTGGCATGGCTTGGGGATGGCCGGGCCTGGACCCCCCTCCATTCTTCCGGCATCTCCAGGCCCTTTTTGTTCTTTGCGGTAAAGTATCTACATGATCTTGTTTTTCCTCAAAGATTTAAATTTATTCTGTCGGGAAAATAAAAGAAAAAGCTTTCAAACTTAATATCCTTTATATCCCTATTCTTGAGCCACATGTTATTTTGTTGTAAAACTTTGGGAGACCGTAACACGCCTGACACTGAGCAGTTTCACCGGAAGGGCGCAACGCAAGTGGTTTTGACATATTTCTTTGTATTAATCTCGCGAAATTAGTAATTACACGGAGCACACCCCTCTCCCCTCTGTGTTTAAGATTGAAGTCTGGCGTTGCACAAAATAAAAGTGTGTACTCCTATGGGAGAAGTTGCCGGTGGTGTGCTTGCTCGCTTGAGTTCCGTCGGTCATTACAATATTGTGTATTGAAGCGGAGAACAGTGACGCTGGAAACTAGACATCGTTTCTGCTCCACTGGCTGCGTGACAGAGCCCATCTCTGAGAGCTGAGGGAGAAGCGGCCTGTCAACAAGTAGCACCGACGTGTTTAGTGCCCAATTTTACCTCCACAAGGGAACCAGAGGGACCGCGTGACGGACCGCCACATGACAGCGCTCGTCTTCACCTGAGGGAAGCTAAGTGCCCACAGTACGTCGCCCACAGTAAAATCCTCAGTGTTCGTTTATTTCATTTGTAACTCCAACTCTGAGGGGTGCAGCCATGTGTTCCGACGTACCAAGAGTCCGACAGTCATTAGTCCGACACCCTACCCAAACACCAGAGTAATCTAGTAAGAGAGTGGCGACACTAGCGTTGACTCCCATTGTAACAATGGAATGCAGAAGTGCTCATTCTATCTCAATGGGATAGTTCCAATGTTTGGAACTATAGCCCATAGCACCCCACTTTGCGGCAAGATCAAAGCATGTCGCCACTCTCTTACTATTCCACTCGGCCAAACACTAACCTAACTGCAACGCATGTCGGGAGCAACGGGTGATTTGCGCATGTCGAACTTTTGGTATGTCGGATAAACGTCTGCACCCCACTCTGAGAGTTACTTACTATGATTATTTGTGTGTCAGTGTATGGTATTGTGTATATGAGTGAATGGTGCCGATGTCGCAACAACACCGTGATTGGGTGTATTTGCTAAGCATAGACACTGTGTGTGTGTGTTGTGTGTGTGTTCTTCGCATGCATAGTGCTGGTTAATGACACTGGGTCTTGTGTATTTCGTTTCTGCATAGTGCAGGTGCGAAGTGCGAAGCTCCACTGCAGCCATCGGGCGTCGCGTCAGTGTAAACGCAGGGAATGTTCCCTTTTTAAGTTGCATTGTATAGCGCTGCTTTTTTGAATGAATCTTTGGCATTACCGTGTGTAGGGTTTATTCTGTCATAGAGTTGTTCAATGTTGTTGGTGTTTTTTGTGATGTTTTTGTGATTTGGTGTCACCGCTCTTGCTCTATATCTGACTGTACTTCTCTTACCCCGTGTCTGTACTTTAACTGCTGTGCTGCATCTACCCCTGAGCCACTCAGTGTGCCCAGACATCAGTGTGTTGTTTCGGGTCATTGGGCGTTTGTTCCACACGCTCAGTGAAATGCTTGACATTGTTTCGTTGAGACATAAACGGAAGACACAGGGCATTTTTTGCCACAGTATATCATTGATTTTCCGCGCCTCAGAACAATGGGAATGAAAATCGACAAAGTGTCCCTTCAACTAGGATACGGATTTGACTGAGTGTTCACTTGGTGAAATTACGCATCAATGCATACAGTGTATGCACACGCACGCACGCACGCACGCACGCACGCACGAACGCACGCACGCACGCACGCACGCACGCACGCACGCACGCACGCACGCACGCACGCACAACAAAGGATCATTCCCCCCCCCCCCCCAATATACTGCAGTGGTTTTCAACTTGGGGTCCTTGAGGGGGTTACAGGAGGTCCTCAACTAAATTCAAGGACTGAAGAAGACCTTATGAGGTCGAAACATTGGTTTCCTCTTTTTAAACAAATCTTTGCATCGTGGCTATGAGTGTGCCTTTTTCTTTATCTTCTATGATGCCACTTGGATGCCAGAAAGTTCCCTTTTTTGTGCTCCTTTCATGTGATATCACCAAATAAAGTCAATCAATCAATCAATCAATCAATCAATAAATCAATCAATCAATCAATCAGTGGTCTGGTCTGCTGTGTACGTACTCTCTCTCCAGAAGCAGAGGCACCACTCCGCGGTGGACACCTTGCCGTCTCGGTAGGAGTCGCAGGAGTTGAAGAAGGGACGGATGCAGATCTCGTACTTGTCCAGGTTGATGGCGGCCAGCTCGGCCGCGTCCAGGTACAGGTCAGCGTTGGTGTCCAGCTTGGAGAACATCCACCCTATGGAGTCCTTACAGCTGGCCACCATGCCCCTGTCCAGCACTACAGGCACACGTAGGCACACACACAGGCGCAGGCACACGCACACGCGCACACACACACACACACACACACACACACACACACACACACACACACACACACACACACACACACACACACACACACACACACACACACACACACACACAATTTATTATTTATAAAAAAATGCAATGGAGCCAGTATGGACATTTCCTAACATACTACCTACCACCAGTAGGCGACTAGGAAACGCGGAAGTGAAATTACTGAAGTTAGGGTTAGAGTTAGGGTAGATTTGGTTGCTTCTGGTGGGGGTGGTACTACTAACCTGACGCAGGGTTGCTCCTGGTGGGGGCGCTGTTGGCTCCAGGCTTGCTGTTATTGTTCTGCTTGGCGTTGCCCTGCAGCAGCTGGAACCAGTCCCTGAGCCGCTCGCCCAGGTCCGCCAGGTCCTGACCCGTACAGCTGTCTGCATGTGGACACAGAGCACGTCAGTGTGTGTGCGCGTGTGTGTGCGTGTGTCTGCGTGCGTGTGCGTACGTGTACATTGCTCGCTCACGACCGTATCGTTGACCTAGTGTCCGATGCAGTGCAAAAAATGCATGCCATCCATGCAGTGCAGCAATGTATAAACATTCAAGAGTGTTACCAGATTGGTTTATTTAAATACATGTGATGTCTTTGCTACTAGCATGCCGAATACACCCGATATTGTTTTTGTTGACACCAGTCACAATTCATCAAAAGGAGGTCCTGAATCTGGAGGTTGTGTCTTTGATTTGTACATTGACCAGACATTTCAAGATAAACATTCTAAGTACCGCAACCATTACTATACAGTAGAATCATACAGGGCTGGACTGGCCACCGGGCATACCGGGCATTTTCCCGGTGGGCCGCGACCGTAGGGGGCCGCATGATATTGGCAGGCAGGCAGGCCAATAGGCGGCAGGCCACCAGGAAAGGTCCGGGCGTGCTGCCATTCTGGGGTAGCGCCCCCCCTGACCCCCCCCCCCGGCGGTGCAGTGCAGGGGGGGGGGGCCACATAATATTATGTTGCCTATCTGCGCGCTGGTTGTGGTGGGCCGGTCTGGGCCAAATTCACGCGAAAATGCCCGGGCCGAATTTTTGTCCCAGTCCAGCCCTGGAATCATAACAACCCTTGGGTGCAGATGTAGATTCTACATACTGATATTTGGAAGCCTAGTTAGGCCAAGTGGGCCATGTACATAAACTGACCACCTACAGTAGCTAACAATAGCTGGCATGACAAAAAGCTATGCCAAACAACTTGCCAAAGTTTGTCTGTGTGGAGGAGAAGATGCCATGTGTATCCTTATAGGTGCCCATGACCTGTCAACCCTGTTATTTATTTATTTGTTTCCCTGCAAATTTAATTGTAATTTGTGGATTAAGAATTAAAATGTAGGCCTAACTAATGTCTGAAGGTACCTCTCATACCTCCTCCATAATGAATTGCATTTATAATAATGAATTGCATTTTTATAGCGCTTTTCCAAGTGCTCAAAGCGCTTTACAATGGTTCATTCATTCATACATTGAGAGGTGAAGCGGCGAACAGTCGACGCCAGCGTCCTCACTTCCCACATTCACACACCAATGGTGGCAAGCTCACACCGACCGACTCATTGGAGGCATTGTATAGGGTTCAGTGTCTTGCCCATGGACACTTCGACATGTAAAAATAGCAGACCTACAAAGCTCGTAGCGTGCCACTCGGTGGCGCGCTATGAGCTTGTAGATCTGCTACAAGGAGGAGCCGGGATTCGAACCTCCGACCCACTGATCATTGGACGACCTGCTCTACCTCCTGAGCCACAGCCGCCCCCATAAACATACTCTGTCATGGAACCTGCGGTCCACAGACTTGTATTGGACCTCCTCCTTTGGGGACAGACTTCAGTGTGGCAGCGCCCACCCTGTGGAACTCTCTGCCAATGATTCTCCTCCATGCTCCAACTCTGGACTATTTTAAGGCTACCTTGAAAATTCTCTCTTATAAAGCGTCCTTGGGTTCATGAAAGGCGCTATATCAATTCTATATATTATTTTTGTTATTATTAATAATAATAATAATGTATTGTGTGTATTGCTATATCTGTACATGAGGGCCAAATGTCCCCAACAGCAGACGAAACTAGACTAGAGAAATGTTTGTTGTTTTATGGTAAAAAAAAAGAAAAAGAGGCTGACAATTGGGAAAAGTTTCAGGTTGGGGGTTAGGGTTTGGATTAGAAATTTCAAGGTTAGATTTATGGGTTGGTGTTGGAGTTATGCATGATTTAGTAATACAGTTCGTATGTGTGTGTGTGTGTGTGTGCGTGCGTGCGTGCGTGCGTGCGTGCGTGCGTGCGTGCGTGCGTGCGTGACCCTCACCATGTTTGGTCTCGACAGGGACGGGAACAGGCGCAGCAGTGGGACATGGACACAGGCCTGCACATTTCAGAGTGAGTTCCTTCCCAGTAAGACACGCCTGCTGCTCCAGCTTGCACTGGAAACCGACAACACGTTAACAAGGAGACAAGAAGAGGAAATTAAGTGAGATATATCACCACATTTAGCAGACACTCTTATTCCAGAGCGATTTACAGTAAGCAAAAACAACACATGTATAATATAAGTACTGTATACAGTACACTATAGAATGTTATGTCTACGTAATATGCTATGCTATGCTATCTACAGATCCAATATGTACTGTATGAAGGTGATCGACTAGGCCTATGTGAAGCATAGATTATAGATTTTGCTTGTGAGCAGCAGTGGAAATATGTGACTAAGTACATTAAGTACTGTACTTACAATTTTGAGCCATTTGTACTTTACTTGAATATTTCCAATTTCGAATTATTTTACTTCACTACATCTCGGATCCTAATATTGTACTTTTACTCTTTTACTCCACACTGACAACTTTAGTTACTAGTTACTTTTTAGATTATTATTTTTTTATATATTTTTTGGGGGCTTTTTTCTGCCTTTATCGATAGGTTGAAAGTAGACTGACAGGAAATGGGGAGAGAGATGGGGGAAGACACGCGGCAAAGGCCGTCGGGATCGGGAGTCGAACCCGCGGCACGCCGTAAGGCAGCCCAGGTGCCCAGACGGTTGAGCTAACCGTCTGGGCCACTTCATAGATTTTGATTATTACAAAACATACACTAACCACTTCAGCCATACATTTCGTCCATTTGAAAATAGCCGATCTACAAGCTCCCAATGCGTCACGATGAGACGCATTTTGAGCTTGTAGATCTGCTATTTTCAAAATATTTTTTTCAAAGTACATTTTGAAACCAACATTTGTGTACTTTTGTACTAAAGTCAAATTTGAATTCCGGACTTTCACTTCACTAACATAGCATTTCTACATTGCAGTATTGATGCTTTAACTTAAGTAAAATATTTGAGTACTTTTTCCCCCACCACCGCTCAATTCAAACGTTATAGATTTTTTTGCTTGCTAGCCAGAGCCTTCCTCACCTCTACCTCCTAACAAGGTCAGAGAAGATGCTTCCCAAGAGACGAGTCAACCAGAACCGCTGACTGGTTGTTAAACGGTTGCTAGATTGTGCTAGGGTGTTGCCAGGCAGTTGGAATGAGGTAGAGAGAAGCTGAAAACCGACCTTGAAAAGCCTATGTTGTCATTGCAAACATAACCTCGGAAACCGCAGGCGTTTTGTTAAAAAAAAGCCTGGGTGAGCACAAGCTCCCAGAACGTCTGTGCAACGTTGAAGCTGCATGCCACTACCTACTGGCCAAAACTGGAACCGCAGCACGTTCATGGAGGTGGACGGACGTCATGTGCGTAACGTGCGTCAACCCTGACCTCAACTTCCGCTCGCTCGAGCCATTGAGTTGTAATCGCAGTCTTCCGGGGGGGGGGGTGTAGGGCTATCGTTCCTTTAATGTTTGTCTTTAGTTCAATGTTTGTTTTGTAAACGCCATTGACAATGAAGGGAAAATTTACGTCATAATGTAACTCATTACGTCATATTGTCTCTTTTATTGTTAATGACATTTAATGTTTGTGTTGGCACTGTTTGTTTTACATCTCCATGACATCATCTGGGGGGTAGATCAAGTACCCCCCCAGTGGTTCCCAAAGTGGGATTCCCCAGGGGTCCTTGAGGGAGTTCCAGGGGGTCCCCAGCTAAATGATAGTTTGGAACCAAATGGACCCTTATGGTTCTGTAACTCAGTGTATAACGGGTCCATTTGGTTCCATTTGTACACTCTCAGAGTTAAAATAACATTGGTTTTACAATATAAATCAGGGTCTTAGAGATAAAAAATTAAATAAAAATCCATTAAATGGGGGCCTGTACACGCTCATATATTCTGGACTTGTCCTAAAATTCAGAAATACTGGCAGGATATTCACTCCACCTTGGAGACCATTCTGTGTTTTGAGATATACCTCTGACTTGTTCCTTCTTATTGCTGGGAAATATCCCTGAAGAGTTTCTAATACATGATAAATATTTAATCAAGATCCTCTTAGCAACAAGTAAGAAAGCGATCACACAACGCTGGTACCAACAGGACCCACCAACGAAAGAACATTGGATGGACATTACTGAGGAACTGTATGTTATGGAAAAACTAACATTCATACTTAGACTACAAGAGGATAAGTTCTATAAAAAGTGGGAAAAGTGGGATCTCTTCTCTCAGCCTAGCGATAATGCAAGAGGATTTCAATGAATGTATCTTGTAATATGAAAAATGCAGCTTTGTCTTTTTGTTTTGTTTTGTTGTCTGTTTTTGTTGTCTGTCTGTCTTTCATCAATAAAAATTAAGTAAATGGGGGCCTGTAGACTCATGCATGTCAGTAAGTATGTATGTCACAGGGACCTATCCCCATCCATGTCAGTATGTATGTCACAGGGACCTATCCCCATCCATACTGATGCTGACTGAGTGCCAAGCAGGGAGGCAGTGGGTACCAGTTGTACAGTCTTTGATGATATGATTCGGCTGGGGAATTGAACGCCTGAGCTACCAATCTCAGGGCAGACACGTCACTGAGCTGGTAATATTATAGACAGTACAGGATTATACTTTATTACTTTCACAATCTGCGGCTTATGTGAGAATTTTTAATTAGATTTAATTTTTCTGCATTTTGCATGTTAACCATTCAGGGCGGGAACCCCATTTTGTGTTTTAAGCATTATGTTATACTTTAGCTATTGACAACGCTTTTAACTAAAATCTTTGCTCCTGGGGGGTCCCTGGAACAACATATTTTCAGATGGGGGTTCAGCGGTCAATTACATATAGTTTTTGAGGTCCTTGACATGAAAAACGTTGAGAACCACTGAATAGAAACATAGGTTTTTTTCTGAAAACTGTCAGGATTTTGTAGAATCATCCTCAGGTCTAAATGGGTTAACCCTTTCAGCGCTATCATTTATTGAAACATTAGGATCTAATTCACGCAAGCATTTTTTTAATTTGAGCTCTTATTTTGAAAAGCCGCCATTTCAGCTTCGCTAGCAGTAGTCCTAAGTTAGTAATTTACACGGAGCTGGGCCGGCCTTGTTTACAATGTGAATCCAGACCGGAGCTCTGCAGAGCTCCAGATCGTCAGGTCTGTGCCGTCAAAGAAACGCTGTTTTGACCAAAATGCCAAGGAATAGGAGATACAGGCGATTGAAAGAAATGGATAGAATGGATTATTATGGCAACGATGATCTAAGATGGGCGATCCAGTGCTGTGCTAACAACACAGCTAGCTAACCGGCTAACGTGAGTAGCATTTTGGCTCGAGCAATTGAACGCGCAATTGCCGAAGGCCGTCAGCAATGGCATTAAGCGTCAGTATCAAAATTAGGCTTCAATTGACAAAGATCTTCGCCAATGGCGCTGAAAGTATTAAGCTACATGCACTGATTTTGCTCTTTTGCTTTCACTATGACTATGCTGAGCTTCTAACGTGCTCAACGCATCGTCTCTGTCGGGTGGAAACCTCATAATAATAATGTCCAAAACTGTAACTTTTTCAGGATTCAAATTCAAAAGTAGCAGATCTCCAAGCTCTGAACAACAAGAGATCTGCAGCTTCTCATGCTTGTGTGTGACGCTGTACTGTACTTAATGAACAAGAAAGGGTCGTTCATTTACAGGAAAAAAAACTAAAAGTTAGAATATGGAAATAAGAGGGTTTTGTCCACACAGATGAGGAGGTTGGCTAGCTCTAAAAGCAGAAGGATTACAAAGGGGGCAGAATAAGAATAAGAACAACAACAATGTGATGAACAACAATAGTGTGCTGGGTTATAGAGCCTAATAAACAGCCAGGCAGCACAGCAGACACCCGGCCCGGCGGCCCCAGCGAGGCCATTTATCATGTGCTCTGTGTGTCTCTGTCTGTCCCCAGAGAGACACTTTACAATGCTGCCCTCGCAATGCACACACTGCACCATATGTGGCCATATGCTGCTCCACCGCCATCACACTGTTATGCATGCCATAGCCTGTTTACGCTATGCAAATGACAAACTGTAAACATGTGCCAGGGTCTCGCCGATGCACTGCAGGGAACTAATACGTTGCTTTGTTTAAGTGTCAATACTACTATACAATACAAATGCTATTTACTCGAGTTGGCAAACCTATTTTTGGAGAATGTTCGTTATTGGGTCACCCACTCACAGTTAACAGTCTTTGTTGTGCTTGAAATGTGCTTGAAATGTACTGTAATTCTGCAAACTGTTAATAAATATTTCAATCAATCAATCAAGCCTATAATAGGGATGCCAGGATTCATGTTGTTGTGGATAATTCATGTTTTTTGGAAGGGGTATCACAATTAAGGTTTGTGCGTGCGTGCGTGCGTGCGTGCGTGCGTGCGTGCGTGCGTGCGTGCGTGCGTGCGTGCGTGTACCTGCGAGGCGTAGTTGTGTCCATCGGACCCACACACGGGCCCAGTGGAGGAGATGGGACAGGGGTGACAGTTCCCCTCAGCGGACCTCAGAGCTGGCTGCTTCAGCCTGCAAGAGAGGACGCACGCACACACGCACGCAGCCACGCACGCCGCACACACACAGTTTTGTCAGAGCAGCAGCATTATTGGCTTAGGAATGGAACAAAAGGGGCAGGTATACGCTCCTGTATTTAGTATACAGTAATATTTAGTATATTATCAGTTATTATGGTGGTACATGGAGAGCCAAATATTTTCTGAGGCGGTACTTCAGTATAAAAAGGTTGGGAAGCAATGGGCTAGCCTAGGACTGGTTGACAAGTAGTACTGCCTGAAGCTAATGACGAGCACAACATCTTCCCAGTCCAAGTAGCAGAACAGAAAAACAATATATAGGTATATTCGACCATAATTCCTCTTCATGGGTTCCCCGGGAAAAGTAGGCAGACTCTGAACACATAGGTGGTCGCTTGTAGCCTGGCTTCAGGCTATCATCACTGCGTAGATATTAGTCTGGAAATTCGGCGTGAAAGATTTATTTCCAAAGGGACGGTTACAAACAGATTCCAACGTCACAGCAAAAAAAAAGTCTCACAATGACAAGTGGGCTCTGATTGGTCATCCACAATTCTGGGGGTGAGCAAAATGTAATTCAAACTGAGGAGTGCCAGACCAATCTCCCCAGGGATTGTTTTTTTTCCTGTGGCAGACTCGTCTGGTTTCCAGGCTACAGGACCTTATCTGTAATTATATATCTAAGTGCAATATGTGTACAAATAATTGTGAAAAGAAAATGTGTACCAGCTTCTCTGCAGCCCGAATGGGTTTGAGATGATGCCTTCTTTGTATACTATTTACCTCCACGTCTTTATCTCTGTATACAGCCTTAACCCATTTAGGCCGCCTGACGTCGACATTTAAAAAAATGGCTTCTAAATCATGACAGTTTTCTGAAATACCTATATATGTTTCTATATAAGTGGTGCTCAATATTTCATGTCAAGGACCCCAAAAAGTGTATGTAATTGGCCGCCGACCCCCATCTGAAAATATGTTATTCCAGGAACCCCTCAGAAGCAAAGATTTGAGTTGAAATCGTTCGCTCTGAAAGAATATACATTCAAAGATTTGCGCCACATTTTCAAGAATTTTCAAAAATAGCAGATCTACAAGCTCGTAGCACGGCACTCGGTGCCACGCTCTGAGCTTGTAGATCTGCTATTTTTCAATAGCTAACGTATAACATAATGCTTAAAACACCAAAACGAATTCCCGTCCAGAATGGGTTAAGAGTCAATACCACGTATGTGTCTCGCCTCAGGTGCACGATTTCTTCAAACAATTGTACAAACAATGCGGGTGAACGAACGCTGGCTTTCTCAGTACTGTCTGTCTGAGCTATATATATTGGATTGAACCGAGGCTCTCAGTGCATTTCCTTCATGCATCTACAATCTGTTGTGCATGCAATAACAATTGCAATTTACAACAAGGCGGTTTAGCAGATGCTCTAATCCAGAGCGACTTATAATAAACAAGGTAAATAATCACATACTGTAAATAGAATGCAGCGAGAAGGCGAACGATAAATTTAACATCCGCGTCTAACCCATTTAGACCTGAGGACGATTCTACAAAATGCCTTCTAAATCCTGACAGTTTCGTTCTCAAACATTTTCAGGTCAAGGACCCCCACAAATATATGTAATTGGCCGTCGACCCCCATCTGAAAATATGTTGTCCCACGGACCCTCCAGAAGCAAATCTAAATAACGTCCTTTATTGATAGCAGGTAAACAATGGACCTAGCATCTGTCTAAAGTACACAACATGCTATCTAAATAACGTTATGTACATTGAAACCACAAGATAACAGGTAAACAAACAATGAACCTAGAATCTGTCAAAATGCAATGCGTGTGTGCGATGAAGAAAGTCAGTATATCAGAAACCGATCTTTAAGGAACTATTCCTGTTAAGTACAAAGGTTTTATGATTTAGAAGACTACAGGAATATATAAGTAGTAAGAAGAAGATGATGTATGGACGTATGTATGTATAATGTATGTAGGTATGTCGGTGTTAGTCTGTCTATGTATATGTGAGTCATGTATCAGTTTGTGCAAACATTTTAAATAAAATGATTGGAAGAAAGAAACCAATCTTTCTGCTACAAGGTTTATACGCTGAGTATAAGTTGAGCATAGTCGAGGTCGGTGTGATAAAGAATAGGGGCAACATCTCAAACCGTGGTCCAGGGATCTTCAGGGGGTTCCAAATGCAACTAAGAGTGTACAAATGCACACACTCTCAGAATTATGGAGGTCATTGAAATGTGGGTCGAGACCCATTTGAGGGTCACGGACTCACGGACCAATTGTTATGGGTCACGACTCGAGTGACTCATGTAAAAATCCCATTTTCTTTTCCTACATATATTTTTATATTTTTAAAGAAATGTACATTTTAAAACCAACAAATAAATTAATAAATTCCATGGGTAAAAAAATGAAGATATACAAGCTTGCAACGCGGTGCGAAGTTGTTTTCACTAGCTTGGCTTCCGGCCCGGGCAATAGTCTAATTTCTCTTTTGGGTCTCTCTCGACCTGAACATTTTCAGAACCACTGCTCTAGAGGATACAAAGAAGAGTAGCTTCTTAGCCTGTTGCCATTGACCCCGAAGAGAGACAAATCACAGATCCTTGTAAGGAATTGAATGAATACAAGGTGTTGTTGACCTTGCATGATTTAGTTTTAGCAACAGCATGCACTAATAACACTTGCTCAAGGGTTACGCACGCATGCAGTGCCGCGCGCCCTCGCACACACACACACACACACACACGCACACGCACACGCACACACACACACCCACGCTCACCTGTGTTCCAGTTTCTTGCGGTTGACGCACACAGCTCTCTGGTAGCCCTGGGCGATACACACCTTGTGTCGGCTGCACTTAACCTTCTGGCACGGGTCCTTGGTGGTATCTACATCTGGGAGCACAATAATGGAGAAGTGAGTCATCCCTGCTTTTCATACATTTGGCCTCCTCTCTCTCTCTCTCTCTGTCTCTCTCGCTTGTCTTGCCTTCTATTCCATCTCCACTACCTCAGTGGACCACAAAACCGATGTGTTTTTGGCCCTCACTTCACACTTGTGTACGGAAGAAATGTTATCAGAAAAAGTCCATAGACCTGGCCACACACATGGCGTCACGGGCAGAACACACAAAGCCAGGTGCTAGAGGGGCACTAGCCGTCTACAAGCTCACAACGTGTCATGGGGCAAACGCGCCGTGAGGTTGTAGATTTCAGTTATTAACTTAAGTATAAAATGTTCAAGTGTTTAAACTGAGTGCGATGCATTACATACATTGCAAACATTAACCCATTTTCCCTGGGGACCCCCTGGCACCCCCCCTCAAGGACCACGGGAGCTCCCCAGACCTCACCTTGACAACCGCCTGCTTCTATACGTCCCTCTCCTGAGAGTGCGAGCCACCTCGATGCACTCTTTCAGCACTGCGACCTAATGGTCGTTATTCAGTGTATGTGTGTGTGCCGTGCCGTGGTGGAAGCCAGCCGGCAGGCAGGCAGGCAGGCAATCACCAGCACTGGGCTAAAGGCTCCGCAGATAGCTACCCCCTCCCCATCCATCACCTTCTTCTTGGCTAGCGGCTAATGTTCCACCGTGTGTCATCCCCACGCACACACTCATATGTCACCGCTGTCTTCACCTTAGCGGGCCCCCCCTCTCTCATTCTCTCTCTCTCTCTCTCTCTCTCTCTCTCTCCAGCCCGGCCCGATTGTCCCCCGGACAGCCTCTTCTTCCCTTCCCTTTCCCTTCCCCATTCACCTATACGCTATCCATCAGCACGGCTCAGCAAGAACACTGCTTATTTACCGAAAAAACACTGCAGGCACCATCTACAAGATAGAGACGCCCTGGTGAAGCGCCTGCATGTAAAAATGTGTTCCGAATGCATTATGGTTTAATAGATTTTGGGCAAGGCAAAAAGGGCTTGCCATCGGCTCGTCTCCATCAGCCGGGGTGTGTGTGTGTGTGGGGGGGGGGGGGGGGGGCATTAGTCATGGCTGTGTCCCAGGATTTAGAAGCGGCAAAAAAAGAAAGAAAGAGGGATATCTGATTTGAGAAGGAAAATCAAAACAATATACCTCCCTGTCACGGTTGGGTTGTTTTTTGTAACACACTGTGACTGCAACTGCTCAGCTCCGGGGAGAGAGGAGAGAGGAGGAGAGAAGCCAGGGTACGGAGGCATTGTCATCATCATCATCAGCACCCATCATCCATTGGACTGTCACCAGCATGTCCCTTACAGCAGTTGTTCCTAAGCTGTGGGCTGGGACACGCTGGTGGGACGGGACACGCTGGTGGGCTGGGACACGCTGGTGGGCTGGGACATGCTGGTGGGCCGGGACACGCTATGGACTGGGACACGCTGGTGGGCCGGGACACACTGGTGGGACGGGACACGCTGGTGGGGCTGGGACACGCTGGTGGGCTGGGACACGCTGGTGGGCCGGGACACGCTGGTGGGCCGGGACACGCTGGTGGGCTGGGACACGCTGGTGGGACGGGACACGCTGGTGGGCTGGGACACGCTGTGGTGGCCGGTGAGGATGTTGCAAGCGAATACCCAAATTGTATTGATAATAATATAAATATATATATTTTAAAAAATCACACCCGTGTGAAGTGAGGGGCACTCTTATCATCGTACAACATCATCATGACGTAACGTGTCGATTTGCTCATGTATGCCACATATATGCCGTAAATTCTCCATTCATTATCTTTTTGAGATAAGAAAACCGATTTGCTCAGACACATCAATCTATAAATGCACCAAGTCTCTGTCTGTCTGTCTGTCTGTCTGTCTGTCTGTCTGTCTGTCTGTCTGTCATCCACGTAACTCAAGTAACTCAACTTCGCCCCACCGACTTCGACACACGCATTCCACACCACCCCAGGGGGTGCAGTGGCCGGTGTCAAGTCAGTCGGACCCACGGTTGTCCAGAACCGCCCCAAAAAGGTCTCTGCCCCGCGGGCTCCGCTCTATGACAATCTACACTTATAGCTGAATATAGGAGGGGCTATAGCGCCCCTCAAAAATGTACCGTAAGCAAAGTTGTGATATCGATCGCCAAAATAGGAACATAAACTACTTTATATACAATACTATGTTGATCCAAGCTGGAACACAATCGATGAATTGATCATTACATTGAACATGCTTTGAAACTTTTTGAAACATTTATTAAACAATGACGAGACGGGATGTGAAAAACAAGAAACGTGTGGATGTGCTCTCCTGGCCTATAGTGTGCAGGAGGATGAAGGTGACATGACAAAGTGTTGAAGAGGGAACGGGGAACAGGGTAGAGAGTGGAGGAATAGAGAAGGTATAATGAGTCCAGGTGGAGGGTGTAAATGGAGACAGAGAAAGAGGATACGGTAGGAAGGTGTCCACTGCAACGCTGTGTCAGCAAAAAGAAGAAAAAAAACATTTCGCAGAATCATACTTTATTAAACCCTATATACTTTGGGGGTTTACACTATAGAGGTCTTCTCTTTTTTTCCCCTCTTTGGCAAATCTCTGGGATATATTCCTCAGCCTAGTAG
Organism: Electrona antarctica; assembly: GCF_951216825.1. Taxonomy (NCBI): domain Eukaryota; kingdom Metazoa; phylum Chordata; class Actinopteri; order Myctophiformes; family Myctophidae; genus Electrona; species Electrona antarctica. Next base: position 23,713,656 of record NC_136791.1, on the reverse strand, counting down.
GAAAGTCAGTGAAAGATTTCACGTAAATTGCACGCTGCGTTCATGATTTGAGGCTTTTTGTTCAAAACGGGCCAATCCTGCAAACTTTAAAAGCCGATGTTGGCCAATTAGGATGGAATATGAAATATCGGACAGATCCGTCTTGAACACATGACTATAGAGATACTGTATAACGATTTGCGGGATTTTTGGACAGAGTAATATAAAAATCACACCCGTGTGAACTGAGTGGTGTCTGACGTAATGAAATCATGTCTGACGTAATGTTGTGCAGAAAAAATTAGCACGGTTGCTACGGTCATCCAGTTCACCCGGGTGTGATTTCATTACGTCAGAAATTATTTTGAACATAGCAACCATGCTCATTTTTTCTGCACAACAAAGCCAGTTGTAGGAGTGGTATACACCACTCAAAAATGTGTTTTACAAAAGTCGGCCTCCTGGTGCCGTTCTGGAAAATTTGGGGCAGAGGTTCATCGTTGGCATCCAGGGAGTGTGTGTGCAAAATTTGGCATCGAACCGGGTTAGCGGTGCCGGAGATTAGCTGTACACAGATGGACGGACGGACAGACGCACACACACACACACACACGGACGGAGTGCAAAACATACTCTCTCCCCATGCCTTCGGCCTGGTGGAGACAATAATAAATCTAGTAGCGTAGGTTAGCAGGCAGCCACAATGCAGTGTGGTGCTGTTGTGGCTAGAGAAAGAAGCATAAGGTGGCTGCGTTTGTTGTGCTTTTGTTGTATGTATAGAAGCATATGGTGGTGTTGTTACAGTGTGGGTATACTGTAGATTGTAGAAGCATAAGGTGTTGATGGCGTGTGTGCATACACTGTTGTTCAGAGAGATACCAGGGTTGTCACAATTATTACACAAAGAAAATCACACTGGTGTGAAGTGGAGGGGCACTCTCATCATCATACATCACATTTCCGTGCTCAGCCAATCAAATCATTTCCGTGGTACAAACACACAAAGCTGGGCATAGGAGGGGCTATAGCAGCCCCTCAAAAAGCAGAGATAGCAGATCTACAAGCTTACAAGGCGTCATGATGAGGTAGAAACAACATGGTATACTGTAGAGAGAGAAACATACAGTCAGGTGGCTGCATGCCTCAGCCTCACGTCAACTTTAACAGGCTTCCACGGATTAATAAAGCAGCGCCTGCCCTGCATAGCGCTGCAATGATGACGTTCCCATGGCAACAGACTCACTCACGGTGGTCCGGGAATCATTTCTGGAATGAGCCGTGTGATTTGCAGCTCAATCTGCCTTTTTTTTCTTTTTTTCCTTTTTCTTCTTTTCTGGGAAATCACAATCACTCTTCCTCTCACGCTCCCTCCCTCCCTCCCTCCCTGTCTGTCTGTCTGTCTGTCCCTCCCTCCCTGGTCGGTCGTTCAATCACATCGGTCTCTCCTTCCCCTTAACTCATTCACTGCATGCCGGAGTAAATAGATTCATAAATGATTCACCTCCTGCCAGCGATTTTTTTCCTTACCTTTCAAGTAGTCACAGAATATTTATCTCCACTACGATCGAGCCCGCGCGATCGCTGATAAACACGCAGGTTTTCTTGGTGCTTCGGCTTTTTTAATTCATCTTTTTTCAAAGCGACCATGCGTTCAATAGTTATAGGGTCCATTGAGGACAGACACCGAAGCCAACATGGCAACAGGTGGCATTTCTAAAAGTGCAGTAACGTGGGCGCGGACGGCAGCTGTTTGGGTTTGTTTTGGGGGCACCTCTTACGTCCAGCTTTGAGTGAAGACTTTTGTCTTCAATGTGTGTAAACACAAATATTGAAGACAAAAGTGAGGACGCAAATTGTGATTGGCCAGAATAAGATGATGTATGTGGGAAACTTTGAAGATGCAGGGGGCCACTATAGTTCCACACTCACTCCAGAGGGCCACTATAGTTCCACACTCACTCCAGAGGGCCACATTGCATAATTCTGTCATAGCAAAAATAGCCGATCTACAAGTTCAAAACGCGTCCCACTGCGACGCGTTTTGAGCTTGTAGATCAGCTATTTTTGCTATATTTGAATTGAAATCCTGAATTACTTTTTTCTATTTTTGAATTGGAATCCTGAAAAGTTACCTTTTTATTTAATTTCCAATGCATTTAGTTATAGCTAGTTATGTTAACTTTATGAACTAAATACATTGGACATAAAAACAGACAATAACATTTTAATACTAGTCATTAAACTACATAGATGAATGGCCCAGCAGATGGCGTGATGGCCACTGAAAGGAGGGATGCTTGTACATATGTCACGTCCGACCAACATTACTGTCTGTAATCCACTACTACTATCCACTTGCTGTTAAAACTTTAATATAAAAGGTAAAATGCAATGACGTGACAATATATGTACAAGCAACCATCCTTTCAGTGGCATCACGCCATCTGCTGGGTCATTTGTGCCATATCTATGATTTGTGCATGTACAACTTCCTGGTCTCAATTGCGCATGTTTCTTTCCTTCCAGGGAGCAACATGGAGTCGACCGTACGGCCTTCGCTATCTAACCAGATTTAATAAACCTTGGTTTTAATGAGAGTCAAACGGTGACTCATAGTTTAGCAAAGAGCGCCATCTAGCGTAAAAAAAATAAAAAGTCTCAAAAGACCTCTTTGACTTTGGCAGTGTGGGCTTTAGAATGAGTTAACGGCACTCGTTCATATCATGTGTTCAGTTCTCTCTCTCTCTCTCTCTCTCTCTCTCTCTCTCTCTCTCTCTCTCTCTCTCTCTCTCTTGCTCAAGGACACTTCGACCCCAACTCTGGGGGAGCCCGGGTTCGAACTGGCAACCTTGTGGTTACCATCCAGCCACTCTACCCCTGAGCCACCGCCACCCAAATAGGGGTGCGGTTAAATAATTGGTTAAATTGACCATGCATTGTCTCTGCAAAAACAGCAGATCCACAAGCTCACAACGTCGTGAGCTTAATATAGCCAGAATATAGCCATTTTCGCCACTGTAAATATAAAATAGTGTTGATTCTTTGCATATAGATTCATCCATCCATCTTCCAAAAAGCGTATCGCAACGATTTATACATATCTATTGATTACTAATCATTAATCAAGAGAACAACCACTGAGGACATAATGGATAGTTGCGTCCCTGCGATCAAAGTCTGCCCTGCACCTCTCTGCCCACAGTGTGATAGCAGTAGGCAGCTCCTATATGCTGTTGTCACAGCAAAGCTGGCTACCACAAAGCCCTGTTAATTAGCCTCCCCATGCTCCAGTCTAATCCAATTCAGATTAGCATGCAGCTAATCCCCACAGGCAGCGGACATCCTCATCATCGCCAACCATTTTATCCCCTATTTACAAAGTCACAACCTCTAATGTCATCAGAGCTATCTCACCACAGCTTACTCATCACTGTGTGTGTGTGTGTGTGTGTGTGTGTGTGTGTGTGTGTGTGTGTGTGTGTGTGTGTGTGTGTGTGTGTGTGTGTGTGTGTGTGTGTGTGCGTGCGTGCGTGCGTGCGTGCGTGCGTGCGTGCGTGCGTGCGTGCGTGCGTGTGTGTGTGCGCGTGTATCTCACAGTTATGCTACAGATGTCAACTTTTAGTTTTTATCTTTGGGTATAGCCTAGGTCCTATAGGCACAAGTTGGTTGTGACTGTGAGGGACCTTCAAATGGCCGGCCTCTCCAAAAGGAGGGCCAAACAGTTAGCAACGTTCTGCTCAGTATCAGCCATTATAGGAAGCCCCTCAACTGTATTGTCTGTAACAATGTTCCGTCTTATATGTACTGTTTTCCTATTGTCTGACTGCACTGGCAGTGTTTATGTCCTTTGCACAAGGTATTCCTGTACTTCTGATTATGTGGACATAAATAAATATTTCAAATTGTGTGTGTGTGTGTGTGTGTGTGTGTGTGTGTGTGTGTGTGTGTGTGTGTGTGTGTGTGTGTGTGTGTGTGTGTGTGTGTGTGTGTGTGTGTGTGTGTGTGTGTGTGTGCGTGCGTGTGCGTGCGTGCGTGCGTGCGTGCGTGCGTGCGTGCGTGCGTGCGTGCATGCGTGCGTTCAGCCCAGGACTGATATCACTTATCAATAAAGTCCAGTATAGGTGTTAAACTCTAGACCTCCTGGGCTGCTGAGTCAGCAGATAATTTGATCTCCTCAAAGTTGACCATTGATTCAATTATTGATTATTGATTGGTGAGAAAGTGTCCACACTTTCCCCTGACCTCTCTGCTCCAAGCTTCTGCCTTTACTTGACTATACAACCAATACGATGAATTCAAGGATTAAGTCAGGGGTTTTCAAATGATTTTGACCCAGGCACCAACATCCTGACTAAGAGTGTGTGTGTGCATGTGTACTGTAAACACAAACATTGCGTAACACAAACATTGAAGACGAAGGTGAGGACGCAAATTCTGAATGGCCTCACTTCACACGGGTGTGATTTTTGCTGTTACGTTTAAATCTGTAACGACACCTTGGAAATAGATCTTCCACACCGAAGTTCCACACTAATATCTACGCAGTGATATATCTGGCCATGCCAAGCTATGACGTACTCACATACGTTCAGTACAGTATGTATGCGTATGTACAGTATACGACGTACGTATATGCATTGCACAGTACAGGTGGAAATAAGTAAGTCAAGGAAATAAGTAAGTAAGTAAGTAAGTAAATACGTAAGAAAGTACTCTACAGCAGTGGTTCCCTAAAGTGGGATGCGGGGACCCCTAGGGGTCTTTGAGGGAGTTCCAGGAGGTCCCCAGCTAAATGATAGTAGTAACCTAATGGACCCTTATGGGTCTGTAACTCATTTGTACACAAGAGTGTACATTTGTACACTCTCAGAGTTAAATCAACTTTGATTTTACAATATACATTGGGGTCCCAGAGATAGAAATGCCATTAAATGGGGGACCGTACAGAGAGTACACTGAGTACGCTGATTGGCCAGGCCGTTTTGTGGCCGGAGCATCAAGTCTGCCTGAGAGTTCCCAGATGGGAGCAGGAGGGGGGAACCCAGTGTACTCTCTGCTGCCCCATCTGGCGGAGTCAGGTTAGTGTCATGTAGGGGTCCTTGACATGAACAGGTTTGAGAACCACTGCTCTACAGTATGTGTGTAGGGCTGTAGGCTATGTGTGAGTGTGTGCGCACGCATTGAAGTGCACGGACGTGTGCTTGCTTGCATGTGCAGCTGTTCTCTCCAGCCAGCCATTTATCTGGAGAGGATGATTAAATCATTGAACAGGGGGAGATGTTGGACTGACAAACTGACCGTTGAGATGGAGTGCAAACTGCCCTGACCTCTGCCTGACAGAGCAGATGCTCGCCCGACAGTCCACCACCGCCACTGGTGGAAAGTAACTAGTAAGTAAGTATGTTTACTTAAGTACTGTACAACAATTTTGAGGTATTTCTACTTTAGACATTACAAGACAAGACATACATTAACTACTTCAACCCTATACATCTACAAGCTCCCCTGTGAGCTTGTATGTACATCTGCTATTTTCAAAAGATTTGTATACATTTGAAAAGTTGAAAAGGGACACTTTGCACAATGAATACTTTTACATTTGGTAGTTTAAGTACATTTTAATGCCAATACTTTTGTACTTTTACTCAAGTACATTTTGAATTCCGGACATTTACTTGTAACAGAGTAGTTCTACATTGAAGTATTGATACTTTTACTACATGTAGTAAAACATTTCATTACATTTCAGTACTTTTTCCACCACTCACCAACACTCTACACGCTTCAGTGCAGAGCTGTGACGTGTGAATGTAATCAGTGGTGGAAAAAGTACTCAATCAATATACTTAAAGAACCAAAAGTCAAGTATTCATTGTGCAAATGTTCCGATCTACGTACTGTACAAGCTCACAATGCAACGCATCGCATCCCGACTCATTGTGAGTTTTCACTCTTATAAAATAGGACTTAAATGTTTTTGAAATAATAATCTAAATCTACAAAGTAACCTGTAACTAAAGGTAAAAAGTAAAAAACATTTGATTTGTATAAAGTATAGAAAGAAAGGCAGTACCTCAAAATTGTACTTAAAGCACAGTACTTGTGTGAGTGTGTTTAGTTGCTTTCCACCTCTGGTAATGATAATTGCATCAGTTGCAGAGCTCTGTCTTGCTCCATGCATTGAGTATTGACTGTGCCAGTCAGTCAGTCAGCCAGCCAGCCAGTCAGTCAGTCAGTCAGTCAGCCAGCCAGTCAGCCAGCCAGTCAGCCAGCCAGCCAGTCAGCCAGTCAGCCAGCCAGCCAGCCAGCCAGCCAGCCAGCCAGCCAGCCAGCCAGCCAGCCAGCCAGCCAGTCAGTCAGCCAGCCAGCCAGCCAGCCAGGCAGCCAGGCTCCACAGTAAAGACATCTCAGTGATTGAGTGATGTTTCAGATGGGCACATGTCCTCTGATGGCTCCTATGGCTCATTAACCCCCTCGCAAAGACAGCCAGATCAATGCAGGGCCTGCGCACGCACGCACGCACACACGCACACGCACACACACACACACACACACACACACACACACACACACACACACACACACACACACACACACACACACACACAGCTAGAGAGACAGAGCAATGTGGACATGTGTGTGAAATCATGTTCAGTCCAGATTTCTTTATTTTTATCGAATAAAGCTCCATTGATCTGTGAACAGGCGGGCGCACACATTTGTTAAGATGATAACTGCAGGTTAGGTGGAATCTGATATAGGAAAGTGGTTTATCGTATCAAGAAACTACTAGTAATAACTATTACTAGGGTTGTCCCGTTCCGATCACGTGATCGGAAATCAGTGCAGATCATGTCATTTTTAAATGATCGGAATTGGATCAGGAGCAAAAAAACGTGATCGGGACATATAGTATCAATATTATATCTATATCCTGATATTAGACTGGATATTGTCTGTGATTTTGGATATTGTACCATTGTGATATGGCATAAGCGTTCTATAAAAAAGTATAAATATCGGATCGGGAAGAATCTGTATCGGCAGATACTCAAAATCAAATGATCGGAATCAGATCGGGAGAAAAGAAACATGATCGGGACATCCCTAACTAGTACTGTATGTATAAAGTATTTATCACATATATTATTACGGTATCAATATAATAATCCTATAAATGAACGTGTGTCTGTAGTTCCTGTAACTCGAGAACCGTCCGACCGACCGACTTTAAACTAGGTGTCACCGCCGACCAGAGGGAGCGCTGTGGCCGGAGTCCAGCCGGTCGATTCGGTCGATTCTGTGGTCGTCCAGAATCGCCGATCCGACCGATAGATCATATTTCTGCGTATATCTCCTCACCGTTGACTATTGATTGAAAGGCCATTGATCGGTAGAGAAAGTGTCCACACTCTCCCCTGACCTCTCTCCACAAGCTTCTGCTTTAACTTGACTCTATATATAACCAATACAACGAATTCAAGGATTAAGGAGTTCTGCGGTAGTATTATTGCATTGCATTTTACAGTTCCACTTCCGACATATTTACAGTAGCTGCACATTGATGGAATGTATTTGTGTATTTGTGTCAGCAGCATATCCTCCCTGCAGTCTTTACAGCTACCACAGTACAGACACTTTGTTCCCTCGAGCACCATCCATCATGCTTTCTGTCTGGTCGCTCTTTCCTCCAGCACCAGAATTATCCTCAACACTAAATGGATTTACATTTGGCAGGAATAATGTTAACATTACGTCACTTTACACTTAATTAACCCATATAGGCCTGACCTCAAAATTAAAAAGAAATCTTCTAAATCCTCCAGTTTTCTGAAATAAATATTTTCACGATTTTTCAAAAATAGCAGACCTACAAGCTCGTAGCGCGCCACTCGGTGGCGCGCTATGAGCTTGTAGATCTGCTATTTTTCAATAGCTAAATTATAACATAATTATAACCAAAAGGGGTTCCCGCCCAAAATGGGTTAAACCACATTAGACCCCCCCCCCCCACAATCCATTTCTTCTTTCCCCTCACCCCTTTCTCTCTCTCTCTCTACTTTCTCTCTCAATGTTTTCATTTTAAGCCATAATTAGGCCTTCATTAAACCGTGGGATATCGTGCTAATGGACTCTGTGATTCAGACAGCTTCATTTAAGCTGCAAATCAAGGGACAATGGCTGGGGCAGATGACTCCGTAGCGTGTCATGATTTCATCTGCCAGAGACTCAATTACTGCCGCAGTCATCGCTGGAGTCAAGGAGAGGCCTGCAGGGTCTAAAAAGAGCATCTCTGCCGCTTAAAAGCAAAATGAAGGAATGTAGAACATAGTCGGGGAGTGGGAGGTCAGGCTGTTGACTGTACGCGGGTAGGAAAAAGGCCACACACAAGTTCGTAGTCATGATGCAAGAATTATTTTAAAATAAATCAACGTTTTGACCTAGCAAGGTCTTCTTCAGGGAATGACTGTACAGTATGCAGCCAAACAGCAGCTACAACACAGAGTACTAGTGTCTGTATATTGACCTTTTCTTAGGGAAAGCACACAAGTGCCACACAAGAATGCGAAAATACGGAGCAGCCCATCACCAAATTCGAATCACTCAGTACAGCTACAGGTCTGGTTTTCACGCTACAACATATAAGGAGCAAATATATGACACACATATGACACCTTCACATGTGCTTCTCGTTCAAATCTCCTGCAGAGCCAGTCAAACAAAGCTATGGGAACAGGTGTGCCACCTCCTTGGAAGCTGGGACTACATTTATGCACATAGCCGGCTATTGATATACACAGTATGCAAAGAGAGCAGAACTTATAAGGTTAAGTGAGTGTGAGACTTACTTTCGTTCGAGCCTTGGTTCTCGTCCCAGGTGCGGACATAGTCATCCTGCAGAAAAACACGCAGAGAGAGAGAGTGTGAGAGAGAGACCTCATTGAAGCATCCGTCATTTATTTAACATTATGTTAATGCTTGAGACACGAGTGCACGCGACATGTTTGAATTACAGAGATGCTAGCATAAGTCACATCCATGGAAGATTAGCCTACGTGTTACTCCGCCATGATGGCAATAACGTGAGCAATAAGACCTGCAGTTAGTGTGATTCATGGGTTAAGTGAATCACAGGGAACACAGATGGATGTGCGCCGTGACTGCGCTATAGCTATAGCTGCTCCTGCATGGAAATGAGTCCAGCTCTATCTGCACCGCGCGGTGCCTGCAGTATACTGTGCATGCCAGACATACATATGGTGTTATGGCCCTGCTTTCGACGTGGCCCTCTCCCTATTCCGACTTAATTAGAACATTCATTGTGCTAATCGAAATCAAAAGACACCGAGTGGAGGGGAAGGCGGCTGGGGTGGAGGACAGGGCATGATAAAAGCAAGGCAGGAAAGAGCAGTGAAAATGAGTTATTAATGACAAGGATTCACGCACACGCGCATGCACACACACGCGCATGCACACGCGCACGCACACGCACACGCACACACACACACACGCGTGTATGGGGTTGGATGGAGTGTTTGTGAGTACAGTATGAGAGTAACTGACCTCTACCTCCTGGGGAAACGAAAGGCAGAGGAAAGAGAAAGAAAAAGAAAGTTCAGAATCAGTGGAGAAGAAAAGAGCAAGTTCAGATGCACGTTATTAAGCTGCACTCGATAAACATTGAGAATCCACACAACATATCATATGAGTTCTTCACAAAAGACTGTTCGTTTCAGTGTTAAACTGTAGGGATGGGGGTCATAGTTATCGCTAGCGGTCTAATACAGATAAAAAAAGAACTGGATCTGATATTGGGAATACTATATCCAACACACGACCCATTAATAGATGTAACCTGAAACATCACATAATGTGAAATGCGAGTTCATTATCCATTTATAGGCAAGCGTATTCAAAGTTCAAACGCCCTCGGAAGACTGTGAATTTCAGTATTAAATACAAACTAATGTGTGTCAAAGACAGAACTAGATCGTTGACTATAATCTAAGCCTGAACCGTCACACATAAATATGTGTAAATGTCGGTGGCTGGCGCGGTGGCTCAGCGCACTGCAGGGTGCCTCACAAGAGAAGGTTGTGTGACGTTTTTGCAAGTTCTCCCCATGTTCACGAGGCTTTCGTCAAAGTGCATACATGAGTTGGTTCCCAGCAGGGGCCACTTGAACTTCTCGAATGTGTGGGACGCCAGGGAATGGCTGGCATACATTGCTTAGTAATAGTCAGCCTACACTTAAATAAATAAAGGTTTGACATTTCTCTCTGTGAGAAAGAAGTAGCAGTGCTGTATCTGTATGTACATGATAACTACATTAGCAACTCATTTCTACAGTACGTGGCTATCTTAAAGCTACAATCCACACGTTTTATGTCCGCTGTCTCCCTCTCCCGACAGAGAAGCAGAGGTAACTGCAATGATACTACAATAAAGATGGTGGTGCATCTGGCGTCCAATCCGGTGTGCTTCAAATTACTTTATTGTCTGCCCCGAGTTTGGGAAGTCAGGGTTAAATCCCTGGCTGGGTCATACCAAAGACTGATGCCTCCCCGCTTGGCACTCAGGATCAAGGGCTGGATTGGGGGTACATAAAGCTGCCTCGCGCTAAGGAAACAGGAGATAGGCTCCTGCCATATGGCCCACATGAGGCTACTTACTTACAATGCAATCAATAGGTGTCCACTCCTATCTGACACAGTGGGATCTAAATCTAGACCAATTCCAACCACTGCAGATGTACGACCTCTACTACCATACAGATTAAAAACATGTTCGGTACAAATGATCAGTCTTCCACCACACCATGGATGGAGTCTACCAGCACTGCCTGATAACACTGCCTTTTACCCTTTTACCCTCCAGGTCTGCGAAAAGGTTGTCAAGTATAGACGAAGCGACCGATTCTTCTTTAGCGGGTGAAACGCTGCTCACCCTGTTCCCTCATGCGCAGCGTGGTTAGGACAGGTCGATTGAGTGTTCGATCAATGGCTTGACCCTGTCGTATATGTTACGAGTAGGTGTTATTGTGGCGCCTGGATGGGTCAGCGTCATTATTTTCCGACAGCCCCTACATTTCTAACCGTGTCCCTAACCCTAACCGCGCACGAAGCCACGTTGTCGAGCTAATGCGCCGTCGGAATTACAAGCGGATCCCCGCCTGGATATGAGCCAGTTGGACCTATAATAACACTGGACCTGAAAATAATAATAAACGTATACTATACTACTTACAGTACAGCTACTACACGAAATACAGACGCAGCATTTTCTGTAGACATCATGGAATTTATAAAAGGAAACTATGATAAAGCCTTATTGACACTTTGCTGTGTCTGAAACAATAAATGCTAGTCCTCTCGTATATTCACAAGCCGGGCTCCTTAGTGAAGATATAGTCCGTAAAGCATTCATCACCGTAAACCTTTTATTGTACCGAAAGGCCATGCCAAACATCTCTCTGCTTAGGTGATAAACTCCCGACACAACACTGTGAAATAAGAAGCGCCCATAAACACAAAGCGGTGGACCGCTCTCTACACCCAGTTCTATTTCACATGGAGGTAAATATTTTCACTGTTGGCAAGGATTCAACTATTTAAAATCCTCCCCCGGTCCACACACCGCTGTTCCGCTGTGCTGCGCACTGCAGGGGCAGTTCATTTTCTCTCAGACCCATCTCTCCGCCCGCTGCGTCTGTCACAACAAAATCAACTTACAGTAAACTGCGTGGTGTCTATAATGACGGGAGGGGAGGGCTCCGAAACAGAGACTCAGCACACCCCTTACGTATGATGAATGATGATCTGAGATGTACACACACGTAGACAAAGGTGCCAACTGGAGATTCTTCTATAAGTGATGCCGTCTTAGAAAAAACCTTTCTTTAAAGAACCATGTATTTGAATCCTCCTGTAGAGAAGAAACAGAACCTTCTTCAACCACTTAAACTCTGTGTTCTTCATCGGCCGCTCCTTTTTCTTTCCCTCTACAGTGTAGAGCGACATGTTTGCATCACATGCTAGTTTATAAGTGGTTCAAGTTTATTTTTATGGTTCTTTAACAACAAAAATAAGCTTCCCTAACCTAATAACCATACGAGGAACATGAAGTGTTTTTAAACATGCGTGCTACATCACACGATGAGGAAATGTTGCTGTTCTGTTCTGTTTTTATTTATTGCTTTGAAATGTTGTATTATGTTGTATCTCGACGAATGAATTCAAACCATTCACTAATTAAAATGGTTCTTTAGTAGGTGATTGTTCTTGGTGGTGGTGGTGGGACCATAACACCTTTTTAAAACAGTCCTCTAAGAACCTATTCTATTTATGTCTGTGTGTGACGTGTCGTGAATGAATGGTTATCCACGATGTAGTTCAACCTTGTCGAGCGTGACGGGAGTCACACTTATTCAGGGCAGCGTCCCGGGAGTGTACACCCATTAATCTGACGCCTCTCATGTCATGCCCCTTATTGATGGTCCAGCTGTTGCATTATTTAGCAGCCTATCTGTATTTGTGTTTCTGCCAAGACCAATGGGGAAAAGTGTCCCGCCGAGCGACTGCGCCGCGACGGGAAATCGATGACTTTTATGAAGAAAAGGTCACAAGAGAAAAACATTCGGCGGGGAAATGTATCATCCTGAGACGCGCGTGCAGAAGAATCTGTAGCCTGGATTGGAAACCGGGTGCCATGGCAGATTTGGCACAACGGTGGTAAAAAATGACCACATTTGAGCGTAATGTATGCTGTCAGCCAATGTGTTGGTGACAAGATGTCTTGTAATACTAGAGGAGATTACAGAGAGGGATTTGAACCACTTTCAACCTGGCATCCATATTTTGGGCATTGGCATCCTGGGCAAATAGCCAATCTACAAGCTTACAACGAGTCACATTGCATTGAAAGATTTTCAATTATGCCCAACATAGGGATTATGAATCGATTATCTCACTGTTTCCCAAACAGTGGGTTAGGGTTAGGGAACCATTTGTGTGTCACTGACCAATTTTTATGGGTCACGACTCGAGTAAAAATCTAATTTTCTTTAACTACATTTACAAATTATATATTTCAAATAGTTTTTTGTAAAAATGTCATGAATTTTAAAACAAAATCTAAGACATTCCATAAATAACTAAAATATATAAATAATAAATAGTGAAAATAGCCAATCTACAAGCTCGCTACGCAGTGCGAAGCGACGCATTGTGTGCTTGTAGATCTGCTATTTTCACTAGTTGGGGCCCCGGGCAAACATCTAATCTCTCTTGTTTCTTTTGGGTCTCGACCTGAAAAGTTTGGTAACCACTGGATTATTTTATGAAATTATCTATTATTTTTCAGTAACTGTCGCACCCCTAGTCAGCGGGCCAGATTCCAAATATGTGCACATTCAACACTGTTTTCTTTCCTGACATCTTTGGAAACACTCTCAGGGGCAGTCCATCCTTCTTTGATTAGCAATCACATGTGATGCAGCGCTGACACTCTCTGGATCTTTCTCACACTGTTCTTCTTCTCACCTCAAACGTGTTGGCGTGGTCTGGGTTTTGGCTAGGAGGCGGGAGAGGTTGAACCTGATTATTTGTACATGACGGTCAGTGGCGGACAGTAATGAAGTACTTGAGTAAGTTTTTTGAGTATCTGTATTTTATCTGAGTATTTGTAATTTTTGGTTCACACAGCAATGCATTGATATTTAAAATAAATTGTACTTTGTCATTTGTACTTTGGAGTACTTACACATTTATGTATACTCCAGTACTTTAACTCAAGTACAAATTTGACTGAGCAACCTATTTCACTAGTAGTAGTTGAGTAATATTTTGAGCAGCAGACAGACTATCTATACTTTGTACTGGGGTTAGAGTACGTTGTCCATCGCTGCCGTGGGTATATGTGGACAGGAAATTTAAATAGAATAGATATATTTTCTGTCACATTATATGTATATACTATATATAGTATTCGTCCTCTGCATTTACCCATTCTATAACAACTAAGCACAGTGAGCAGCCATTCTATGGTGCTCGGGGAGCAATTTGGGGTTAAGAGTCTTGCTCAAGGACACACATGGACACATTGCTGGCCTGGTACCTGGCTGGGACAACCACGGGCTCTAGCTGGATCCCCAGGCGGACTCTCTAACCACTCAGCTATTGCCGCCACCCCTCAAGGACACCCACCATAACTCTGACAGTGTACAAATGGAACCAAATGCAGCCCTGTCAGGGTTCATTTGGTTCCCTGTCTGAGATACAGACTTGTAAGGGTCAATTTAGAACCCCCTCAAGGAACCCTTAAGGTGTTTCCAGGCTGCTGCGTTCGCGACCCGAATATCGGAGTGAATTTCTGCCTTTTTTTTTTTTTTTTTTGAAAAATGCAACGGTGTGCATGAAGCTCTTGTAGAGTCCCTGGATCACCCCACTTTGAGAACTGCATCAGGGCATGATAAGTAGTACGTTGCATCAGCAGCAGCCAGCAGGTAGCAGCAGTCTACTCTACTCTGCTGGTGGCTGGGAGAGCTCGACAACAAAGAGAGCCGGCGAACTAGAAAGTTTAAGTGGGTGGGTGGGTGGGGGGTTAGTGCCTCTGTGTGGGTACTACTACTGAGTAGAGGTGACTCAGAGCCTAGAGTGACGGAAGCATGACTCATGATGAGGTGAGGAAAACAAGAGGAAAAGAAGAGTAGAGCATGGAAGTGAAAGTAAAATAAATCTTTGAATTCAAGGATGTACTATTATTTCCAGGTGCTCACGTCAAGAGAGCGGCAGCCTTTTTAAGGGGCTTAAACACAAGGGAAGGCCGGGAAATATGTTCTTGCCCGTGGCGGCAAAACGAAATCAAGAGTGGCTGTGACACACAACGTGTTGTTTGCATTTGCATTAGGCTAAAATGGCCAAAGCCTTCAGCGCTACATCAATTCCTGCACTTTCAAGAAATGTACGCTCGTTTCGCCGCTCACTCAGAAATATTGACGGCGCCCCGAGAGCAACCTGCAATCAATTATATTAGACAGACATTCTATAATTGCATGGAAGGGGGGGGGGGGGGGAGCAAAAATAATATAAAACCCTTGATGAAAAATGAAGCACTTTGGGGATTTTACAATTGAATTGTGTAACTTAAGCCTCCTCTAAATCCACAAGGGCCCATGGGTGACTGGTGAGGGAGAAAATTGGACTGCAAACACATACTGTATTTTCGTCAACTAAAACTATGGCGAAAAATGTTAATCGACAACCTTTTTTCACTGACGAAAACAAAATAAAAACTAAGCTACAATGACTAAATCTATACTATGACTAAATACTGACAATGTCATCAACAAATACAAATTAGACTAAAATGTTTGGAGGGGGGGGGGACTATTGGAGGTGAGATCCAGTAGAACTAAAAGATAAAAGACATTTGCAACGTGTTGTGAGCTTGTAAATCATCTATTTTCAGCATGCAACCAAGTGGAACCAATCAGGCATTACGATGGCATAATAATAAATATTAGCAAAAACAAAAGAAGAAGAAAGGACTTGCTGTTGGAAATAAATAAACATCACATAATCCACAAGGCTGTCTGGTACAAGCAGAGGAGCAGACACCAAACTTTAAAACAAGGGAAATCAATAAGTTGTCAGAGGAATTACCAGGCAGCGCTCACGGTATCCTTCAGGTACTTTTATTTTATGAGCACAAGCAGCAAACAATAACAACAAAAAACCCCTTCATCTTCTTCTTTGATATTGCTCAAGAAAGCTTTGTGCTGAAGACTCGTACTGTACAGAGATTGTTTGCTGCAGTAAGTAACAGTGCTGCTGGTTACCCCTCAGACTGTGGCGCACCCGCTATGAGATTCTACTACAATACGTTTGAGCTGCACGCAAATCCTACAAACCAAGGGAATCAGATTGTATTACGCTGTCCTGTCAACGACCAAGACTAGTGGACAGAACCTACCGGCATGTTCCTCGATTATAGTGATTATAGAGTACATTTGTCTAAATTATAGAATACATTGGAGTCAATGGGGGTTGGACTGGGATGAAACTTTCATTTTTCATACTGTTTGCAATGTAATTGGCTTCCAACATTAGTGGAAGGAAAAAATAGGCCCCTATGAATAAATGCTCGGGTTATCATGAATGCAACTCACGTTGAGGGGCCTCCATTAGAGCGCACCACCTCCACAAGAGGGTATACGCTGCACATAGACTGAGGGTGCCACAAACCCCAAAAGCAGCTCCCTCGGTTCCTGGCGGCTGCAACCCATGACTTACAACGTCGTATTCCTTATACGCACATGAAATACTTTGAGCACACAACAATAAAAGAGATTGATCATGGTACACTGTACCGTAATGCAGAGCCTCGCTCTGGCTTGCCTCCAGACAGAGGAAATAAGACTTCCAGTGCAGTGGCATTTATGGAGTGTGGCTCTAGCCTGCCACCGTCACTTGAGACTTATTGTTGGTTTTACATGCAGGTTTTGGTAAGATTCACTGGGAGCTGTCATCACTGTCACCGCGCCTCGGTGTTAAGCCTGCGATACAATGGACACCCATAATCCCATAATAATTCCACCACTTTCAACCTGGCGTACGTCCCTATTTTGGGAGCATGCTATTATAGGCGAACACGAAAGAAAAATCTAAAATGTTCAGCTCTAAGTATATGGAGCAGCAGTGGTTCTGAAAGTATAGGGTCCAGGGAGCCTCAGCGTTCCTTTGACGCGCTTCCAAATGGACCCTTACAGTCGAGGTCTTATGACTCTCCATGAGTGTACTAAATGGAACCAAATGGACCCGTACGGGTCCACTGGGTTCCATTTGTACAGTTATGGAGCTCCTTGAATTGTAAAAGTTTGAAAAACCTCTGACATAAGAGGCTTAAGGCACGGCGGGCATTGTGATCTGACTCGAGACAGTTTATGACATAACACATTTTTCAACCGAAGAGAGCCTAACATCACAAATACATTTCTAAGAAAAGTATCACAGGAATGTTTTTGCATTCCATGCCTGATAATTAGGCTTATTCTGTGGGAGGCAGGGTGCAGTGTGCTACTGGAGGAGATGGAGGAGGAGGACACGTACTCGCTGAATTCCACAAAGAGCTCATTATAGACACATTCCTGGATGTCAGTTGGTGCTGGAGAGTTCGACCTATTTGGCTCTGACTGACTCCCAGGTGACACCCCCCCCCCCCCCCCACACACACACACACACACACACACACACACACACACACACACACACAACCAGCCTGAGCCAACCAACTAACCAACCGACCGACCAAACGGGTCACTCAACCATCCCACAAGTCTGTGAGTCTGATGCAGACTTTATCCTGCATCATTATTCATTGTATTGCGCGCGTATAGATTGAATCACTTTCAACCTGGTGTCCCTATTTTGGGTATGTATAGCTGTCATGATGTTTGCCTCATCTGACTGCTTGAGACCCAGTCCCAGTGTGAAACGACCACCTGCGTAAGCATATTGATGTAAATGACGATGACCATCCACTACTTCATCAGAGAGACTGGACGTCTGTGCACGGTGATATGAGATGCAAGTCTGTTCCTGTTCATTTCTGTTCTTATCCTTGTTTACATATCTTCTAGGCCAGTGGTTATCAACCCTTTTGATACCAAGGCCCATTATTTATTCAGCATTTGAGCCACGGACCACCATCTCTCAGACCCAAAACGAACCAATTCCATGCTGTATTGATGTTGGTACCATAGGAGAGATAAGGCAGACGTTTATCAAAATAATGATTATTATTGTCTAGACTTCTTGTAAATTAAGTAGCCTAATGCAGGTGTTTAACAATCATTTCACTCTTGAGAGCGTAAAATGAAACCGTGGTTTCATTTTACACTCAACACTTAAAGATCTAATAAGGGTCCATTTGGTTCCCAATTCTCCATCATTTAGCTGGGGACCACCTGGAACCTCCTCAAGGACCACAGGTGGTCCCCGGACCACTGGTTGAGAACCACTGTTCTAGGCACGTCATGTATCCATTGTCCAATACTGTATATAATTTCTCTGTTGTCTGAAATAAACTAGAATGTGTCGTGCAATGCTGCCTGATGTTGTCATGTTCTCTTCCCGTGCGTCTCTGCTGAATCCTCACTCACCATTACCAACCCTTGTTAAGGCTCATTCATAGTCTGGATTTTCGGTGGTGAGCTGACCACCGGAGCTGAAATAACGTCTTCACCGCGGCTTGTGACGTCATGTTGTAGTTCGGTGGTCACCTCACCACCGAAAATCCAGACTATGAGTGAGCCTTTAGATGGAGACTGGCCATACTGACCACCAAAATCACAACAATGGCGATAAGAGATAATAAAATGATTAATACAAATAAATGGCCATTGTTCCGACGGCACATTTTTGCTGGTCCAACTCTGGTCCAACTCGCCGATACTAACCCTATCCCTAAACCTAACTCTAACCCTAACCGCACACGAAGCCAGATATAGTCGGAGTAATGCGATGTCGGAATTATGGGCAATCCCCGCAGTAAGAACTACAGACTCACTCCCAATCTCCCATCTCAACCTTGCTATCGCTCTGGATTAACAGCGTCCGATAAATGCCTAAATTGTAAATTGTAAACGGCAACTATTTTCCAAAAATGTCAAAACAAAAACTAGGAAAGTGCTATGTTCACTATGTTCACTATTCGCTATACCGACTAATAGATTAGGGCTTAAGTGGCTAACAGGCCCTATACTAGTGTATATGTAAGGAGACGGCTCCTTCTGGCTTCAATGTCAAAGTGTCCTTGAGCAAGAACCAGAACCCCTAAACTGCTCCCCGTGAGCAGGCTGGTGGCTGGCATGGTTTAATTCCTCCACCGTCGGTGCGAACAGCATGTAATGCACATCGTGAAGGTCAACGGCACCACATAAATGCGCCCTTTACCATTTTAAGACGTTCTCTTAAAATGAACACCATCAATTTTGCTGTTCAAATATTTGCCGAACAAATAGTTTTGAAACACCCAAAGACAGGACGGTGCTATATTATGACAGGCATTAACAGCGCTGCAAACAAAGATCGATGACTTATCACCGTTCTTTATATTACACCGTTCAGAGCAAAACCACATCTCGTCCGCCTCCTTCAACCTATATTAGCTTATTGCACAGCAGTGTGTAGCCTACAGACTACACACTACGCACTACACACTACGCACTACGCACTACACACTACGCACTACGCACTACGCACTACGCACTACACACTAGTACACTACACACTACACACTACGCACTACGCACTACGCACTACGCACTACACACTACACACTAGTACACTACACACTACACACTAACTAACCTATACAGCTGTGGCAGAATCATACAGGCAGTGATGGAAAAAGCACTTGCATGTTTTACTTCAGTAAAAGTATCAATACTGCAATGTATAAATGCTCTGTTACTTGAGGAAAAGTACAAAGGCATTGGTATCAAAAAGTACATAAAGTAGAAAGTACTCAATATGCAGAAAATCTCCATTTCACAACTTTTCAAATGTAATAAAATGTATAGAAATCTTTTGAAAATAGCAGATCTACAAGTAAGTGCGCTTGTACATCTAGTAACTAAAGTTAAAAAAAAAAAGTAGAGTAAAAGTTGTGTGTGTGGAGTAGAAGTAAAAGTACTGAAAATTGGAATTACTCTAGTAAAATTTTTATTCACGTACAGTAAATGTACTTAGTTACTTTCCACCAATGCCAGCAGGGCTATGATGAAAGGTCTCTTTCTCTCTCTCTCTCTCTCTCTCTCTCTCTCTGCAGGGGTTCAGACAGAACCAGGCCCACTCCCACATAAAGCTGTCTGAACACATCTTGGTGCACTCCATCTGCATTTGGATGTTGGATGCATGGCGCCCTCCCTCACCGCCCTGGGGGGTCTTTGCCATCTCAGCATGCAAAAACAACATGGCGCAACGCGACAATAGCAGATCTACAAGCTCCCGTCAGCTTGTAGGCAGGTGACGCCGTCAGACTACAAAGCTACATAAACAGGGCTGGACTGGGTCAAAAATTCGGACATTGTTGTGGCCCAGACAGGCCCACCACCACAACCGGCCACACAGATAGCAGCCAGAGATGGGCAGTATTTGAAATACATGTATTTGAAATACGTATTTGAAATACTTTTTTGTATTTTGTAATTTGTATTTTGCTGGGATAAAAGAAATGAGATGTATTTTGTATCTAAATACTTTCAGATCTAGTATTTTCTGTATTTCAAATACATAAAATACTTTTGAATGTCATTTTACACAGCCTCAGGTTTAAACTGTAGGGGCAAAACACATGCACCCACACACCGTGGGCACATTTGAGCCGACAGGCGCGGCCAAAGGAAGCTGACTGACGACGTCTTTCCAGAGTTTTAGACAGCTGATGGATGGAAAAGAAGCTCCACCCCCGCGGCTGACTGCCTCGACTGACAGATTCCCGGAAACGCTCTCCTCCGCGGCAGTCAGCCGAGGGGGTGGAGCTTCTTTTCCATCCACCAGCTGTCTAAAAACTCGGAAATGACGTAAAATACAGCTTCTTCTGTCCGCGCATGGAATCTAAAGTGTGCTTAGGCCCACACACAACACAACACAATGTGTGATGTCACTTCTGAATTGGCTTACACTCATTGAACCACAAATGAGAGGCAGAGTAGGACGGGCCTTGAGTTGAGACGTTACCTCACATCTCCAAGTTGCAACTAAATGATTACTTGTTCCCCAGAGATAAAAGGTGTATTAATCTAAACATGATTATTGGATATTGCAAGCTAAGGCAAGCTTACAACAGGACATATTTAAATATTAGTAAAGTAGTGGAAGGTGGAGGGAGGCTTTAGAGCTCTTATATGGTCAGCTGTGTGCTGACCATATATGGTCAGCTGTGTGCTGACCCCCCCCCCCCTCCCTGGGGGGGGGGGGGGGGGGGGGGGGTCAAAAGACCGTAGGTTTCGTTTTTGGCTAGGTGGCCCAGCCTTCATCCAATCAGGATAGAGAGGGGCCTTCCACCAATCATGATTGAACGGGGCTTGGTGTGTGTGCTGTTACAGCCTGTTGCGTTTCTCCCCACTGTAGTGCGTGCATGTGCACATCTTGTTACCGGGGAAGACCGGGGGGGTTTCCAAATCACTGAATGCTCCTTTAATTTATAATCTATTCATCTTAGTCATTAGTATCTTGTTTACTTTGTTTTTTTATTGTTGGTTTAAATGTAAATTGGTGGTAGGCCTAATCAATCAATCAATCAATCAATCAATCAATCAATCAATCAATCAATCAATCTCTTTCTACATTTTTCTCGAGGTAGAAGTCAAAGAGGAGTGACAGTGATGAATCAGATGGCCAATTCATTCCTTTGTGGGTCCTGTTTGATACAGTTATAGCACATTGATTTGCTTAAAATATAAAGTGTATCATTCTTAATAACCTTCAATGTATTAGACCAGTGGTAACCAACCTTTTCAAGCCCAAGAGCCCATTTTATTCCCAATTGTAAGCCATGATCTACCACTAAAATTTGTTAAAAAAAACACTTGTTTTTTGCGATGTGTGCACACATCCAGAGACTATAGTTTAAGAATAAATAACTGATAGTTATATAATTAATGCTTAAATATTAAGACAAATGTATTAGAAATATACATATTATTATTATTATCTTATTTGTTGAGGATTGTTTTAATAAAACAAAACGCAAAGGACATGAAATTAATTGCTTATATAGCACAATATTTTGTTTCTCAGTTCGATGAATATTCACATTTACAGATGTTCAAATGACAAATGCATACAAATGCATACAGTACATATACAGTATATATACCAATAAAGCGAAAAGTGGAGATGTCATGTTTAAGATCATTGAAATGAATGGCAACAGGATAATCACGGTCATTTCTTCGAATAGAGCTCTTATGTTCACTCATTCTCTGTTTGAACTGTCTAGTAGTTTTCCCAATATATGCTAAACCACAGGGACATTTGATCATGTATACCACATGGGTTGAGACACAAGTATATATACAGAACTGTTGACAAAAACAAAGAAAAAAGAAAAAAGTTTTCGGTAACATGTGTCACCACATATTCTCCTCACTCTCGTAAGATAAAGGATATGTTCAATAAGCACTGGCACATTTTAACCTCTGAGTCTCTGACCCTGAATTATTGTCATTATTTAAGTACCCTCCCTTGTTTTCTTTTAAACGAGTAAAAAAATGTAAAATACCAACTTGTACATTCTGACTTTCAGTCCCCTAAGGTTTCACTTAGACAGACCTTATTGAGTCCTCTGCCACAGGGCAATTATCCATGTGGCCATTGTGCCCAGTGTGGTAATACACACAAGACGTCCTCTTTTAATCACCCCCATACTGGAAAGAAGTTCAAGATTAACAGCATTATAACTTGTGTCTCAACCCATGTGATATACATGATCAAATGTCCCTGTGGTTTAGCATATATTGGGAAAACTACTAGACAGTTAAAACAGAGAATGAGTGAACATAAGAGCTCTATTCGAAGAAATGACCGTGAATATCCTGTTGCCATTCATTTCAATGATCTTAAACATGACATCTCCACTTTTCGCTTTATTGGTATAGAACAAGTCAAACTACCAACCAGAGGTGGTAACCATGATGTCCTGCTCAAACAACGCGAGGCTTACTGGATACACACATTGCAAACCCTCTACCCGAAAGGGTTGAATGATGAGCTATTATTAAATGTTATGCTGTAATCCATAAAATGTATTAATTATATTATTGATTTGAACTTCATGTCCAGTGGGGTACTAAAAGCACCATGTGTCTTCTTTTTTATCCTTTATGTCCACTCTTGTTTGAGTATGGACCTTTTTGACATTTATTTACTTCTTTAATTGTATGTTGATTTCCTTATGTATTATGGCATGACTTATATATTATTCCCTGTATTGTTGTAATTGGTGACTTTCAATAATATACTAGGAATGTTCTACAGAAGTACTGCACCTTTAAGTCACATGACTGGGTTCTTCACAGCTGCTATCTGATGAATGATTACTATATACAATTTGATTGGTTGTCTAAACCTACTGTTTTTATTTAATGTATTTAATGAATGTCAGCCTATTCTCAAACTATGCCTGAAGAAGGCCGGAAGGCCGAAACGTTGCTATGACTCTTTAAAATAAAGTTCTTGAACCAGCAAGTGGCGGTGTGGGGGTCTCTCCCCCTTCCTCATGCCACAGACATACAACATTTGTGATCAATACAGATTTTGATGGCATCGTGACTACGAGCTGTGCGGCCTCTCTCCTTTCTCAGTCATAGTTATCTCCTGCGGTCAGCACCTCCCCACTACTGGTGTGCGCTCCTACCTTCCTGTTTGTGTGATCAATAATTTGACCATGAATACATAATAAACTAAATGTGCTGCACATTTTTTAAATTATACTAGAATAATACAGAAAAGTCAATTTACGGCACTTGGCCTATAATGACATGCCCAAACAAAATGGAGATGCCAGGGACCAGGGTTAAAAAAACCTTACGACCACCAGGTGACTATAAGTCGGTCATTAACTGTGGCATGATGACAGTTTATTCCATATTTGAGGTTTCAATAATTGGGTCTCATCAGTACAGTTAGTGCTTCCATCGCATGTTACATAACATGAGAAAAGGGCCATTTAGGTGCAGAGGTGAGTGGGTGCGTGTTATATGGTTATTGTAGAGACTGCTTGCTTTTCAGAGGACAGGGTTGCTTGAGGTCATGAGGAGATCAAGTTCTACCAGTTCTACCTTATCAAACCGAAACTATTTGGTTTGGTACGGTAGCTTCGATAGTTGGTGACATCTTGATGAGACATCCTAGAGACAGTCTTAGACCTTGCATAGCTGTGATGTCATGCATGACAATGGAACAATGGAAACAGAAAGATAAGAGTCAAAACCATCATGTACATGTACGTACATGATGAGTGATTAGATAACGATAAAAAGAGCATGCCAGGATTTAAAGGAATGCACTAGTCACAACTAGTTCCATGCAAGGGCTACTGTAACTTTGATCATAGGTGAACAAGCTTCTAAGTGGAGATTGTGGAAGTTGTGCATAATAGTCAAACAAACAAACTCCACATGTCTGGGGCCATCACTGCGAGCTATTCTAAATGCACGTTCTGTGTATTGGTAGTGATGGACTGCAGTCTGACACCCGCTCACAGCGGGATCTACTTGAATGGCTCGTGCGAGCTACTGGTAGCTCGCGAACCCCTGGTTGGTTACCCCTGTATTAGACATTCTGACAGGTCATTAATTTAATATTTGGCAATTAATTATGAATTTACTTATTATATACATTTTAATGAAAATGTATTTTCAAAATACAAAATACGTATTTGTATCTCAAATACATTTCTCCGACCAGTATTTGTATTTTGTATTTAAATACATTCTGTGACCCAGTATTTGTATTTTGTAACAAAATACATTTTCAATGTATTTTGCCCATCTCTATACCGCCCCATGCACTCCGTCGATGCACACAAACAAACAAACCCTAAAATACCACCACTTTTACTGAAAAACATCCCTCCAAGTTATGATAATTACCGCAAGCAACGTTAAGATAATCGGTCATGGGACAAGTGGCCAGTCCAGGCCTGTATACACGCGGCTAGCGTGTATACAGGCATTAGACTGTATACACGATTAGACAAATATCAATCCCACAGACGTTCTAGGTTAGACCCGCCTTACAATGTGTCTGATTGGCTCCCGGGCAGGCATAGTTTTACTGAGGCCAGGGTTAAGGTTAGGTTTAGGACGGTATATAATCGGGAACTGGCATGCCATGTCCAAACAAGAACTTCATACAACCATGTCCAAAACTGTGACTTTTCAGCAGGATTCAAATTCAAAAGTATCAAAAGTAGCAGATCGACAAGCTCGAAGCGTGTCAGTCCGCCTCACATTTCGAGCTTGTGGATCTGGTACTTTTGATGTGACACTGTCACACTTTTTTGTGTGACACTGACTGTAGTATGTTCAAGTACAGGGAGTTAATGTACGAACAAACACACAAACAGTTCAAATATGGAGATAAGAGGTTTCTGCCGACAGCAGCAGCAGCAGAGATACTATGGACAGACCAGAGAGACTAATGGCCTGATAAAAAGTAAAAGCTGTTATCAATGTGCATAACCTCATTGTACTATCATCAGCAGGGCTATTATAACGTCAGGAAGAAAGCCATGTTTTTTTTGTGCAACGTCAGTCGAGGAGGACACACAAGCTGCCGCGAGATATGATCGCCAGAGACCGAGGGGGAGCAGCATCTGTTGATGATAAATTCCCTGGCATGCCGTTCCGTATTCGCCTGAATAGGACGGTCTTTAATGGAGTATTTGGCTGCGGTATTACGAATGCCATTATCCATAATTATGTTCCATATGCTCCAGTGAAGTGATGATAGCACGGGGAATCGCGGCGAGGCACGAACCGACGATTGCAGAGACTCCGAGTCGAGGGTTGGACGAGGGCAATTATTAGAAGTCACGTGCAACCCCACACCTTAACGTCTACTGTCACACACACACACACACACACACACACACACACACACACACACACACACACACACACACACACACACACACACACACACACAGGCCACACACTACAGAATCATGTGTGTTCATTTAATTAAAAGGGCTGTTAAAAGGGATTATTATCATTATAATCTTTAATATATATGTTAAGCTCTACAGTATATTCTGATAATAAGTAATCATTGCCATAAGACTGTTTGTTCAGTGACAGGGGTCTCCCCGTCTCTGCAGGCTCTTTAACAGAAAATAGATTTTAATTTCGGGATACCAATTATATCCAATCGGGAGGCAGAACTCATAAAGGACATAGGATACACAAGTGAAACTGGAATCGATGAAACAAAAACAAAAACGAGACGACAAGGTTGGTACTAAAAATAAAACACTCTATAGCAATGATGACTATTGGATTTTTTAAAATAATGTTGTTTTTGTTCACAAAAACATATCACTTACAGCCCCTTTAAAGTAGTGCTGCATCATTCTTGCTCAAATGCGAATCTTGATTTTCCTCCACAAGATTTTTTTTTTCCATGAAAATATTTATAAAATAAAAGCATAAGAGAAACTAAAATTAATCGGACAGCCAGCTAGTGCTGCACGATTCTTCACAATTCTTCACAAAATTAGAATGCATAGGTGTCATAGCATAGTTCCATAGCAGAGCTTTAACTTGGAGGGGTGCACAAATGGACCCTGTCTCTTTCGGGGGTCCATTTTGTATCCACTCTCAGAGTTAGAATTAATTAACACTCGGGAGTTTACCATGTTTGTTTTGTATATCACATTATATACACTGAGAGCGTCCCAAAACCTGCGGTGCACCCACCCAACTCCATATGGTTGTGCATTATTTAATCCACTCCTGCTGACTGGGAATGTGGAGGCGCAGTTTGGGTTCCGTCACGGAACATTTTCTGTTCATTAAAAATGTAGTGAAAGGATAACAGGTGAAGGAGGAGGCAGCTGGTACAGAGAGAACTGGTCCTCAATGTCAGGTCCGGGGACCACCAGCGGGTCAACAATGGCCCCCCACAGGGTCTGTAACTCCGAGAGTGCACAAATGGAAGGTTGGACGGTTGAGAGCTTGTAGATCAGCTATTTCCGGAGTGTAACCTTGCACTCTTATCTTAGCTATACTGAAGATGCGGCGTACGACATGGATTTCTACACAGAGGACAAATGACTAATTTCTTTCAACGGAAAATGCTGTGTTCACGTTCAGGAGAGTTCTGAAAAAGGCAATTACCCTGAAGGCTGCCTTCGGGTATGGCATGGAAAATAGGGAGGTGTGGGGGGCATTTGCATTTCTTTCACCATAGTAAATGCTGCATTCATGGTCTGGAGAGGGCAGTCTTTTTTTACAGACGGGTAAAAAGGCAGGGGGCTGAAACCCCCTTTGATGTCTATGAGTGCACGTGACGTGCCTGGTGACGAACAGTTCCACAATCTGCGAATGCTACAGTCTGTGAGTCACCCCCCCCCCCCCCCCCCCCCCCCAATTAAAAGTACATTTTAATTGCCATTCCTTCAGTATCTAGATAGATAGGTTTAATTGCCATTCCTTCAGTATCTAGATAGATAGGTTTCCTTCAGTATCTAGATAGATAGGTTTAATTGCCATTCCTTCAGTATCTAGATAGATAGGTTTAATTGCCATTCCTTCAGTATCTAGATAGATAGGTTTAATTGCCATTCCTTCAGTATCTAGATAGATAGGTTTCAGTATCTAGATAGATAGGTTTCAGTATCTAGATAGATAGGTTTCCTTCAGTATCTAGATAGATAGGTTTCAGTATCTAGATAGATAGGTTTCAGTATAGATAGGTTTCAGTATCTAGATATAGGTTTCAGTATCTAGATAGATAGGTTTCAGTATCTAGATAGATAGGTTTCCTTCAGTATCTAGATAGATAGGTTTCAGTATCTAGATAGATAGGTTTCAGTATCTAGATAGATAGGTTTCAGTATCTAGATAGATAGGTTCTAGATAGATAGGTTTCGACCAATTTGCTTTCCAGTAGGAGTTATTATTGATGCAGGATGGAGGGGCCATCCGCTTAGTTTTTTCGACTACATTTTCACTTCAGAGCTTCCAGACAGACTGCTTGACGCCCGCGGAAGCATTGTGAAAACTGTAGTGGGAGCAAAACAACACATCATGTCTTCTGAAAGACTGATGGTACAGTTACTACAGTACAGTACAGTACACCCACAGCAGCGGAAACGGAAAGGAAAGAATACCGACGCAAATTAATGAAGTCACAAAAACAAAACTGCGCCCGGGTCTGAAGAGAGAAGCAGACAAATGAGCGGCGAACGCCAGAAGCCAAATGATCCCCGAAGCCACTTGAGTGCCGTCGTTTCGTTTTCTCTCTGTGCATCGGTTTGATAGATAGGAAGCAAAAAGCATCCATTAATATGCTCAGCTCCCCGAAGTTCACCTTGAGTCAATAGAAATGAAACATCAGAGAGCGATTTCATGGCAAGGCTTTTGGTGGATAATATCACTTTAACGAGGGAAGTTGAGCAGAAAATTGGATTCACTGTGGATTTGCTTTCCATTATGCATAATGCACTGCAGTGCCTCAGACGCTTCCTTTGCTGCTGAAAGAAACATAGACAGAGAGGGACTTTGACCAGTGACGTGATCCAGGCTGATGTCTTATCATACCGAAAATTGAGTCTCTCTGAATTATTATTATTATTATTTGACCTGTAGGCCTATGTAATACAAGAGGGGGGAGAATTGAGCACGACATATCGGCGCATGATGTGGACGCATATGCGACGCGTTGAGCTTGAATAGCTTGAATAGCTGCGCTTGCATAAATTATAATTAGCCCTATTTTTTCATTGAGACACGTATGCAGATCTTTGGGGGGTGGGGGGCAGAGCCCCCATTGTCTTGGAGGTGCAAAACCACATTAGGTGTCAGCATTGCGTTTGCGGGATGGATCGTTAAAAGTTTTGCGATAGGACAAGGAACGATATCACTGTGATATCGTTCCTTGTCCGATCGCAAAACTATGGTTACATATTGTGATTTATCAGTGCAGGGATCAAGAACAACCTCTCTCCGTCCTATATGGAAAATGAAGACACAACATATAAATAAATGATTTGCAAGTTCCTGAGTCATGAAAAGGAGCCAAATCTATCTATGCAAGTAGAACTCCAACATACTCCTACTAGGGCATGACGTCACTGTAGCTAAAATAGGTTTTTTGTAGTGCCGTGAAAATAGACGAAATGCAAGCTCACTGTGAGCTTGGAGATGGCCTATTTTGCTATTTTGAAAAATATTTAAGAATTGTGGAAGACTTTTTGACGGGATGCCCAAAATAGGGATGCCATGTTGAAAATGGTTAAACTCCTCTGAAAGTGAACATGAGCATCTTCTAATTGAATATAAATTGTCAGTATTTCAGATTCTAATATAAAATTCCATTGGCTGATTTCCGAGGTCTTTTTCCACAAATGGATCCAACTTTGGCCATGAAAACCATACTGACGGTTGCATTATCGAGCACAATAATCTCCCAGCAAACCGCACAAGGACGCAGGCAGGGCTTTTCATCCCTCTGCCTCGTAACCCAACGATGTAACTAAATCTTCTCCTAAACAACAGAGCAAAGACCATGGTGGATCTCTGTAAAGCTATACTTAAAGCAAAACCGCATTCAATCGCCATTACCGAGTATTTTTCCCAGTTTGTTCTTTAATTTCCGTATATCCGATGCATTAGAGGAATGAAACGTTGAGTGCACCTGTCAGATTAAGGGATTGTAAGGTATTCCGTGGTGTTATGTGTTGACTGTAACAGTTACATGTAATCGCATTCTCCTGTCAAATGGATTGAAGTGCGGGATTCTATTTTTATTGGGGGCGAAAGGGCCTCTTATCCCCAAAGCGTGCACAACATCACATCCCTTCCACATCCTAGATTTTATATTTGGATAGGGAAGAGAATGCAGATTAAATATTTACATGTTTTGCATTCTGTGTTAGTGTGTGTGCATGTGTGTGCGTGTGTTTGCGCGCGCATGCACACGTGCATTTACACACACAGATGCTTGCATTTATACAGAGGAGAGAATGAAACAGATCCTCTTTCATGTTGCACAGCCTTGATTATTGCTTTCCAGTGTTGCATTAATATTCAACATTCTGCACTCAAAGGACCGTCTGAGTCAACATCAATTTGTGCGATCTGAACAGCTACAGTAGAACTGGTCACAGTGCCTACAGTACCATTGTTTTCTGTCTGTTGACCCCTCCTCTGTCTGTCTGTGTGTGACTGTGCATGCGTGTGCGTGTGCGCACGTGCGTGCGCGCGCGTGTGTGTGTGTGTGGTGAAAAAGTACTCACATGTTTTACTTAATTTAGAAGTATCAATACTGCAATGTAGAAATACTCTACCGGACTTGGGGTGCACTCACACGGTTCATGCAATTCTCTGTGCTCGTTGGGTGTTGTGTCATGGCCGCCCAGCGGCCCAATGCATTTCCAATGGAGGTCACATGGTTTGACCCAACATTGTGTTGTGTGAGGGGGAGGGGCGCAGTCGAAACGCCCCTCCCCCTCACACAACACAATGTTGGGTCAAACCATGTGACCTCCATTGGCAATGCATTGGGCGGCCATGACACAACACAACATGCATCCAACGAGCATCCAACGAGCAGAGAATTGCATGAAAGGTGTGAGCTCAGCCTTAGGCTGAGCTCACACCTTTCATGCAATTCTGGTGCTCGTTGGGTGCTCGTTGGGTAGTGTCATGGCCGCCCAATGTATTTCAATGGAGGTCACATGGTTTGACCCAACATTGTGTTGTGTGAGGGGGAGGGGCGCAGTCGTATGGCTTCCGGCTGTGTTTCGACTGCCCCCCTCCCCCTCATACAACACAAATGTTGTGTCAAACCATGTGACTCCCATTGGAAATGCATTGCGAGCTTGCATCAGCTATACATCTCATACAACAAGCATACGTCAATATTTTGCGAAGGTGTGAGTCAGGCCTAAGTATAAGTCCGGAATTAAAAATGTACTTGAGTAAAAGTACAAAAGTATTGGTATCAAAATATAGAGTAGAAAGTACTCATTATGCAGAATGTCCCATTTCACAAGTTTTCAAATGCATAAATTGTATACAAAATACAAATATTTTGAAATTATCATTATCAGATCTACAAGCTCACAATGCGTTGGAGGTTAGGGTTAGGATTAAGGGCCTTTCAAACGGGAAGCGAGGAACGCAAGCGTTGTTGCCTGGATCAACGACAGGTCTGCTCAAGATGGGCTCAACAACGCAAGCGTAAGAAAAAAGCTAAACAGAATCCAGGTCTGGTGAGTCGCGTGCGTGTGCACGTAACGAGCACGGGAGCAACAAATTCACGGGACCGCGCTCACGTATATACACTTGCGTAAAAACGCGCAAAAACGCAGGTCTCATTGAAAATGAACTATAGGCGTGTTAAATCGCTTCACGTTAGAAAGGCCCTTTAGACATTTTGAGGTTAGATTTAGGGGCTGGGCTTATACCTCTACCTGATGTGTATGTGGTTGTGTGTCAGTGTCGCACACCAAAAATAGCTGCTATTTTCAGCAATAGGGTCAAGGTTATAAATGGCAAGAGGAAATTGCCCAAAACCGCCGTCCTGAAACACTGATGTCCTCACAAGTATGGTATAACCCATTAAGAACTGAGGACCTGATTCTACAAATGTATTCTAAATCCTAACCTAATCCTATGTTTCTATATCACTGGTTCTCAAACCTTCTTCATGTCAACTTGACAAGGACCCCAAAAATTATATGTATTTGGCCGTGAACTCCCATTTCAGATTGTAGATAGAGTTGTCCATTCTGGCCGATACCACCCTTAAGTACTCGTACTTGGTACTTGGAACCGGCCCCGATACTCTGACCCGAGTACCAAAACATCCAATTGACACTAGGCTGAACGAAAGCAACAGCAGCAATTCTGCCCCAACACTGCAGCAAATTGCCAAAGACAGCCGATCTACAAGCATAAATGACAACTGACAAGTGCATGCATGAAAAAGGGGGTAAAATAAGTGTTTACTCAACGAAAATACTATACTATACTTTTGTGACTCTAGCACCTAAATCCTTCAGCAGATGAGCGGTGGCTTTTTTACATATTTGTCCAATAGCTAAAGTTTAAAATAATGGTTAAAGTGGTTGTGTGTGTGTGTGTGTGTGTGTGTGTGTGTGTGTGTGTGTGTGTGTGTGTGTGTGTGTGTGTGCGCGCGTGCAATACAGTACCTGTCCTGAAACACTGACGTCCTCACAAATGTGGTATAATACAAACGTGTGTCTGTGCCATAGAGTAATAAAAGGATTCTACTCATTTCGATGGAAGTTGCTCAGTGGCGTTTTGAAGCACCCGGAAGAACGGTCTAGTTCTAAAAAAAAATCCATTTGGACACCAAATTTGGTGTCCAAAACGCGGAAGTGCAAATGGGCGGTCAATGTTAAACTCCAGCGGCATGGCGTTTCCTCGTCATAAATCCACGGGTTTGCCTGCAGTCCCACCTCTTACCAGTAGGGCTGAGTGCTTCAATGTTAGAGAGGAGGCTTGGGTCTGTGCAAGGTTAATTAAATAAGGTTAGGAAGCGAAAACCGTACGGTGGACTCCATGTTGCTCCCTGGAAGGAAAGAAACATGCGCACTTGAGACCAAGGAAGCTGAACGCGGAAGTGTTGGCTGCATAGCCATAGGGTATAAAGAAGGATAGAGACTGAACTGGAGCAACGTTGGAGCGCCTCACTGGCCCCTTGCATATAGCCCATTGTGCATGTTTCTTTCCTTCCAGGGCGCAACATAGAGTCCACACTACGGTCTTCGCTTCCTGTCCTCTTATAATAGTCCTTGGGTCTGTGCGCTGTGCAGGTACTGCAGCTCATTCCCCTGGTTCCTTTCTACACACCTGCCTTCAGTCACATGATCATCACCTTCTCTCAGCCAACACACCTGGCACCCGTTAGTTGTATGAACCCTGTCTGGCTCTGAGCTACTTACTGCTGTCTGCTGCACCATTCTGGCTCAAATGTGACTCGATTGTCCTCCACAAGAATTGAGAATCACACGATTCTCAACTAAATATTAATTGTCTTCTCTTTATTAGTCTGTAGTGCTGAACGTTACTACACTCAAAATGTGGCACCTGGAGCCAACTACCGTACGGTTTAAACAGACAACATCAAAGTGTTTGGCTTAAACCTCTCTTAAAGTCTCTCACTATCAAAAGCATAATTTAAAAATGAGTTTGCATAGGTGTCTTTTTTTTGTATTTATCGTGCAGCAATAGACTCTGATCCCGCTGATCGTCACATTGTTGTTTCAGCTTCAGAGGTTCCAGGCTTTATTGATTAGGTCTTTGTTTGTGTCCTACAGTAGATTGTACTAACGTCCTTTTCTTGTGTTCAGGATCCTTCCTGCGAATCCTGCCTGCCCTTCAGTGGTGGAAAGTACATTTTACTAAAGTACTAGTACTTAAGTACAAAATTGAGGTACTTATACTGTACTTGTAGCTGTACTACAGATGCAGCAGATCTGTTCTATTTTCTGTATCTGTATCTATTTTCAAATGATTTTTATACATGTGAAAACACATTCTGCATAATGAGTACTATATTACTTTTGGAACTTTAAGTACATTTTGATGCCAATACTTTTGTACTTTTACTCCAGACTTTTACTTAACCCATTCAGAATGGGAACACTTTTGGTGTTTTAAGCATTACGTAATACTTTAGCTATTGAAAAATATCAGATCTACAAGCTCATAGCGCGGCACCGAGTGCCGCGCTACGAGCTTGTAGATCTGCTATTTTAGATAAATCTTGAAAATGTGGCACAAATATTGGAATATATATTATTTAGTTTTTTTTAACTCATATCTTTGCTTCTGGGAGGTCCCTGGAACAACATATTTTCAGATGGGGGTCGGTGGCCAATTATATATAATTTTTAGGCTCCTTGACATGAAATAGTTGAGAACCACTGATATAGAAATATATCAAATATATATCAGAAAACGGTCATGATTTAGAAGACATTTTGTAGAATCTGGTGTCAGGTCTAAATGGGTTAAGACTGAGTAAGACACTTTCTATATTCCTTAAGTAAAACATTTGAGTATAGCCTACTTTTCCCACCACTGTTGCCCTTCCTGCCTGTCCAGTGATGCCATATTCACCATCGCTCCTCAAGCCACATTTGTCATGCTGCTACAAACAACCTTCTTCATCACTTCATATACACTATACTTTGTTGTCCGGGGTGCCCCTGGGATCTACACCTGGCCCCTTCTTTTTTCCCCTCTATATACACTTAAATCTAGGGATGCACCGATATGGAAATTCTTGGCCGATACCAATACCGATGTTAACAATAACAATTTAGCAGATAGCCGATACTGATATATGTTCATTTAGTTTTTGTTGTTTTTATTTCAATTTGTGTAACTATACATCTTCAATACAATAGTCAACGCAAAATGTATGCTTGCTAATCAGATAAACATCGGCTACTGCCATCGGTTAATGTCAGTTTCATTTGCCGATACCGATCTTGACCACTAACAGCAAATATGTGGCCGATACATCGGTGCATCACTACTTAAATCTCTTAGACCGAAAATAGCGAATCTTCTGGATGTTTGCCTATATTATTATGGCAACCTCACCTTACTTTCCCGTGTCTAGCTTCTACATGTGGATTTGCTCTTCTGAACTTCATAACAATAATATGGGGGGGGGGGGGTGTTATCGTCGCAAATAAGTGAAGACATTTAATTTGACAGAGTACAGAGTGAACTTGTACCCTTAACGCCTCGAAACGAAAAGAACAAAAACTAAACAAAAAGAAGAAACTGTGCAGATGTGAGGACGATTAGTCTCTCTGACACTTCGCAACCCTTTCGCAGATGAAAAAGCCCATCTGAGAGAGGTAGTCAATGTTTCATTTAATACGTTTCACAAGAACAATTTCAGTGTTTTTTTTGTTTGTTTTTTTGGTGGGGGGCGGGGCACAGTATTGCTGTAAGTGATGTTCCAACCCTCTTTGTTCATCCACCAGCCCATATTGTGACAGTTAAGGGGGATGGAGTCATCCAACTCCCAGGGAAACGTGCTCCATTTCAGTACCACAACACTCACAGAGCCTCGCTGTTGCTACGGCAGCAAACTGAAATCAAAGCAGCTTCTATTGGCGATCCCCGGGGAGGGTGTGTGTGTGATGCACTCGCTCGCTTCTTCTCTGATGCTTCTTCTCCTGTCATCATCACCGCCAGAGAGACCAGTACAGCGCTCTGCCTCTCTGCTGCCCTTTGCGCGCGCACACTCACACAAACACACGTACACCTCCCCGCGGGAGCACACGCCAACAAGAAACTAGAAAAACACAATCGCCAAGCTAACAGTTTGTGGAAGTATATGGACGTGTAGTCACACGTGCACGTGTGCACACATGTACAAGCGCACGTTTGTATTACTAGTACTTGTGGGGACATCAACATTTTAGGATAATAATGAACAATTTTGCCATTTTTGTACTTTTTGTTGCCATATTTTTATTAAACCCAACAAAGATTAATTGCTAGCCATTGTCACACTCCCAAAATAGGTGATCTATAAGCTCAAAAGCCATTGCCTTGCAACACGTTGTGAGCTTGTAGATCATTTCTGTGTGGACCAGGTAAATTGTCTTCAAAACGTCAAATGTAATGTAATTGTGGCCCTCACACGGATGGTAATACAAGTACACACACACACACACACACACACACACACACACACACACACACACACACACACACACACACACACACACACACACACACACACACACACACACACACACACACACACACACACACACACACACACACACACACACACACACACACACACACACACACACACACACACACACACACACACACACTAAAGGTGATCGAGCCTTTGCTAGTTTCGCCCCCAGGCTATGGAACGACCTCCAGAATCACCTGAAATCTGTGGCCTCTGTGGACCTTTTAAAAAAACGTTTAAAGACCCACCTTTACACGGGCCTTTGTAACATAGTGCTGTATTGATTTCTTGATTTTCACCAGTGCCGTTTGTTCTGTTTTCTCTTTCTTTGCTTTATTTTCATTATTCTTATTCTTATTATTAATATTACAATTGTTACTATTGATATGATTTGCTTTTATTGTTGTGAAGCACTTTGTGACTGATGTCTGATGAAGGCTGGATAGCCGAAACGTTTGTCCTTAATTGTTCAAAGTTGAAATAAACTATTTGAACTGCAGTCTTGGTGTGTGCGACCCACTACCGTTATTTTGACTGATGTCTGTGAAATGTTCTCTATAAATGAAATGTACTTACTCACACACACACACACACACACACACACACACACACACACACACACACACACACACACACACACGCGCGCGCAAAAAATACGGTACGCCCACGTATAGAGAATCACCTCAGGGAATAATAATGGCCATGAAAAGGCTACATATATTATAAGAATGCATGAGCTGTTTGTGTATCTTTGAGAGCTTTGATCTCAAATTGAAGGGAAAAAAGTGATATCTTTATACCGTAGTTAGTGAAAGGCCTGCAGTGAGGAAACTGATCCTGGGTAGGGGGGGGGATATTTTGATGGAAGGAATTGCTTTTGTCAAAAAGTGCGAAAGCAATTCCAGTCTTCTTGAAACCTTAGATATGATACAAAAACAGAGAACATTTTAAAATAGCCCGATCTACAAGCTCCCACATTGTAGATCAGCAAATGTTGACCTTTCCTTTTTTTATTTGAAAATGTTCACCTACAATGACATGCCCAGAATAGACATACAATTATTACTTGTTGCATAACTTAACTGCCGATGTCATATAATGTCATATAATGTCTAATAATATATCGTCCAAACCTAAATACCTTGGTTTGGACGATTGAGTGAGTGTGTGTGTGTGTGTGTGTGTGTGTGTGTGTGTGTGTGTGTGTGTGTGTGTGTGTGTGTGTGTGTGTGTGCGTGTGTGGCTGCATGCGTGCGTGCGTGTGCAATGCATGCTTGTGTGTCTCTGCATATCTTTGCTTTTCAGAGCAGCAGGGCATTTATTAACTACACAGCTTGATGTTTTATTCAAATGTGCACGTTGGTTTTACATGAGCAGCAGCCACTGCCAGTCAACAATACAAATACTGGTTTAAAAAACAGGGGCGATGCTTCAGCCAACGTCTTCCATCTAAAGCTATAGCTGTGACTGTGTGTAAAGAAAGATCCCCGTCTTTGTGACTGTGACTGTGTGTATAAAGGCCCCCGTCGTTCAGTCACACTCCCGCTATAATTCACACTTTAATCTTTTCGTGGCCACTGTATTTCATTACTTGCCTTAAATATACGGCCTCGGCAGCCATGCTCTTAAATAATAAACAGAAGCCAGTCGTATACTTATAATCCTTCCCGAGTGGGAGGAGAGGGAAATCTGGCTGGAGGGACGGCGAGCCATTTTCACATGCACTCACCTTTCCTCCGGGGACAATGATAGGGACAACATGATTCAAAGAGGCTTATGTATGCTAATCAAGCAGGACACCCTCTGCTGTGGGAAGTGCCCTATATGCACGGGGAAGGCTCATTTTCTTGTCTTAATATGCTATGGCACTGTGCATGTGCCATAGCACGCACGCACGCGCACACACACACACACACACACACACACACACACACACACACACACACACACACACACACACACACACACACACACACACA
This sequence comes from Electrona antarctica, assembly GCF_951216825.1. Taxonomy (NCBI): domain Eukaryota; kingdom Metazoa; phylum Chordata; class Actinopteri; order Myctophiformes; family Myctophidae; genus Electrona; species Electrona antarctica. The sequence goes on along the minus strand of NC_136791.1, from coordinate 23,676,203 downwards.
CACACACACACACACACACACACACACACACACACACACACACACACACACACACACACACACACACACACACACACACACACACACACACACACACACACAGAGAATCTGAAGCCTTTTTGTGCTTGTTTTCATATCCAATTATGACACCCCTTGCACGCAACCAGAGTCAGCAGCACCCAGCAGGCCCAGATCGATTGGAATCCTATTAACGAGATTCACGTGGAAAATAATCTCTGAGTGTTCTCCATACTGTAGGTCTAAATCCATCCTGTAATCATTGATAATCATTTCACTGAGCTGGAGGTGTATAGAGAGCCATCCATGCATTCATACACACAGACACAGCAATATATCAGCTTGCATACCCTATGGGCTTTAATCAATCCTCGCAACCCCATTCAGTCTAATGCTATACGCAGCAATCAATCAGCTCACCTTCTATCCTATAATTGCTTAATTTCCTTGTTTGTAATAGCATCCATGGCATGTTATTGGAGCTATGGGATCTGAAAGTATAGCCAATATTAACATCAATGTGGGGTGAAATAGCCCAACTTGACTGAGGCTATGCATTATGCAAGTAGCCTACACCTTTTAATCTGACTACAAAGAATCCCTATTTTAACTCAAAACGCAGCGTTTATTTATTTACTAGACCTGTGCCTGTTGCAACAATGAAAATCGGGAATACATACCCCCACCCTAGTATGCAATACCAATACCCATTATATCCGTTGTCATAGCACCCGTTTTAACTGTCTCTGTCTGTCTGTCTGTCTTTCTGTCTGTCTGTCTGTCTGTCTGTCTGTCAGTGGTAAACGTCTGTGGAGAATGTCTGAAGAGTGCAAACTGACAATAGACTGTGAAAATTGGACTGACTAAGCAATCAAATGGCAGGTGTGGGGAATAAGGCTGGGGTTGCCATGGCAATCAATTGGCTCAGGCAGAGGCTGGACACAGGTGTGGGGAGCTAGTCTCATAATATGTATATTGGGGAATAAACTACTTGATGGTCGTATGCCTTGGCCTCTCTTGTAAAGAACACAAATAAAATAAAATGCAGTTTACAACACACAATATCACAATTGCCTTTGCTGCGGGGAGTTCTAAAAATAACTGATTGTCACCTGGCATAATATGCCAGATATTATGTGGGTAGCCTACATACAGTACATCAGGCTAATAGCCCACATCTCCCTTTTTAATTAAGACTCCCTCAGTCCCTCTCCTAACCCAGAAATGTCTACACGTAAAACAATAGAGGTGAGAGTCATAGGATGTTTGCTATATGCCTGAATTAATTTAATAGAAGCCACCAGTCTACTAAACAACAGAAGGGGAACAATATGGACATATGGTGCAGGTGTATAGTACATTATGCAAAATGTGTATGCTTGTTATTATTAGGCCTATTATTATTACAAGTGGTGTGTAAGTACATTTACTCAAGTACTGTACTTAAGCTACTATAATTTTGAGGTATTTGTTCCTTGAGAATTTTCAGTATACTTTTACTTCTACTCCACTACATCTCAGATCCAACTATTGTACTTTTACTTAAATAAAATGATATGAAAACTTTAGTTACAATTACTAGTAGTTAGCCTACTTTGTGCATTGTGAGTTTGTACTTTTTTTTTGAAAACTTGTGAAATGGGACATTCTGCATGAGTACTTTCTACTTTTGAGTACATTTTGATACCAATATGTCACCTTTTATTGAATTCCATACTATTACTTGTAACAGAGTATAATTTCTATATTGCAGTATTGATAGTGATACTTTTACTTATAAGTAAAATCACTAGTGAATAGCCCAGAAGAAGCCACCAACAGAAGAGAAACAATATGGTGTAGTTAGTACATTTACTGCATTATGCTAAATGTGTATTATTATTATTACCTACAGTCCTACACCAACATGCATGCCTGGGGGGCGACTCCCCCCTCCCTCCGCCAGCCAAGCCTGCCTGCCTGCCAGCCAGCCTGCCGGGGTAGCCTGGCAGCTGTTTCCCCATTAACACGCACAGCACAGCTTAATAATAATACCGCATTAAACACCGCAGATCTCTCAATCAAATCAACCAAAGAAAACGACTTACGTCTCTGAAGCGGTTCCAGTGCTTGATCTTACGGCTGTACTGCGAGATGGTCGAGAGCCACTGCTCGTCCTCCATGAAATTCCCCCCCGGCTTGTCCGCCGCGTCTTTAACGGCGCCGCCGCTCTGCTTCTTCGCCGCGTCGCTCTCCAAGGTAGACCCCTGCACCGCAGCCGCCACCACCATCATCACCATCACCACCACCGCCAAGGGGACAAGAAGGGGCTTGGACCCGACGTCCATCGTTGCCACCATATCGTGTAGCGGACGATACGAGACGCCCTGGTATTAACCGTTAAATTGTTAGGCTACTGTACTAGTGGGGCTGCTGGAGGATGAGGTTTGGTTTAGTTTAGGTAGGATGATGCTGGCTGCTCGCTCTCCCTCTCAGACCCAGAAGGAGATGTGACCTGATTAGCCTACCCTACTCTGATGGTTCTGCTGCTGCTGCTGCTACTGCCTGAGAGAGAGAGAGAGGGGGGGGGGGGGGGGGGGTGAGAGAGAGAGAGAGAGAGAGAGAGAGAGAGAGAGAGAGAGAAAAGAGCGAGAGAGAGAGAGAGAGAAGGGGGGGAGAGAGAGAGGGGGGGAGAGAGAGAGAGGGGGGGAGAGAGAGAGAGAGGGGGGGGGAGAGGGGGAGAGAGAGAGAGAGAGAGAGAGAGAGAGAGAGAGAGATTTTAAGTGGGGGGGAGGGGGTGGACGCTTTAGATGGGGAGGGAGGGAGAGGGAGAGAGAGAGAGAGGGGAGAGATTTTAAGGAGGTGGACGTTTTAGAGAGCTAGGAAGATGGGGGTGGGGGGTTGAACTTGGGATACAAGCAATCTATAAACAATAAATAAATAAATAAATAAATAAATAATCGATTGATCCTACAACAAGGCTTTGTTAGCTGATTAGTAGTTTTTAATGCTTTCCCCCCATGCTTTATACTTAAATGTATTATTTATTGAGAAACGATTTAGCACATCTCTTGTGATATACAACTCTAGATATACAACCAAGTATTCATTGTGAAATAATAACCATTAGTTGAATAATGATAAAAGTTCAGTTCTCAACCTCACCAACCTGAAAAGGCGGGTCTTTGTAGCAAACACCATCTTATAGTTGTCGATTGGTCAACAAGTTCCTATGATTGATGATGACTACATGTAGGAGGTTTACCATGGATTTCTTTAGTCGAGGAGGACAGTCCTAATTAATACAAAAACAATGCAGAGGCCATACCACGCACAGACACACCCCCTCTCCACTGAAGGTAAACATACAGGCATACATTTTTATGCAAATTCTGAAAATGAAATGAGAACTAGGCCAGCACTCAATAATGCAAATAATTAACTAATGCAAATGCTGTCACACATGCAAGCCACCTAGGAGGAGCAAAGATTATTCAAAGCGTGTGTGTCTGGTTGATTAGTTAATATAGCCTAGTACATGGCAACCTTCAGCATGAAACATCTAGACAACACAGAGACATACAGGGGGTTGTTTGTGATTAAGCCCAGTGGTTTTCAAACTGCGGTCTGGGGACTCCCTGGCTGGCCAGAGGAGCCAGGATCCAGGATCTTGTTTTAAAGTCAATTAATTTTATTATATTATTGATACAGTGACCAGTGACGTGTGACGTGACTTATTTTGAATAAAGCTGAGTCGTCTAGCACTTTGCTTTTTCTTTTCATGTAATATTACGAAGGCAGAAAATCATAGCAAAAGAACTGAAGACAAGTTAAAATTCTGTATATAACCAGAAAAATCAATACTACCTCCATGAATCTATTTCTCTGGAGAGACATTCGGATAAAAAAAAATGTAATCCCCAAAACATATTTAATCTGTTTAGCGTAGAACAGGCCTATTTATATCCATCTCAAAGGAAGATAGATATATGTTTGCTTGCCATGCACTTGTTTTTGTTCCTCTAACGTTGACCCAAACAGATCGGAGTCAATAAAGGACAACAGTGATAAGGACTCACTAGAGATCATGCTTGTATTTTCAATAGATCTTTGTTTTGCAGTGTTCAGATGTCCCACAGATAATGGCAGTGTGTTGTGTGATTGCACACAGCATCCTTGGGCCACCCTATCTATCAACGCTGAAGGAAGAAGTACTCACATTTGTTTTGACTTAGTATGAGTACTGGCACCAAAAATATACTTAAATACCAAAAGCAAAAGTACCGGTACTCATTATTTTCAAAATATGTCAAAAGCAATCTATCAAAAATAGCTGATCCACAAGCTCACAACACGTCACCTTGACGCCTTGTGAGATTGTAGATTGGTTATTTTTGAATAGCCAAAGTTGTATAATGTATATTTTGTAATAATAAATCTAAAGCTGCAAAGTAACTACAAACTAGTTTTCAAAGTAGAGATGTAGTGGAGTAGACGTTTAACATCAAATATCGAAAAATGGAAATAGCCTACTCAAGTCAAAGTCAGTGTTTTACTTAAAGCTGCTCCTCTTCTACCCTGGCAAGTGTGACATTTTTATACCATTGAGCTAATAGAGCCTATACCTGCTTGCTCAGGGGATAAGTTGAATCTTGACCATCAGGTCAAAATTCACGTCAGATCCTGTGTCTAGGTGAGACATGACCTTTGACACAACCCAAATGTTTCAATAGAAGAGCAGGGAGACTAAATACAACCACCCCGGTCAAGTGTACTGAACCCTCCTAACTGGGGTCCCACAGGGATCTGTACTTGGTCCCCCCATTTTCTCCCTGTACACTAAATCTCTTGGCACTATCATCTCTGCTCACAATCTATGTCAATGACACTCAGGTGGAAGAGCGCATCACTGCATGCCTGGCTGACATCTCACAGTGGATGTCTTCTAACCACCTCAAGCTGAACCAAGACAAGACAAGAGCTTCTCTTCTTCCCATCTAAGTCCTGCCCCATGCAGGAGCTAACTATTTCCATAGACAACGCCTTGGTAACCTCTGCCCCAACAGCAAAAAACCTTGGTGTTGTCCTGGTTAGTCAGCTCTCGTTCAAAGCACACATTACAGCTGTCACTTGATCCTGTAGTTTTACACTCTATAACATTCGACAAATTAGACCGTTCCTCACCCAGGAGTCAGCCCAGCTCCTTATCCAGACATCAGTCATGTCAAAACTGGACTATTGTAACTCCTTACTGGCCTACCGGCATCGGCATGCACCCTTAAGCCTCTCCAATTGATGATCCAAAATGCCGCAGCAAGCTTGGTCTTCAACCAGCCAAAATTCTCACATGTCTCCCCCCTTCTCCGCTCCCTCCATTGGCTCCCGGGCGATGCTGGCATTCAAAGCAATTAACCAAAGGTATATGGCACCCCCATATCTTGCAAGTCTGATCAAACCCTACAAACCCTCCCGCGCACACAGATCAGCCAACGCAGGGAAACTAAAAACACCGGGACAACGCTCCACACGTCCCAAATTCCGTTCCCTACTGGCTCCAAAACTATGGAATGCACTTCCCATTACAATCAGAACTGCAGACTCACTCCCAATCTTCCGCCGTAGTCTGAAAACCCACCTCTTCTCCATCTTGGCCCGTAGCACCTTACAAGCAAATGCAAAGGCTCAATTTATGTAACTTAATAGGATTTTCTGTAGACATAGCACTATATAGTACAGTATATATGGATAGTTTCATTATATAGATATTCCACTGTTACATTCTTTTATACGTATGATTCATGATAACAATTTTTTATGTATATGATGTATTGCCATGTTTTTGGTCTTGCTTAATGTAAATCGCTCTGGATTAAGAGCGTCTGCTAAATGTCTAAATTGTAAAGGTTATATTGTATTAACATACTCTACCATACAGATTGGACAAAATTACATTTTATTCATTAAAAAAAACGTCACATAGCGAGGCTTTTAGAAGTTGAGTACATGTACTTTGTTACTTTTCTCACCACTGATACTGGGCCACCCTATCACTTGCCTGCCTTGCCTGCTATATCTGCTATAACAGACTCATCCTAGTCCCCAGAGGGATGACGTGAATGACGGCTTGTAATTGAAATGCTGGATTAACTGATGCCATCTTTATTACATCCTGAAAAGACTGTTTTTAAAGGCCTCCCCCCTTCTAAAGACAGACACGAGTCTGGGTGTAACCTAATCTCTGAGCCGAATGCAATCAAGTTCACCACAAAAGATAAACAGGGACTTGTTGAGATTGAAAATGACAAATACAAAAGCACACACGCACAGGCACACACATACGCACAGGCACACACGTACGCACGCACACGCACGCGCACACGCGCGCGCGCACACACACACACACACACACACACACACACACACACACACCTCAACTTCAAGATCAGTGTCTGATGATGACAACAACTTGAACATGTTTTTATTGAAAATAAATGCCTTATCTCTGATATCAAGCCATGTGATGTGTAGATCATATCCACACTGATAACACAACAAACACGAACACAATACGTCATTCAGTCAAAACATTGCTTGTGTGGTAACCGCAAGGAACACAAAAAAAGACATGATCTGTAAATGTACTACAAACAAATCCACATTCAATTCCCATGTGGGATGTACAGTGCAGAGCTGTGACAGCAGCCTGTTAAGTGTAATAATAACCACTCATATCTTTATTGTTGTTTGTTTATTGTATATTAATTCATTCATCCATTCCAGGTCATCACGGTTGAAGGCCAGTAGACCAGACACTACTCAATTCAGTGAAAATAGCAGACCTGTTAAGCTCACAAAGTGTCGCATTGCAATAGTCGTATTATAGCTGCACTTTGTGAGCTTGTAGATCGGCTATTTTTGCAGAAGAGATTTGGTATAGATAGAGGGGGGGAAAGAAGTAGATCAAGTGTATAGGGTTTACGTGGAAAATGGGCAATTATAAATAATCACCAAAATCTCTCCTCTATGCTTACATTAGGCATTCAGTGCTCACTATACTGTAGAGACTGATTGTTTGATGTAGCTAGTTAGACGGAAAACTGCTGCAGTCAGACTGCACTTGGATTTCTTATTTCCAGAACGACTTTAGTCGAACACAGCGAGAGCAGATGATGATGAAGAAAGTTGGCAGAGCGATTAGCATACTGCACTGAAAAAGCGGTTGTGAGGGCGACATGGCCTGCTCTCTCTCATCAGGCCCTGGCACGGACCGTGGGCAGATCTGACGTGACAACCAGCATCGACCATTAGAACATTCAGAGAAAAAGGGGAGATTCTTGGCAGCCGGGGCCCCAAATCTGTTCATGTCAAAAACAGTCAGAGGAAAAAATGTCTGAGTAATCCTAGAATCACAGAGCCACAGGGGGTTTCAGGTAATCTCCTTATAGAAGCCGAGAATAAACCCTGATGGGTCCTTGGTGTCGGCGACATTCACGTGACTCTCTTTTCCCAAGGTCCCGTTCTTTTGTCGAGCAAACTAAGGGTTGAGAAAGCGATTGTGATGGTGGAATGTAAGCGTAAAGGTGTAAGTGTAAAGGCTGCAGGGCACAGTGTCACGATCAGATTATTCTTATTAAAGAGGGAGTGCCACAATTTTTGTATTTTTCCAGTTTTCCATGTGTATGAGGTGACAGTACTTCATTAGACACCCTGGAGTCGTTTTTATGTGCAATGGTGTATTCACTTTGTATTTAGGGTTTCTTCCTGGAGGCTGAACCCTTGACAGTCAAACGGGCCAATGAAATAAACAGTAATATAGTGACATTACACTATCAGCCCCTCCCCTAACCCCCCCCCCCCCCCCCCCTTATCATACAACTACAGCTGTGGGTGTGGCTTCAGTTCAGGTGATCACCACCCATCACCACCCACCAGGCAAACCAGGCATTCTTAATGAACTGGTGGGTGTGCCCACATAAGAACAACATTTTAACAAATACTTATTTAAATACTTAAATACTTAAAATTATAACAATAAGACCTGATGATCATGTTTTAGGGTGGAAAAAAATCAGGCACTCCATCTTTAAACAAAATGTGTGTAATGTCATAATGAACAACAACAGCACTGCAAGCCTTGACAGTGGTGAGGAAAGACTGCAGAGGAAACAAAGGTTTTATCTCAATCGATGGCTATATATGGAATTTGCTGTGCGCCTTCTTGCTCACCAGAACAGGGGTCTTCAACAGGGGGTCCAGAACCTCAGATTTAATACAGGGGGTCGGTCGCCAAATCTTTGTATGATAAAGATAGATAAAATATTTGAAATATATATATGAACATTAACCACTTGAACCGTATAGCATCAATATTCTGGTGCCAATCTATTAGCCAAATAGCAGATCTACAAGCTCACACTGCCTCGTGGGCAAGGCAAGGCATTGTGAGCTGGTAGATTTTATTTTTGCCCAAGAGTTTGGTATAGAGGGGGGAGGGGAGTACAGAGTCAAAGTCTGTGTTTAAATGTGTGAAAATACAATTTAACATGAAGCCAACAGAAGGATTAATGTGTAAACAAACAACACAAAACAAGCACTGATGACAGGGCTGTCACAACAAGTATATGAAGCTATTCATGAAATGAAATATGAAATACTTCTAGGCCTACTTAAAGCTTCCTCGACTATGTGGAAACAACAACAAATTCACATACAAAGAAGATTCAAAAACAGAATAGTAAAAAGAAAGCAATACAAACAGTACAGTAGATAAAGAAGGGTCCAAGGCACTCCAGTGAAGTGAAAAAGCCTTTATTATATGTTTTATGGCATGGCAAAGATCATTACAAGAAGGGAGGACCAACGCGTTTCGGCTATAAGCCTTCGTCAGGGTCCCATCCCACTATGGGACCCTGACGAAGGCTTCGTCAGGGTCCCATCCCACTATGGGACCCTGACGAAGGCTTCGTCAGGGTCCCATCCCACTATGGGACCTTGACGAAGCCTTCGTCAAGGTCCCATAGTGGGATGGGACCCTGACGAAGGCTTCGTCAGGGTCCCATCCCACTATGGGACCTTGACGAAGGCTTCGTCAGGGTCCCATCCCACTATGGGACCCTGACGAAGGCTTCGTCAGGGTCCCATCCCACTATGGGACCCTGACGAAGGCTTCGTCAGGGTCCCATCCCACTATGGGACCTTGACGAAGGCTTCGTCAGGGTCCCATCCCACTATGGGACCCTGACGAAGGCTTCGTCAGGGTCCCATCCCACTATGGGACCCTGACGAAGGCTTCGTCAGGGTCCCATCCCACTATGGGACCTTGACGAAGGCTTCGTCAGGGTCCCATCCCACTATGGGACCCTGACGAAGGCTTCGTCAGGGTCCCATCCCACTATGGGTCCTTGACGAAGGCTTCGTCAGGGTCCCATCCCACTATGGGACCCTGACGAAGGCTTATAGACAAAACACGTTGTACAGTATTTAGGCTATATCAACAGGCATGCATAAGGTAACAACTGCACGCATCGCATCTGTACAACTGCACATTTGTGAAGCCAACATGTACATGTAACCAACTATACTGTAGTCATATAACAAGTGACTGCAATAATAATGGCAGTATGAGCAGTGCAGTAGGCCTATAATACTGAATGAGTGTGACAGTATCTTGTATGCTACGTGCACACAAGATGTTCCCAAATTGAACGGGCGGATTACCATGAAATTGTTTTAATTTGTTTATTCATTTTTCTTGCTAGTGGCGAGGAACGTCAACTGTAAATGGTTGTTTTTTAGCCCATTATTTAGGTGCAGGATTTTACACTCTTTTAGTTTCTTCTTGTTTTTATTAGTGGGGTCCGGGTACCCCCAGCAGTCCCTGAGGGTGTACCAGGGGGTCCCCAGCTAAATGTGTAAATATAGCATCAATATCAGTTTAACATTGCATTTTTCCAAACAAATCAAAAAGCTGATGTTCAAGCTCACATTTTTGAGAGATTTTAAATCATTTAAATCATGCCACACATAATGATATCTTCCCCTACTACTCTACTGTGTTTGGCGTTGTTTGAAATAGCTCAAATGAAATAAGTCATTAATTGTATTATCAAACTCCCCCCACATCCCCACCCACCCATGTATTGATTGTGAATACAATAAGTTCCAAGGAACACAAGTTACATCTTACTTAAAACGCACACAATATGCAGTGCCTGTGATACTCACAGTGATTTATGATTACATCTGCAGTCACACTGCAGTGTCTGCATTAATTCTGATGAAGAAAAAAAGAGAGGAAATCTACAGTGTTGCTAAATAATGCATTGTGGTGCATAGAGTGAGATACTGTATATCGTCCTTTGGACAGCTCGGGGAAACAGCAAGGTATGGACACAGAGATATTGACCATGCAGGTCTCGTGCTCCTGGTGCAATATATCAGGTACGGACGGTCTTCAATGTTTTTTAGTTATTTTTCTGGGCCAAGGACCCGTTAGCTGAGAGACAGATGAAGCGGGGACACCACCCACTATGTAGTATGAAATTGGGTTGCAAATATAAAACCTTTTCATAGATAGCTTCATCCATCAGTGTTGGAATTCATGTTGATTTTCAGACATAACTTCACCGTTGGGCTCTGTACTTGGTCTGCTCTTTCCCTCTTTCTATACCTAACCTATTTGCCGAAAATATCCGATCGGAAATGATACCTCCCGAATGGGGGTGCTAGGGTTCAAGAGGTTAATACATTTTTAGAAAGCTATTTTATTTTTCCTATCACATAAATATTTGGTGGCCCCCTGTTGTTACTATGAGGACACCTTATAAAAGGTTGATATGTGTAGTGGAGCCCCCACACAACCCAAGTGTTCAGATGGGTGCATTTTCAGAGCATGTTTATTTTTAAATGATCCACCAATCGATTGTGTTTCTCGTTAATGCTTAGTTCCCACTTCTGTCTAATCTAGTATGGATTTGCAGCACAAGAGGACTTGTCATGGCATTTTGGCTGAATTAAGTTAATTTATTGAAATGTATTGAAACTTATTGAAAAATGTCTGGCACAGGATGCCATCCTCTACACCAGACTCAATACTATATATATATATATATATATATATATATATATATATATAGAGAGAGAGATTTTTATTTCAAATCTTTGCTTCTGCATACATCCCTGGAACAAAATAATTTGAGATGGAGGTCCTTGACAGAACCTTGATATATAGCAACATAAGTTTTTCAGGAAAGACTATTCTTTCCTAATGGCTTAGGAACATTGTTTCCCTGTCATAAACTAGCTACTTTTTCCCATGTGACATTTGAAGAAAACTCGACGAGGGATGGGGGAGTCTGGGGGGAATGGCCACACGGGAGGCAGACGTCTGACTTGTTTTGAAACACGGCACTTGTTATCATCAATCCCCGCGGCTCCTCTCGGTAGGAGATGCTTATGCATAACACGATGATGACTGATGGCCGGGATCTGCAAAAGATGCACATGACCTCCACACAAAGGACTCAGGAGGACATCGACAAAGTATGTGTCATGAGATGAACCTTTTGTATAGCAACATCCCTCCCTCAGTCACTGTGCATTATTATTGTAGAATAGATAGATGGTTTACACATAATGTCCCCTGCGTTGGTTTGTTTTTCTAGCTCCCCTGAGGGGTGTAGGTATTATTAAAGACCCGAGAAGAAAAAAGTACTGCTGAAGCAGACAACCCGCAGCACTCCAGGTTAGAACAAAATCCTTCTAGGTGCAAGGCTCGAAGATACAAGTTGAAAATGCCAGCACTCATTATATGTCCTTTTCACATGATTTTATTTACCTCTGACGAGAGTGGACAACGTACGCGTTTCGGCCTGGTTGACACTGAGGAAGGCCAGCCAGGCCGAAACGCGTACGTTGTCCACTCTCGTCAGAGGTAAATAAAATCATGTGAAATAATAATAATCTTTATTGTCCCGAAGGATATTTGTCTTCACAGTCTGTTCAACACCCACATCAAGAACAACACATAGCACATAACACCAAGACGATACAAAAACATGAGGTCCCCACTGCATACAGAACCATCCCATCATACATGTACGATGTATACAGAACCATCGGCGGGGCAGTTTGTTTAATGCCGCGATGGCTGAGGGGACAAAAACACAGGACATAATGATTATTAAAGACCCCAAATTAACTTGGTTAACCGATCATATTACAGTGTAGGCTACATTACAAGTCACACATCAGAAACACATCAGAAAAAAGGCACTCCGTTATTCACTCGTCAGTCTACATATTTTTGAGCAGCTACTCAGGAAGGCAAATGTATGCAGAATGAGCAGATTTACTAAAATCTTCATTACACCACCATATCGTCTCTGTCAGGTGGAAACCTCATTATGTCCAAAACTGTTACTTTTCAGGATTCAAATTCATTCAAAAGCATCAAAAGTAGCAGATCGGCAAGCTCAAATTCGAGCTTGCCGATCTGCTACTTTTGATGCTTTTTGTGTGACGTTGTATGTATGATCAATTAGCCTATAGGGCATTCGTTTTTCGGGAAAAAAACACAAAGTTTGAATTATTTTCTCTCTGGTTGCTGCCTGACAGCATCATTATGCATTCTTGGATCTCGGGAGCGGTCAGCAACGTTACCGTCTTGACCAAAACCATCTGGGGAAATACAATGTTGCGCTGTTGGAATATATAGTGGTCTCCCCCATGGAAGATGGCTGCAAGCAGTGCCTGCCAACCTCACCAACCTCAACAGCCTGGGGCAGGAGGAGAGACATATAATCCTCCCAACAGCACCGTTGGCGTTGTTGGATCAGGATGAGAACCATCGGCTGGTGCTTTCCAGCTAGCGAGGATCATCCATGCTGCGGTAGGTATACTCCTAGCTCAGGGGTGGGCAACTGGCGGCCCGGGGGCCACATGCGGCCCCCACCTTCACTTAATGCGGCCCGCATGTTAATATCAGAATACTGATATAGTATTGATTTCAGCTGTTACAATTTCAAACCCGCTTTAATTATTTCATGACTAGTATTAAATGACTAGTACTTAATGACTAGTATTAAAATGTTATTGTCTTTTTGTGTCCAATGTAGTTATGTTAACAGTTCATAAAGTTAACATAACTATAACTAAATGCATTTGAAATTCAATAAAAAGGTTACTTTTCAGGATTCCAATTCAAAAATAGCAAAACATTATTCAGGTTTTCAATTCAAATATAGCAAAAATAGCCGATCTACAAGCTCAAAACGTGTCGTACGGCGACGCGTTTTGAGCTTGTAGATCGGCTATTTTTGCTACGACAGTAATATGTACTGTGGCCCTCTGGAGTGAGTGTGGAAATATATTGGTTTGAGATTGGATCTCCATCGTCAAAGTTGCCCACCCCTGTTCTAGCTGTAGGAAAGAGTGGTGGGTGGTGATAAGGCTTTATCACCCAGGGAGAGGGAGGGGAGTGGAGGTCTACTGCATTAAGTCAGCAGTGATGCAGACACTTGGCTTGTGCATGGTGCTGCAGAATAGTTTTTCCAGGTAGCTGCTGTATAGCAGTGTCTTATTCCATACGCGGTTTCTAATTTCATACACACAACATACACACTCGCTCACGTGGTTTTTGCTGTACCAAAAGCATGAGTCAAATGAGCCGTACAGGTCATTGGTTGCTGAGGTGTCCAGGTTTGCAGGTGTTTTGCAGTAGGTGCCATATACTATATATACTATATATATACTATATACACTGATATACCGGTGTATTAACTAACTACATACTATATAGGGCAGTGGTTCCCAAAGGGGGGTCCTTGAGGTAGTTCCAGGGGGTCCCCAGCTAAATGATAGTTTGGAAGCAAATGTACCCTTATGGGTCTGTAACTCTGAGAGTGTACAAATGGAACCAACGTTTTGTACACTCTCAGAGTTAAATTAACATTGATTTTACAATATAAATTGAGGGTCCCAGAGATAGAAATGCCATTAAATGGGGGGTCCGTAGACTAATGCATGTCAAACTGGGGGTCCTTGAAATTAAACGGGTTGAGAATCACTGCTAGAGCCGTAAAAATCTTCTCTTATGGGGGTTCCCGACATCTGTTCAAATGGGGGTCCGCGGGCTAATTAGTGTCAATTTGGGTGTCCTTGACATGAAAAGGTTTGGGAACCACTGATATAGGGGGATTTGAGTGGTTACGTTTTAGCCTGGCATGGCCAGACAAATATCACTGCTTCTCTCATGATTTCCATTTTCGTTTTAATCATCTGAAATTCAACGGGATGCACACGCAGATCCGACACACCAAAGGTCCGACATGCGGAAACAATGGTCGGACATGCGGTCGAACATGTGCTGCTCCCGTGCTCGCGGTTATGGTTAGGTTAGGGTTTGAGGTATAGGTTGTCGGTCTAATGACAGTCGGACCAAACACGGCACATGTAAAACGCAGTGGTTCTCAAAGTGGGGTCCGGGGACCCCCAGGCCAGGGTCCTTTAAGGCAGTGTTATTTTGACAGCAAATTCAGATTTAGTCTTAGTCTTTTGAAAACACCATTTAGTCTTAGTCCTATTTAGTCATCTGAAATTGTTTAGTCTAAATATCAAAAGTGTTTTAGTCCTTTAGTCGTAATAGTCATAGTCAGCAAAATGAATACTGCTTTAAGGGGCCACAAGCTTGTACTGTAGGTTGGCAACTTTTGAAGTTTGAGGAAACATCTATTTGTATAGTTTTTTTTAACACAAATGTTCTCCGTCCGAGGCCAAACACATCTATCAATTTGAGGGTCCTTGACATGAAAATGTTTGAGAACCACACTGTGCTACAACATGTTAGCCTGTTAATGTAAAGGATTCATCGTCAACTCTGCAGTTTTTTTTTTCTACCGTACTTCCATCCTGCAGAGGCTGTGCTGTGGCCCATATAAGCCATGGGAGGCCAGGCCGCTGGAGGGAAACCGGATCCAGCTGTGAGTCTACTCTGTATACGTCAGCACTTCACAACACAATACCTATAGAGAAGTGTCTCGCTCTCCTCATCATCATCAGCAGCAGCCTCGGGGGCGTTCGCTCTCGCCTCTCTTCTCTCCACTGCCTGTAAAGCAGTGATTCTGGGAGCGCTGGCATACGGGACGGGTGCATTATGTTATCATCACACATGCACATTCTTTTGCATCTTAGAGCCCCCTAAAGCCCTTCTCTTTAGCATTGTCCCGTCTCTGTTAACAGACAGTAACCAATCCCCTGAAATGTCATTCCTCAGTTTCATGTTCGTGTGAACATGGAATATAGTAATGTCCCACATGGGTCCACATGCCTTACACGTTACCAACGAGGGGGGTCGCGTCCTGCATTAATCCCTGTGGGGAAATTCTTTTCCCACTCACTTTTTTTTTTACACGTACAGGCCCAACATACTACAGACATGCACACACAGGGCTTATAGATGGTATGTGCGTGACATAATCATCATACCCAGAAGTTATGCGGGAACGCCTACTCTGGGTGGCAAAAAACAACTTTCTGGCCTTGACAGCCCATACATCCAAACAGAAAAGTCCTATCTGATTTGCCACTCGCTTTATGCATGCACATACCCTCTAAAGGAGAGACGGTGTGCAATTCGCTGCTAATAAAAAAACACACTTGAAACCAGTGGTGGAAAGTAACTAAGTACTTTTACTTAAGTACTGTACTTAAGTACAATTTTGAAGTATTTGTACAATTTCCAGTACTTTTACTTCCACTCCACTACATCTCAGAGCCAACATTTGTACTTTTACTCCACTACAATTATTTGAAAACTTTAGTTACTAGTTACTTTGGCGATTTTAATTTTGATTAGAAAACATACATTAACCACTTCAACCCTATACATTTTGGCCATTTGAAAATAGCTGAGCTACAAGCTCGCAATGCGACGCATTGTGAGCTTGCAGATCGGCTATTTTCAATAGATTTTGTACACATTTTGAACTTGTGAAATGGGACATTCTGTAATATGAGTACTTTTACTTTTAGTACTTTAAGTACATTTTGATGCCGATACTTTTGTACTTTTACTCAAGTACATTTTCAATTCCGTACTTTTACTTGTAAGTACTTCTAAATTGCAGTATTTTCCACCACTGCTTGAAACACATAGGAGGAGATGATGGAGTGATGGGCTGCCACTTGGTGGCACCCGGGAGCAGTTCGAGAGAGAGGTTCAGTGTCTTTACTCATGGGCACGTTGGCAGTGCCCAGAAGGTGAACTGGCCTCTGCCCAGCTACCAGTCCACACTGTAGTCCATGCTGTGGTCTGTGCTGGACCTCTAGCGCAGTGGTTCCCAAACTTTTTAGCCCGTGACCCAAAAGAGACATTATATGTACTCCTCGCCGGGACCCAAACTAGTGAAAATAACCAATCGACCGAGCTTGTAGATTGGCTATTTTCACTACTTCTTAAACATTTGTTTTCTAATTTATGGATCTTTTATTTTGCTTCATGAAATTACTGAAAGAAAATATAAAATTGGATGGATGAATTGAATATGTTTGCATTAGGGTTAGATTTAGTGTTTATGGTTTGTAATTTCGGACAACGCATGTCCGTCCCTCAGTCTGAATGTCTCCAAAACGTTACAGTATAACGTTTGGAGCTGGAGACGGTTGCGGTAGGTCAGTAGGTCAGTAGACGCGACTACTGGAGCATCGAATGCTCTGATTAAACCTGATTTTGTCCCTTTCAATGCATTGATGACATCCAGAATCCGCTAGAATAACAGACGTCTTGATACGTGACCCCGACTAAAACTAAGACGGAAAATGTTCGTCGACTACCTTTTTTCACTGACGAAAACTAAATGGAAACTAAATGAAAACTAAGCTATGTATGATGACTAAAACTAAGACTAAATATACTGACAATTTTCGTCAACAGCTAAAAACTAGACTAAAATGCTAGGAAGGGGCTAGTGGACAAGAGATCCAGTATGTGTCATTTTACAATTAGTTGCATGCTGAAAATAGCTGATCTACAAGCCCACAACGCGTTGCAGCGCGGCGCGTTGTGGGCTTGTAGATCAGCTATTTTCAGCAAGTGAAATTACGACGGCATCAAGGCCCGCCAAAACACATTTTAGTCGACTAAAATCTTATGATATTTAGTCGACTAAAACTAGACTTAACACTAAAACTAAAATTCCAGGTGACTAAAATGTGACTGAAACTAAATGAAAACTATTGAAGAGACTATGACTAAAATTAAAATCAAAATTTGCTGCCAAAAACAACACTGCGACCACACAGTATGTTCCTTGTGACTGGTGAGGACCCGAATTCAAATCCAGCTCGTCATTTAAGCATAACATGACCGTCAAGTTCAATACAAAGGTCACCGTATAATGTTACCAGGTGTAAATCCCCTAACTATAAATGCTTCACGAGTTTAAATGTGCAGTATTATCTGACCGCTGACTGTATTAAGAAGTCTTACATGAAACCAGAGAAGCTGTTCTTGTCATTTGTTTTTCTATGTTTGTGTTTACATAGTAGCAATAGAGGTAATTTACATAGTATGAGTCTAACTTTGGTATGTGTGTATTTAATCTTTTTTTATAAGAAAACATTCCATTTGATCACTTCAGATTGGAGTGCAGTGCAATAAACAATTAGACAGCTCTCATTAAAACACATTTATTTATTTTAGTATCCTGCAACGTTTAACCTGGGGTCAATAATAAAGTTGATTATTCATCCTTAGGTATACAGAAGACTATGAAAATGATTTGTGGTCAGTCATGCACATCCCTGGCTAGTGAATACACATTTGACACGTATTGATCCTGTTATGCACCTTCACGTTAACTTAATTAGAACTTACATTTACAGTACTGTGATGTCTCATTGTAGGATAGTACAAAAGCAAAATTAACCCCATTAAATTACCCACCAAGGCACTTAAAAAGTTAGGTGTAAGTGATGTTTTTTTGGTTAACCCGATCAAACCAAGAAAGCATCCGATAAATTGAATATGAAGAACCTTTCTTGGGTTTTTAAGTCCTCCTCCTAGCAGACCTTGTATATTAACTCTACTTTCCTGTGCAAACTGTTAATAAAGTGTTCAATCAATCAATCAATCAATCAATCAATCACTTTCGATTTTAGCTATATATCGTCTCTGTCGGGTGGAAAGTGGAAACCTCATATGTCGGTCCAAGTGCTTACGGGTCACACAGTCGTTACAGTTTGCTCTGAGCAGCTTGTAACCTCCACACCTTCCTGACCCCGTCTTCTGGCGAGTCCAAAACCCTGAAGGCCTCAACGTCTCCTGTGTGGTCAAAGTGCTGCAACAACGTCTGGAATACCGTTACGGGGATGCTGAAGTTGAGGTGAGGGTAGGTCACTTCGGCTGCATAGTCCCGTGTGTTGCTGGATACGATGCCTGGAAAGACAAAGGCGCATGTTTTGAGACCTCTGCTACTGTATATAGAGAGATTCTTAAATACACATTTTCTCATTTAGCTAACTTCTAGCCTGTGAAATAACAGTGAAATCAACCACTTTCAACCGGCTGCCCACATTTTGGGCATGTCATTCTAATATGTAAACAAAACAAATGGCAATAATAGCCAATTCACAAGCTCTACACGTGTGGAATCATGCTGAGTTGTGAGCTTGTAGATTGGCCATCCACAAGCTATTTTTGGAACATTTTTGAACGTATAAAATAGGGAGGTTGAACTGTTCCTCATTTTGCTGGTTTTCCCAGACCCCACATTGAGAACCACTGCTATGATGATAGCACTGGATGAAGCACATTAGTGGAATTTGCTGCCATAGATGTTGGTAGTGGTACATGCACTGTGTTATGTTCATGCACAGTAACACAGAAACTCTAGAGAGTTCTATGGACAACACTTGCCCCCTAGTGATTGTAAAAGGCCTTTTTTTCTTTTCCTTACCCAGCAGCTCTCCTGAGTGTTTCCGAACAACAGCGCCCCCACTGGCCCCTGCCTGCACTGCACAGGTGGTCTGCAGCATGACCGGCTGACGGCTCCAGCTGATGGCTCTGGAGAGGATTCCGGAGGTCAGAGAAGGACCGCAGTTCTGACCCAACCCCCCATAACCCAGCACCACCACATCCTCACCTGATGGAAGCACAAAGTAAACACACACACTGTTAAGGTTAGTGATTTTTCTTTATTAATTTAGACTCTACAAATGCCTTTGTGAGAGGGAGGATGACTGAGTTAAGCAGTCACACCTGGCCTGAGTCAAACTAGAACTGGACTCAGAGCTGGGTGTGGCTGCGCACCTGTTGTGCATGGACTTGATCAAGGCACAACAGGATAAATCAGTCATCTCCAAAAACACTAAAAAGAGAGCCTCTGTCCGGACAGTGGAGAGCTATCTGCTCTCCTGTGTATTAATATTATTGTGTATAATTCCCTGCACATGGAGGAATAAAGCTACAACTTAAGAAAGCTGCCCTGTGTTGTGGCCTTCCTTGCCCTGGGTAGTGACTAGTCGGTCACATTTGGAGCCTGAACAGGGACATGGAGGGACAGCAGTGAACTCCTGGGACTCTGCGGAGGTGCAGCAGAACACTGCCACTCTTCAGCAGCATCAGTTTCAGGCATAGCTTGCTATTGACACGCGCCTGCAACAGGCGGAGGCACAGTGGCAGCAGTTAGACCAAGAAAAGGAAAGGCCGATGGACAGCAGTTAGCGGCGCAATCACCAGCGCCTTTTGCAAGGACTACTTGCATAAAATGACGGGGCCACCGGGCCGGGCTACGTGTGAACGGCATCCTGGTGAGGACCAGCCACCCAGTGTCCTGGTGAGGACCAACGAGCCCGACTACAGGTCCCAGCAATCTGGTCATCGGCCTAGCTACAAACCCCAGCACTCCTCGGCAGCAGCGGAAGGCAACAGTGTTGTCCACCTGAGGGTGGGGAAGCAGAGCATCAGCCACCGTGGACAACGGCCTGCAGCTGGAGAACCCACCAACAAGCCACCATCGTGACTCCACTGGTGAGCCTCCTCCCAGCCTGTCCAAGCAGCCCCTGCAGCAGCATAAGCCCAGAACCACCTCTGCCAACCTGGTCAGCAGCCCATGCCTCTGGTCTCCGGGAGTGAGGGGGAGGGTGGGGCTGGACATTGGGGAAGTGTGTGGGACAATGTTGATTGAGGGGTTTTATTATTTTAGGTATAGCAACCCTGTTTCATTGTCTGTTGTTGTTTATGTTAGGAATGGTAACCCTGTGTCAGAGTCTGGTGTTAAGATTTTTTTTTGCTTGGTATGGGGGGGGGGGGGAGGTTTCGGCTGGGGATTCAGTTTAACGAGGGGGGTATGTGAGAGGGAGGATGACTGAGTTAAGCAGTCACACCTGGCCTGAGTCAAACTAGAACTGGACTCAGAGCTGGGTGTGGCTGCGCACCTGTTGTGCATGGACTTGATCAAGGCACAACAGGATAAATCAGTCATCTCCAAAAACACTAAAAAGAGAGCCTCTGTCCGGACAGTGGAGAGCTATCTGCTCTCCTGTGTATTAATATTATTGTGTATAATTCCCAGCACATGGAGGAATAAAGCTACAACTTAAGAAAGCTGCCCTGTGTTGTGGCCTTCCTTGCCCTGGGTAGTGACTAGTCGGTCACAGCCTTCTAAATCCTGACAGTTTTCTGAAAAACCCATGTTTCTATGTCAGTGGTTCTCAAATATTTTCATGTCAAGGACCCTCAAGATTATATGTAATTGGCCACCGACCCCCATCTGAAAATATGTAGTTCCAGGGACCCCCCAGAAGCAAAGATTTGAGTTAAAAACGTTCACTCTGAAAGAATATATATTCAAAGATTTGCGCCACATTTTCAAGATTTTTCAAAAATAGCAGAACTACAAGCTCGTAGCGCGGCACTCGGTGCCGCGCTATGAGCTTGTAGAGCTGCTATTTTTCAATAGCTAAAGTAGAACAGAATGCTTAAAACACCAAAAGGGGTTCCCTTTGCTACTTTTGTGGGACGCTGTAGTATGCTCAAGAAGGGCGTTAATTTAATAATTTTATAGGGGGGGAAAAAACCCATACAAAAAGTTAGAATGTGGAGATAAGAGGTTTCTGCCCGACAGCGACCATTATGATGAAACATTGCGGTTAGTACCTCCGGTTCCTACAGGTTACCTTTTTAAATGAAAAGGTAAAGATCACACCTGGCTGAAAGCACGTGGCCAGCTGTGGGATGACGGCCTGTGGAGCAGAGACTGGCAGTCGCACCACGGCCAGGTCGTACGGGGAGGATGAACTGGTAGAGAACAGAACTTCTCCAGGGACACAATGGAACCTGTGCAAGAACACAGAACAGTGTTGTTTTTGGCAGCACATTTTGATTTTAGTTTTAGTCGTAGTCTCTTGAATAGTTTTTATTTAGTTACTTTCAGTCACATTTTAGTCACCTGGAATGTTTTAGTGTTAGTCTAGTTTTACGACTGAAATGTGTTTTGGCTTGATGCCGTCGTAATGACTGATGTTACACTTGCTGATAATAGCAGATCTACAAGCTCGCTGCGACGCGTTGTGTGCTTGTAGATCTGCTATTTTCAGCATGCAACTAAGTGTAAAATGACTTATACTGGATCTCTTGTCCACTAGTCCCTTCCTAACATTTTAGTCTAGTTTATATTTGTTGACCAAATTATCAGTATATTTAGTCTTAGTTTTAGTCCCCCCCCCCCCCCCCCCCACCCACCGGCCACCCCCTTTTTCCCTCACTGTATATGTTTCTTTTCCCTTTTTACCTCCATTATGATGAATTCCTGTTCTGTTCTTTGTCTATATAGAAGTGTCTATTTGTACGTCTCTAAATGTTTTGATGAATTGAACATGGTGGACCCTCTTGTAAACAAGTGTAATGCTTAATTGGGTCGTCCACTCACAGTTAACAGCCTTTGTATTGAGTTTGTGCTTGAAATGTACTGTAATTCTGCAAACTGTTAATAAATATTTCAATCAATCAATCATCATAGCTTAGTTTTTCCATTTAGTTTCCATGTAGTTTTCGTCAGTGGAAAAAGGTAGTCGACGAACATTTTTTTCGTCTTAGTTTGAGTCGACAAAATCAAACACTGACACAGAACACAGTGTTTCCCCAAACGCTGGCCCTAGAATAGAATAGTCACCACTCCTTGGGATGTATTTTGTCACTGTGTGTATGTATACCTAATCCCATAACAACTAGGAGCAGTGAGCAGCCATTGGATTCTACGGCGATCGGGAGCATTTCGGGGTTAAGAGTCTTGCTCAGGGACACACGTCGACACATTATTGCTGGCCTGGCCTGGAATCGTAAATGAAATGAAATGAAATGAAATGATTACTATATTTACCCAGGGTATCTGGGCTAAGCTCAAGAACTTGTTTCCAGCCAGGCCCTGCTCATAGAACACATTTCATCGTAGTGGTTCAATGCCTTGTTCAAGGGCACTTCAGCGGTGGTAATTTTAACGTGTCGGACCGCTGATTCGAACTGGTGACCTTCCGGTATCAAGACCGCTCCGCTATCCGTTCGGCCACCGCTGCACTACCTGGGACAACCAGGGGCCCTGACTCACTAACCACTCAGCTATGACCGCCCCCCCCCTACCCTACTGTATATAGAAGGGAGGCGTGTGTGAGGGAACATTGGAACAATGTGTGTGTGTGTCATTGTTGTTTTTGGCAGCAAATTTTGATTTTAGTTTTAGTCATAGTCTCTTGAATAGTTTTAATTTAGTTTCAGTCACATTTTAGTCACCTGGAATGTTTTAGTGTTAGTCTAGTTTTAGTCGACTAAATATCCTAAGATTTTAATCGACTAAATCGACAGTTAATTTAGTCGACTAAAATGTATTTTGGCGGGCCTTGATGCCGTCGTAATGACTGTTTTTACACTTGCTGAGCTTGTAGATCTGCTATTTTCAGCATGCAACCAAGTGTAAAATGACTCGTACTGGATCTCTTGTACTCTCGTACTTGATCTTCTAAAAGATTTTAGTGTTGTTTTTGTTGACTGAAACTAAAACTAAAAATGTTCGTCAACTGCCCTTTTTCACTGAGGAAAACAAAAATAAAAACAAAATAAAAATGAGCTAGGATGACTAAAACTATGACTAAATATACTGACAATTTTGTCAACAAATAAAAACTAGATAAAAACTAAGCTATGCCCAGGCGGTGGCGTAACCGTCTGGGCACCCGACTGGTAATCCAGTCGCAGTGTGCCGCGGGTTCGACTCCCGAGCCCGACACGGCCTTTACTGCATGTCTTCCCCCATCTCTCTCCCGTTTCCTGTCAGCCTACTGTCTTCAAAAACTAATAAAAGGCGTAAGCCGCAAAAAAAGATCTTAAGAAAAAAAAAAAAACTAAGCTATGATGACTAAAACTAAAACTAAATATAATGACAATTTTGTCAACACTATACTAAAATGCCAGGGAGGGACTAGAGGACAAGAGTAGAACTAAAAGATAAGTCAATTTATATTTCTAAATTATTTCTAAATTATCTATTCTACACACCCGCAATTGTGCAATTTTGTACACACGTATGCAATACTATGCATATGTGCGTGCGTGCAGGTGTGTGTTTGTGTGTGTGTGTGTGTGGTAGTCTGGGAGCCGTGGGGGTGAACGTGGTTCGTCAGATAACGTTTTTTTCTCAACTGATTCTTGTAGCTTGGGGTCACCTCTTAACAATAATCAAGGTGAAAAAAAATCCCTTTCTGGCCAAAAAGTACTGTTTATACGTGTGGTGGGGGGCTCAGAGTGAGTCCACTAAGGAAAGTAGGCTTTCTAATGACACAACCCGCCTTTGTTTTGGTGAGTAGCAAAAACGTTCTTTTAAAATACGCTAAAGAGGAGAGGCTGGTCTGATTTCGATTTGAGATTTAAAACTGAAAGTCCCATAGCCTTATACTGCAGGGCAGAATCGTAGAAGCAGTAGAAGGCTATGGACCAGAGCTAAGATTTGATATGCTCTAAAAGTGTGAAAAACACATTTTTCTGATCTGACACTAACACTTGGACAGCAATTATGTATCAATTTTTGAACCCAGTGGGAGTGAGTCATTATAATAGGTTTTCCATCATGCTCACTTGAAGCACAATTAGGTAATTGTGCTCCTATTCAAAATATAAAAGGCACACCATTTAAATGGCTTGGTTGAATGCTTCCGATTGAATGCTTCTGATTGTAATTCTACTTCGTCATGGTTATTTCAGTATATGGACTGCTGAGCATAATAACAGTCCTGAAATTCAGAGCACCTGATTGCACCTCTTGAATTGTTAAAAGGTGACCCGTCCCCAAGTAGGACTATCTCACAGCCCCCTTTCCACACCCCCTTCCGGTAGCTAGTGGTGTCATTTAACATTAGCATTTACACGTTTTTTTCTCTGGAGAATCTAAGTACATTTCCTAATGTAAAAATGTGACAGACCAATATTATTATGAAGCAAACAAGATGGTAAATCAGCTCGAACAGATAGAACAAACCTTAGCTTGAGAAAACAAAAGTTGTAGACTTCTTAAATGACCTCTGTTAACATGTAGTGTCTATGGAGTGACGTCACGCTATCACCACTAGCTCCGAAAGGGGGCGTGGAAAGGGGGCGGGGAAATTCTGTAAGATAGGCCTGTTACAAGAATCAGTTGAGAATCATCTGACGAAACCACGTCAGTGTGGTTGAACTGGACATTGTTCTATAACTAGATGTTGATGTTGTCTTGTTAGTCTAGGCTACTAGCCTGGTAAACCAACCACCCTGGAAGTAGGCTACTGCATGGGTTCAGTTGGTTGAACTGGACATTGGTTCAATCATTTGGTGTTGTCTTGTTGTACTGTACTGGGATCAGTTAGTTAAACAGGAAGCAAGCATCGATATTTCTGTGACTGGTTATGGTTCCAAATACATTTGCAGATTCAATCAAAACATCATGTATTTCTTACAATTGTGTTTTTCATCAAAAGGATGACAGAAAATGCTATGTGAAATATCTTTTTAGATTAGATGGAAACATATTGGCTGACAAAAAAGTAAAGGGCTAAAATAATTGTCAGACTAAAACTAGACTAAAATGTAAAGTTTTTGTTGACCAAAACTAGACAAATACATTTACAGATTATTGGACTAAGATTAAGAATAAAATGCTCGACTTTTAGTCGACTAAAACGTGAATAAATAAAAATAGGATGAGTTCGACTAAATACTATAAAAACGGTGATTGAAACTGGACTAAGACTGAGACTAAATTCAAAAATAGCCGACAAAAACAACACTGGTGTGTATGTTCAGTAATCAGTACAGTACCTGTCCCTGCAGTGGAACCTCAGAGTGACAGATGACTTTCCGGCGACGACGTGCCGGCAGGTCAGAGCCAGCCGAGGGGCGACCATGACCCCAGAGCCCCAGAAGTGCCCGCTGTCCACCAGACACACCGTGGGATACGTGTCTGTCGGACTGCTGCTGCTGGACAGATAGCGGTCAGTCGCTGCCCGGTGGAGGACTGACGACATGTCTCGCAGGGGGTCTTCAGTCTTCATACAACACATGATGTTCCTGAAGATCACCTGTAAGAGGGTGCAAACCATAGACATTAAAAAAAAACAGATGCCTCATTGGACGCTGCCACTCAAGTGACTACTGGCCAATCACAGCGTGTCTTTTCCGGGACTTGTCAGACTCGAACGGCCCGCTCTGTGACACACACGGAAGCTTCTGTGAAGCGCTAGTCTCGCGTTGCCGCCAGACTGTTGCCTCTCGCAGTAGTTGTGTGGCTACGCTAGACTAGTGAAGCACCAACGCGGAAGCTTTCCCTCACTTTTGCACATATGCCCCAGAGCCGACACCTTTCTATGTCTATGGTGCAAACGATTTGATCTTGATTTTTAATCGATCATTTAATAATATAACCGATTCTAATTCAATCCCTAGTTTGGGCAAGTTGTTTTAGGCGGGGGAAAAAAGCTTTAAAACAGATACAAATAATAAATGTATTAAAAATAGTCACCGTGCCCACTGCCCACGAGGTCAAATAGTTTTATTCTTTTTGTATATTATTCTAAACACACATGTGAAAAGGGTAAACAACAGAACAAAGGCCAAGAAAGTAAGCCCTATTAACCACGTGGTCCTACAGGGCTCTGTACTAGTGTATTTTCACGTTTTCACTCAACATGAATACGGATGTTGGTGTTCAAGTGGTTAACCCATTTAGACCTGAGGACGATTCTACAAATGCTTTTCTACAAATGACAGTTTTCTGAAAAACCCATGTTTCTATGTCAGTCTTTCTCAAATATTTTCATGTCAAGGACCCCCAAAAATATATGTAATTGCCCACTGAGCCCCATCTGAAAATATGTTGTTTCAGGGAGTCCCTCCAGAAGCAAAGATTTGAGTTAAAAATGTTTGCCACATTTTCACGATTTTTCAAAAATAGCAGACCTACAATAGAGAGATTGTAGATCTGCTATTTTTCAACAGCTAAAGTACAACATAATGCAATGACCTGTGCTGAACACACAAGGGTGAGTCCTATCCACTCGTTGGCCTTCCAGCACAGCGGAGACACGATCACACCGACCAGGTCTGCGCCGCCGCGGCCGCCTCGCGGAAGGAAGAGGCCTCCGCCCTCGGTCCCCGGCAGGCAGCGGGCGTCCGTGAGGATGACGGCGTTCTCCTCTCCCGCCAGGTTACTGACGATGCCCCTGCTGAGTGTGCTCATGAAGAGATCTGGAGGCGCAGCAGAGCGGTGTTATTAAACTCACGAAATAACAAAAACTGAATGTCCTTGGCTTTATTCTTTGTCAGTACCGGTATAAATATTAGTCTTATGATAAGACTATGATAATATTTTGGGTGGGTATGAAGTAGGTCGAGAGTGGCTAATTGTCGGTATCGAGTCTGTCCCTGTTACAAAGCACTATAGAACCCTGGGATTGCTGAGGTGGAGCGCCACACCTACCAGCTCCCAGTACTTACCGCACGACTTGCCGGACCCAAACCATGCTACTCATACGCTGAGTTTATGGTGGTGCCCAGGATCGAACCCATGAACTTGTTGTCTTCTGATATTTTACCAGTTTATAACTCAAAATCTTTACAAAATCGACAAGCTCACAGTGTATTGCATTCACACCACGTTGTGAGCTTGCAGATTGGCCAGGTTCACTATTTCTTTTGGTAAAGAGACCAAGTTTGTACTACCCCATATTACAATAAAAAACTAAAACTAACACTAAAACTGATAAAAGCTCAACTAAAACAAAGCCTAACTAGCAAACCCACTTTGAAAATGATATAATCAAAACTATACTGAAATTGTAAACATGAAGGGAAGAACTAAAGAATGAAAAAATGCAAAAACTACAATAATAACCTTGGCACAGAGAGCCAAAGGGGGTTCCACATGCCACCACCGGGCATCCCTTCTGGAGAGAGGAACTCTTGGTCCAGGGCAGAGGTCTGGAGTCTGAGGCGCCGTCCACAACGCGCTCAGCCCTGAGCACGGCAAACCAGCCGAGAAACTTGGAATCTCTGGCCAGCTCCTCGTCCTCCTCGCCACCGTAGAAACGCCACTTGTCAGTCTCTTTGAAAAGTGTCAGGAAAGCCTTTCTGAACTCCAGGCAGTTGACCAACATCACTAGTTCGGCGCTGGTGTCGTGTTGAGGATGCGTCGTGTCGCTTTTGGAGACGTCGGTGTACGCTTGATATGACGATGTCGACGTGCAAGGGTTGCCGTCTACGTGATGGCGCTGCTCGTGGAATCTGACGCGAATGTCGAGCTTTTCGTTGCCGACATTGTGCGGCAGCATGAACCTCTGATCCGAGGCGAGAGACTGCTTAATATGACCGTCGTCAATGAAACGAGAAAAGGGGAGAGCATTGCAAATCACCATCCCAGACTGGGCGTTGAGGATGACTCCACTGCAGCCGATGGATCTGCCATCATGATGATGATCAGAGGTCTTCTTCACGGTCACAACACAGCAAGACTTCTCTATCACCTCCATTCTGTTCTGTCTGTGAACAAACATCAATGAACTTTGATGTAAATTCATTGATTGATGAGGGTTATGATGATAAAACCAGAAAAATACTTGTTTACATCAGGGGTCCTCCATTTTCAATTCATCACATTTAAAGGCATACAAATATATACACTTCTATGGAGGAACAAAAAGGAAATCATATATACTGTACAGTTGAAGAATAAATATCCACTGTAATTTTACTCTGTTAAATTTCATTTTTTTAACTTCTTTTCATTGTTGTTGTATTCTAAATAATTGATTCCTTTGCTTAATGTTTCACGTAAAGCATAGAATTGCATTGTTGTTGAAATGTTGGTTGAAACAATTTGAATGTGAAATGTAAACATCTCTTGTCTTGCCTTAATTTGTTTCAAAAGTGTCAATGCTGGAGAGACGTCATCCCCGCTGAAGATAAGTATGGCTTTGCAAAAACAAGCAGATTTAATATGAAGTCCACTACTGTCAACCAGAAAAGAATCAACTACAACAGATAGGAGTTCGTAGCATTTTGTAAACATTGAAAGAAAAAAAAACATGTTGGAATCTATTTCCTGGTTGGTCAAAAGGATAGTAGTCCTCATTGGTCGAGTGTAGTCTGACGACCATATAGGCTGAGCCAATGGCGTAGTTAGTATAGGTAGGCGGGGTCGGAGGATGCTTGTTTTCCTGTCTAGTGTATCCCTGCTGCTGAGGCGTGTGTGTGTGTGTACGTGTGTTTTTTGATTGATTGATTGATTTATTAACAGTTTGCAGAATTACAGTACATTTCAAGTACAACTCAATACAATGTGTGTGTGTGTGTGTGTGTGTGTGTGAGTGAGTGAGTGAGAGAGAGAGAAGCAGTGAACTTCAACAGGGCGTCCGGGACCCCTAGGGGGTCCTCAGATTTACTAAAGGGGGTCCGCCAAATCTTTGTGTGATATAAGTGGTTGAACACATTAACATGAGTCCAACACTGCTGTGATTCAAGTATAAGAAGATAAAATATTGTAGAACATCTTGCCCTATTAGCATAAGACATCCAATCAATGTACTACATTTCTGGTGTGAAATGGCATGAGGCGGGATTCCCACAAAAAGACCACCCCAAACATCGGCGTGCATAGTGCGCACGTGCCCTTTTCTAAGTTTTCTAGTGTTTGTGCAGCTGCCCCTTCAGTGCTCTCAGTAAGCAGAGTGGCTCAGAGCCTCTGCCTGATGGCCGCCAAAGTTTAATATCTCCACCAGTCCATAGGGATAGTCTACCCTATGGACTGGGGCCCTGACTAAAGGGGTCCTTGGCCAGAAAACGTTGAAAAACCCTGCCGGCCTGCCTAAAGGAACCATGGGGGTCTCTAGTCTGGACAGCCACAAGCAACTCAGAAGCTAATTATCGGATGCCAGATAGCATTCTAACATTGGGTTACTTGCGTCTACTCTGGACCTTTGAGAACACACTGATATAGAAAAAACAATAACTCCGGCAAGATTTTCAAAAAGATTTATTATATCCAAACTCCAAACATTTTTTTCTTGCCAAAATATAATATACCCTATAGCCAGCTTGTCTAACAGATCCATCCCAGAATTCCATAATATTGTAATATTTACAAAGTCATAATAATACTAGTATTGCAGTCATATGTATTTTTACCATATATGTACTTTGTTCAAAATCTTAAGTAGGCCTACCGCCCAAGTACTCTCATATTTGAACTGCACACAGGGCAGTCAATAGTCACCAAGTACTCAAGTCCATTCACAGTAACTAACCACTAATAAGAAATGTAAGCGGAAGAGTGGGCACCTTAATGTTTAATTGGCTTTTTATTTCTTCCCAAAATATAATAAATAAATAATAATTATTATTATTATTACATTTTGTGGGAACAAATGACATCGAGGTGCCCACAATGTTTAGGTGCCCACTCTTCTTGTATCCATAAAAACAGGTAAGCAGCTGATAACATCCATCACCTGGTTGTGCTAATGCTGTAACAATGCATTGCAATTATAAAATATCTCTCTGTAATATTATAAATAAATAAAGCTCACATCAAAACAGCAGATAATGCACTTGTGGTCACATTCATATAATCGGGTTGTAGTGGTAAGGTAAACTATTAATTGAAAAAGAAAAAATATATATTCTTTTGTGTATAAACTATTAATTCTGAAAAATAAAACTAATTTACATTCAAAACGATTTGGTATGTTGAGAGGTAGGCTGTCTAGTCATGCTATCATATGGCACCCACTTTCTATAGAAAAAATTACACTCTTCAGCATTATCCATACTCAAATGTACCTTTTACTAAATACAGTTAAAATAAATTCTACTTTGCACAGTCAGTGCGAAGGAAGCTCGCTTGACGTATACCGATAAAGTAGCTTGCTTTTCAATTTTGCTAAATTGGGAAAGAGCAGCTCTGACAACGGAAATGTTAACCAAATCGACCTTCAGTGTAAGCCAACACCAAGCCCTAAAAATAAACCTGGGTCACAATCTGGCTCACAGCGCTGACATGTCCCATATGGAGGAGACGGCTGCTTCTTACAATGTACCAAGAAGAAACCATTTAATGTAGTGTAGAGTGTAGAAAAAATATAAATGAACACAGGATTTTACAGTCCTTCAGAGAATGTGTCTTATTCATGTTTATGTCATTGTTTGTTATACTGAATGACAAACTAATGTTGTACTAATCTTTGACCTACTCTTGTGTGACTGACAACATGGTTTACAGATGTTTGAATGCCATTATGTCATGTGAAATACATTTCTTATTAGTCGGAGCCTTGAATAAATATAGTATGTATGAAAATATCTTTCCAGCAGGTGTTCTTTTGTGCAGGACCTGTTCTCGTGTGCATAGAACAAAATGGTAAACCAATTAAAAAAAAATGTAAAAAACGCTATAACTCAATCAATATATTGGGAAAGCCAGCGGAATCCATCCCCGTAGCCCTGTCTCTTCAGCACACTACACATAAAGACCTCCATCGGCCTCAAGTTCAGCTCCTTCAATGATACGTTGCCCTAAAAACAATAAACAAAGGCACACAATTGAAACAAAGAATGGAACGCTAACAGATTAACATAACTTTGTACATGTTTAGACATGCAGTGAAGTATTATCTTGACTTTAGTTGTTGCAGTTTCAATCCGTAACTTATAATGAATAAAACATTATTGTTGTTGTAGGGTTAGGGTTAACGTCTACAGCGGTTGGAGGTGGTCTCCATAACAAATTTATTTGAAGCAGACTGTGCACCGGATTGGACACTAGATGCACCAGTTGCAATTACCTCTCTCAGTCGGATATAAGACTTATAGATTATAAATATAAAGTAGTAAAAAAAAAACACTTATTTTCTGTCAATTACACACCCCGTGACGCCTTGAATTAATGGAGATGATTTTGTTTTTGTCGCATTCCTGAGCCAATAATTCGACAACCGAGTGGCTGTCAGTCCCACCGGAGACTTCGCCGGTCATCAAATACTTGTTAACAGTCAGACCTTGTGAACTCACCTTTCCAGTCGTGTGACCGTACAGACCAAACATTCCTCGGAGGGTATCTTCACTGACGGCTTCTGGGCGATCGATCTTATTCCCCAGGATGAGGACCGGCACGTTGTTGATGGTTTCATCTGTTAGCAGAGCCTAGAGAGAGACAGGACATAAACATGACTGCCAACTAGAAACAAGTACAACAATGACTGTTTTAGTGGCTTTTAAAGATGTCAATAGGACTTACATCAAGTTCAACTTTAGCCTCTGCTAGCCGTGCATGATCAGCACAGTCCACCATGTAGACAATAGCGTTAATGGCAGGGAGGTAGTTCTTCCAGATTCTTCGTGCTGCGAGAGTCAGACATGAATTATATTCATTGTCAGGGAACAGCATCATGCATAGCCTGAAAATGACTTCAAAGTTTCCCTTTATAATTTTAAATATAGTTCAGGGAAAAATAGAGATTCCACAAGGCTCTTACATATGGACCCCAATGGAAACAACTAACAAGCCTCTCTGGGCTTTTTGTGTTATTCTTTTAGCATAACTTTTGACTGTACTACTTGTACTGTAAATAATAATAATAATAATAATTAACTTAATAAAGTATTCAAGCAATCAATCAATGACTCAATCAATGACCTTAACAAGAAAACAAGCTTGCACATCCACTAAAAGGCAGGTGCAGGACCAACCGAACAAGACAAAGACAAAGACAAAATAACAAATGAAATATGCACACAAATGAAATGTAGAGGGCCCCCCGACAATGTTTTGACTGGAAGCCCTTTACACTACAGTAGGCAGACTTTCTTTTTCTTTTGCCTGTCTTATGAATGATGACCTACCTTGTGTATGTCCACCAAGATCAAATGTGGTAAAAGTCATTCCAGCAATAGTCAGCTCCTCAGATGCTGAAGAAAGACAATTTCACAGACATGAGCTAAGAGATATAAGACAGATCCATCCCCCTGCAGTGAAAATAAACATGGCCAGTTCCTATAAACTGCAGATGAATGCAATTATTACTTGGATGCAACGTGGGCACATGCTGTCCCAGCCTGTCGTCTCTGAGCATGTGCAACAGTGTGGTTTTTCCTGCATTATCCAGACCGAGAAACACCAGCTTGCCAGTCTTTCTGTACAACCCTGAGGACAGGAGAAAAAATCAACACACATTTAATGTCAAAATTCTATCGGCGGAAAGAGACAAATAGTGTGTAGTAGCAGAGTAACTCAATCTGAAGCCCAAATGCCTAATATATCCCCTGGCCAAGGGGGGATTCCCTTTTTACATAAGCGGTAGGCGTTTGGCATTAACCCTAGTCCCATGCACATGGGAACTCCGGGTTTGAATCTCAGGTGTTACAATAGCATGGATAGGTAGCACGTTCAGGAAATCACTAATATTATCTCACGTTTTAGCAAGTAAGTCAATCTTTGATTGATTAATACTGTACCTAATAGTTGCAAGACACTGCTGACACTCTTGTAGAGCCAATCAAGGATGAAAGACATGTCTTCAGCCTGCTGAAATATAGATATATTATCTGTTATCACATGCCAGGAGAGAAGCACGCAGAAAGGTCTGTTGTTTATTTTAATTTCTTTCTTTCAATCTTTATTTACCCAGGGTAGGTATGCTGAGCAGTGAGTGCTTTTTCATCAATGCCCTGCTTCACACACAAGTCACACACACACATTAAAACCTGGGAGCTGCCTAGTACAACCACAGTCTTCTTAAGTTCTTATATTATTATACAGTATAATTTATACTGTTGGCAACTGAGCAGCTCCACTGGAGCAGCTGGGGGTTTAGTGCCTTGCTCAAGTGCACTTCAGGACAGCTGTGCACTATGTTCCTTCACAGAAACATTTTCAGGACATGCACGCACGCACGCACGCACGCACGCACGCACGCACGCTCTCTCACACACACACACACACACACACACACACACACACACACACACACACACACACACACACACACACACACACACACATGAAATGAGTTGTGCTAAGATCAACTCTAAATATCTGTTCTAAGATATACTCTTGTCGGCAAGCGACACTGTCGTGCCATGGAGTCAGAGGCTGATGTTGACGTTGTTCTCACTGCCGCCCACTTTTCAAGCGAAAGCTGTGAACTCAGATTAATGTTGAAGAAGTAATTACTAAATAAACCGTATAGAAACGTGTTAATACTACAAGGGAAATTCAGGTTCAGCTTCAACCATCCTCAACTCAAAATATATTTAGCATGGTCAACCAAAGTGCTGTAGCCTACAGGTTAAAACAATACAAAGACATGACATATAAATAAATATTAATGTGTTTTTATAGCGCTTTTCCAAGTGCTCAAAGCGCTTTACAATGGTTCATTCATTCATACATTCCACATTCACACACCAATGGTGGCAAGCTCACACTGACCGACTCATTGGAGGCAATGTAGGGTTCAGTGTCTTGCCCATGGACACTTCCCATGCCCATGTGGACAGGAGGAGCCGGGATTCGAACCGCCGACCCAGGGATCATTGGACGACCTGCTCTACCTCCTGAGCCACAGCCGCCCTGAATATTAGCATATACCAATAAAGTTAAGAAAAGAAAAAAAAAAAAAACATTTGCACCAGTAAAGGAAAACATATGGTGCTCATCTGTCACTAAATGCCAGGGAGAAGAAATCTTTAATAGACATTTAAAAAGATCAATCGACTGGGTAGCTCTAAAACTTCTGGGAACTCAGATTAGGGTAGCTCTGGTCAGATGTAGGGGAAAGCTGTTCGAGGGCCTGGGGGGCGGCCACCACGAAGGCTCAGTCACCTCTGGTTTTTAGCCTAGTCTTTGGGCACAACCAGCAAGCAACTGGTTGGCCGACCTCAGAGCTTTGGATGGGGTGAGGCGGTGAGCTGTTAGGTGTTAGGAGTCTTGCTCAGGCACACTTTGACATGGGCAGGCCCGGAGGCCAACCGCGGTGGTCTTCTGATTATCAACACCGCTCAGCTATATGGCCTTTTGCAATAAGGATACTATTGCATTGGAAATCTTGCACTGAAGTGCATTGTTTGCTCCCCTGCCCTGACCCTGGATTACTTTACTGGTATGTGTAAGCCCTGTGGTGCAACCACACAAGGGGAACAAACTGGATGCTGCCTGGAGGAGAAAACAAAGCTATACAGCACACCACCACGTACTGTATGAACTGTAGCTGGATTGTTCACAGAGCCATAAATCAACTGTAGTTTGTTCAGAAAGCTGTCTGTCTTAATGAATCAACTGTAGTTTGCTCAAAGAGCAGTCTCAGTCTGTAGCTAACTAGCTATACTGTAGCTTGATCAGATAGCATGTCATAATAAATAGTAGCCTTGTAGTTGTTTAATGTTTAGAGAGCAGTCTTATTAAATGTAGGCTACTGTAGTTTGATCCGATAGATGTTGGAAATGTTTGTCTTTATTAAAGAGATGTCTGTCCTAAATACATTAACTGTAGTTTGTTAAGAAAGCTGTGTCACCCTCTCACAGTCTGAAGTCACACACACAGTGTGTTCTTCTTGCCCAGACTATTTTTATGACAGGTTGTGACTTTATGACACTCGATCGCATCACACCCCCCCCCCCCCCCCCCACCACCCACACACACACACACACACACACACACACACACACCTGTCACTCTCAGTTGAATCTGAATGCAGCACACCACTATATTACAATCAATAATCAGGAAATAAGTGACGACTTTCATCATTATTCAGCAACAGCATGCAGCCAAGTATTTTCTTAATGATATTGTTAGTCAGTGATATGCGCTCATTAATAGAAAGTGCGCCAATGAACATTTACACGCACAATCCTCCTCACTGGGGATTTTTGTTTTTACAGTAAACCATGACAGTCGGAGATCCACGAAACAAAGCTGTTTTTGTAAACAGCCGCACTGAGAGTTGCGCTCAGCCGTTCAACAACAATTCAATAAACTATAATAAACCGCTCACTCACTCACGCCGTAGACTCTTACGTATTTCAAGGCAGCTGTTTTCTTTCACGCGTTCAAGTTCAATGTCAAACAGGGAAGATGATCCTGACGAGCTGGTGTACCTTAATTTGTGAGGGTTTTGTCAACTCCAGATGAAAATACACGCTCTTTGCTGGTCCAAGCTGCTCTGGCCCCGGCAGGTTACAACATTTGACAATTCACCGGAACTGCGTAACGGTCTTTTTGGGGAGAGGGGGTCAGATGGGAGGGGTGCGGTGGGGGGGGGGGGGTCACATTGCCGAATATGATCCTTTGAAAGCATTATTTAAACCCACCACGACGGCAGCATACTAATATAGAAGCCTTTGGATAATTAACCCCAATCATACAGCACAAATATAACATAATTAACTCATAATTAACTTGGGAAAAAAATGGAAACTATTAATATAAACGACAAAATAAACTACGTTTTTCTGATGGCATCACAACAGGGAGTTCAGGCCAGGGCAGTCACCACTAAGGGGGGGGATAGCATAGATATATATATCTATGGGGGATAGCACCATTTTTTAGACAGTTCAAACTATTTTTGAGCGGACACCAGGGGGCAGTCTTGCAATGCTGAACTGAATGCTTGCCCAAGAATTTTAAACCAGTGATTGGTCCCACATGAAAAGACAAAATGCTATGAGATAGACATTAAATGCATTACTAACATGCATTTACTTTTTCATTAATTTATTATGGCTTTTAGAATATAATTTTGGTACCAATGATCTTCCATATACACCGTATGCCAGTGGCTCTCAACCAGTGGACCGGGGACCATCAGTGGTCCTTGAGGGGGTTCCAGGTGGTCCCCAGATAAATAACAGACAGATGGTAACCAAATGGACCGTTATATAGATCTTTGAATATAGAATAATTGTTGTTTTTATCGTTTGCCTGTTATCTCTCCTATGGTACTGCATGATTGTGGACAAAATCTTATCCAACGATAACAAAATATTCTGGTTTTGGGTCAGAGGCTAAATCTCATCAAATGGTGGTCTGTGGCTCAAATGCAGAATAAATGGACCTTGATATGAAAAGGGTTGAGAAACAAATTCCTGTGTGTGTATACTCAATGGTAAATAAAGGTATCTGAATCTGAACCACGGATAAAGACGTCAATACATGACATCTGGGTCTCTAGGCCTCTACAGCTAAATGTATATGTGCTCTCGCAACCATGAAAACAAAATCCAATACACATTCTTAAGTATTAACTTAAGAAATCAACACAATATTTTAAACGGAATAGCTTTATTAAAGCAGTCGAGTCTCGTACAGTACACGTGTAGCTACTGGGGTGAAACTACCTGTACCATCATGTAGTTGACAGCACATCTCAAAAGAGATCTTTGTTTTAAATAATGTGGAACATTGGGCAAAAACAAACAAACATGTACAGTTCACGTCGATATTCCTCTCTACAGTTATCAATGCCGTCATCTCCAATCTACAGGGAAAGCAGCTGTCCCATCTAACCCCCCATCTATGGTAGCTCTAAGTGCTTCATCTTCAAGTACGTCTTCGTCAGATGAGACACGCAATTCTTCTGGTCCACCTGAGGCAGCTCGTGGGCTACTTCCTCTCGTAGTAGAACCATTGGTCCACTGCAAAGAGAGAAAAAGAACGTTACCATTTTGTGGTAAAAACGAACAAAACACCATCAACAGGATCCTCATAGTTTATTCATGTGGTTCTCAAACTTTTCATCAATAACCCATACTGGGCGGGAACCCCTTTTGGTGTTTTAAACATTATGTTATACTTTAGCTATTGAAAAATAGCAGATCTACAAGCTCGTAGCACGGCACTCGGTGCCTATTTTTGAAGAATCGTCAAAATGTGGCACAAATCTTTGAATATATATTCTTTCAGAGCCAACGTTTTTAACTTGGTGGGGTCCCTGGAACAATATATTTTCAGATGGGGGTCGGCAGCCTATTACATATAATTTTTGGGGTCCTTGACATGAAATATTGAGCACCACTGATATAGAAACATGAGGTTTTTCAGAAAACCGTCAACTTAGAAGACATCTTTTAAATTTCGACGTCAGGCCTAAATGGGATAATTTCAATGGATCCCCATTTTGGTATAAACTACTAGACCATGGACCTGAAAATCCACCTTTCAGCAGGCCAAAGGGAGTAGGAAATGATCACTCCTCCCTTAGTCAAGTGACTACCCCCCACCTCTTTGTGAACCCCTCCCTTTTCCCCCCAAACCTGTACATGTCTTTTTTTTTTTTTAAATAATTTGAATTTTGTTATTTTTCATGTCATGATTATGAATTGAATACCCAGGGTGTGAATCATTTTAGCCGAGGCCGAAACATTAATCTATAATAAAGCCTTGACTGGGAGCTTTTGCAAACAAAATCAGTGTGCCGACTTGCCCCCTGAAACCCCCCGAATGACCCCTGGGGGGTCCCCGGACACAACTTTGAGAATCTGAGGTTTAAAGGGTAACCTTAAAACCTCAGCTGTAGATAAACAGGAAGCTCCTTACCTGATGAAGGGATAGGGTCTTCTGTTCCACACGGACAGGTCTAAAAGTGGACAGATTATGTAAATATCTTGAATAAAGAATATATGATTATTTATATGAAACAACAAAGTAGAAATAGAGCATCGTGGTTGTATGCCTCTGCCAATCAGTTGCCGATTACATCGGTCTGTCCAGACTCGCATAGTACATGCAGTGAAGACTTTGAAAGGAATTTAATGAACGCGTTTTGTGAGGTCACAGTGATCTTGACTTTGACCTCGTAGCTCTAATCAGTTCATCCTTGAGTCCAAGAGGACGTTTGTGCCAAATGTCATAAAATACCCTAACATAGACCTAAAAACTCCTGGTTCCTGAGATTGGATACTGGTACGGATTCAAGAGCCACACCTAAAACAAAAATGGTACCGACCTCATCAACAACAGCTTTGGCCTCCTCCGCTGAGCAGCAAAAAGGACTTTCACCAGATGAAACGCATGTGTTTTTGCTGTAATGGGGAAGAAAATGAATGGTCATTCATTATCGAGAAGCTTAAACTGTTGCACCACACGTCTACTAAGACTCAGTGTACTTGGGATTTAATTTTCTTTAAAGCAGCAATTCCCTGTTTTTGTTTTAATGTATGCCTTGTTTGTCTTTTGAGTCTCTTGCATATTCAAAAATTCAAAAATAAAGAGTTTAAAAAAAAAAAAAGCAGCAATTCCCATTCATGTGATGTCGGCCTGGGCCCACTGGTGGGCCATGAGGATAATGCAAATAACTGCCAAAACACTAATATTCTAGTGATAATATAACATTAAACAATATTTAAAATAAAATCTTTAAAAAGGGTTGACAAATGGCACTCGGGTGGCGCAGTGATAAAAACGTCCCTCCCCACCACGGCGGTTGTGGGTTCAAATCCACCGTGGTGCAACCGGCTTTGTCAGACGGCTATGCGAACACAACCGTGGCCCGTGTTTGAGGGAGGGAAGTCGGGCACGGAGGGTGATATTGGTCATTGCATTTACTCCTATTACGGCCTGGGGCGGCACCCGTCAGTGTTGGGCGGGTGGAGTAGGACGAAGGCCCTACGTTGTCCCCCCTTCAACTCATGGTCAGGTGAGTCAGTGGGATACAAAAACAGTGAGCACAGTGTGTGGCGAGGAATTAATTGGATTAATTTTTATAGAGAAAAAAAAAAGTTGTAATTTTTTTTTATAAAGGAAGTAAAACAAAAGATTAAAAAAGAAAGAATTGACAAATTCCCATCGTGACAAATAAGATAGTAGAGTAAATATTTTAGTCACATTGATCCAAGCTGGAACACAATCGATTGTTGTAAATCGTAATCATTCAAATAAACATTCTCTGAAAATGCACGTGGTCAAACCATCTGGCTACTTAACACGGCAGCTGAATAGCTGCAAGTGTCTGTAGGAGGGCCACGGATACTTTGGAGATTTTCAAGTGTGCCCCATTTCACCAAAGGTTGGGATGGGAACCACTGCTTTAAAAGGTAGGATTGTCCTTTTATAGACCAAGATAATCCCTCTCAATCATCACTCGTGGCCCACTAGAAGTGTGTGGCAGTGTCTGTATCTGCAGAGAGACGACCCCTATGCCTGTAGTTTCTTATTTTACCTTGTTCAGGACATTTCTGGGCATCAACCTTTAGGCAGTAATGTGTCAGGCCAATGCATTTATAATTGGCAACTATCAAATCCTCCTGTTATACTGTGCACTACTATAGTACTGTGACCATTTTGTTAGGTACACACACACACACACACACACACACACACACACACAGTATGAGAATCGCCTGGAACTCGGACCCCACCTTGAGAACCAGTGCTGTACAGGTGAGTAGCTCTTTCTGCGATGCTGTAAAACAACGCTGTTTTGGCACCAACAATCATACCACGTTTCAAATTAACTCAGATGTTGATGGAACTGAAGCTCATGGCCCTTTCTGCAAACAATTCTTTATATAGACTTGCAGCCACACATCACTCTCTGTTTAGAGTAGTAGGTTGTTTGCATTCATGAACCGATACACCTTACCTATTAGAGTGGCCACTGAGTGAGTGTATGTGGTAGCGAGGTGTGGTTTGTGGCAGGCTGTAAGGGGAGAGTCAGGTACTCTGATGCAGAAGACATGGTTCAGCAGGAATGTGGTTTACCTGTGCGTAATTAGGCTGGTCAGCTGCCAGGCTTTAAAAGCCAGACGGTAAGCCCTTCCTAATGGTTTAGGTTGTCATGTGTTTTGACAGTGAGAATGGGGCCACCGTGCTGCAAGAGTGTGACACTGCTGGACTATCCCTTGGTCAATAATAGAACAGCTGCCCGTTTCCTTATTATACTTTCGAGTTTGTTATACTTTCGAGTTTGGATGTATTGGCATGGCAAGCAGCTGATTTTTTGCATCACGAATGGACAGACGGTAAAGCAAATCCCGGCTGCCATCTGTTCACTCCAAACAAGATCCTTTACAAAGAAAAACTAAATCCTCTAGTTACCAGTTCAGTCCTCCGTCATTGGTCTTTTGGGAGATGAGGGCTTTCCAGAAGTTGTTAGTGCTCTTGATTGTCTCAATAGCGAAGTCCTGAAAACAGAATAAAAGCAATTGTTTGAGTAAAATATAGTGTTGTCAAAAATATCGATATATCGATAAATATCGATAATTATAAAATAAAAACGGTTCAATATGAATTCCCCGTGGTATCGATCTATCGATACTCCGTTTGTTATAACGATACTCCGTTTGTACCTCTGCCGTTGGTGAAGAAAACACTTGCGCAACAGCCGGGGCCAGTAGCACACACACACGGCGCAGCCTGACTGGAACGCAATGCATGCAGGCTGCAGCCCCTCCCCTCTCCACTCTGTCTCTCTAGCCATGTGAGTGTGCTACTGTTGCTGAGCTGCTCTGGTGCGAGTATAAAGTTAATGGTGTACGAGTCGCTTTTCTATTCTTAAAATGGCATGTGCAGATGCAGGACCTTCGCTGCCCGTTTTAATTGACAATGATCAAAGCCCAATAATAAAAAATAAACTTTATTTTGTAAACAACGACACTGAAGGAGCAGCGGCGCTATCGGCTGCTATGCTATCAGCTAGTCCCAACTCAAGTGTCTGCAGCAGCCTGTCACAAGTCCCGTAATGAACTGATACGGGACGCACGTTGTTCCGTATT
This sequence comes from Electrona antarctica, assembly GCF_951216825.1. Taxonomy (NCBI): domain Eukaryota; kingdom Metazoa; phylum Chordata; class Actinopteri; order Myctophiformes; family Myctophidae; genus Electrona; species Electrona antarctica. Next base: position 23,634,928 of record NC_136791.1, on the reverse strand, counting down.
TTAATGTCGGGTCGGGGAATAAATACAGTATGAATGACGGAGGGATTTATTTGACAACGCTGTCCTGCTTTCTTCACGAGAAGAGAAGAGCGCTCACAGCTCAGAACAGAGCGGACCTGTCTTTGAGCGTGAGCAATGAGATGCGAATTGCGAACCTGGGGTCTGGGGGCTCAGAGCTGCAGCCATTGGCTCATGATACGAGCACACGACCAATGGGACAGAGCATTCAGTGTTGCTAAGATACTCTTCCCCTTCACCCCACACCCTTGGACGATGGTGCTCTAACTGCAGCCAGGGCATACATGTGAGGTGCGGCGCTGACAGGCGCAAAAAAAATAAAAAATAAAATAAAAACGATTTTTCGACTCATACGTTTTTGAGTCGCGGAAGGCATGAGTCGAAAATCGAGTCGATTTTCAACTTTTTTCAACATCCCTAATTGTATCGTATCGTATCGAATATTGATATTTTTCAAAATATCGATATCGAAGTTAGAAATCCAGTATCGTGACAACACTAGTAAAATATGTCATCATATTTTAGAAATCATAATTACACACATCTTAAAGGTTCATTTATTTGTCCACCTTTAGAAAGATGATTTGCAAAATCAATCATCAGCAAACTGAATGTCAATACCATATATTATGTTCAGATGCAACTAAGACATGATGTGAGGTACCTTGTCTTTGAATTCTCCATTGAATGCAAACTGGTTCTCTGGTTTCCCATCTGGAACTTTGTACCTCCTGAACCAGTCGACTGTGGCGTCCAGGTAGCCAGGTCGCAGTCTTTGTACATCACTAATATCTAAAAATCACAAAATAGTCAGTTTAGACTAGAGTAGACTTACTATAGTTAGAGTCACAACCGCTAAAATGAAGCGACTGTCAGAGGATTAGTAAATCAATTGGAATTTTAAAAGAACCACACACACACACACACACACACACACACACACACACACACACACACACACACACACACACACACACACACACACACACACACACACACACACACACACACACACACACACACACACACACACACACACACACACACACACACACACACACACACACACTTTTGTGAGGATTCCGCTGAGGTTAACAAAATAAACCCACCTCCATTTACACATTTGGCGAAAGGCCGCTTCTCGTTGCTCATTCAAAGAGCCTGCCCGTTTTAAAATCGTGTGACGGTAGGATGTCGTGTTGGGACTGTACTCCACAGAGGCATACAGTACAGTGCAACAGTACACAGTTTGTCTAACATTTTCAATAGAGGGCAGGGTTTCAGATATTTAAGCCATTAACGGTAGACCTATGCTTTTGTTATAAACAATGGCAATACAAAAAACCAATAGCTAGCAAGCTGCAATATCAAGTGTACAATAGTTCCCACATTTCAAATGTGTTTTTTGGGACACAGTGGTGCCTGCCGACCACCGAAGGTTGTGGGTTAAAATCCCCGTTGTGCATTCAGCTTTGTCGAGCTTCCACACAAACACACACGGCTTGTTCAGGGGAGGGAAGCCGGGCCAGGAGAGTGATAATTATCACTGCACGTAATTCTACAGGCTAGGGCAGCAACTGTCACAGGGAGTGTTGAGCGGGAAGAGTAGGACGAAGGCTCCACAAAGGATGTAGAGTCTACATCCTCCCGGTGGGAGCTCCTCACTGGTAGGTGAGTCAGTAGGATTTAAGAGTGACAACCCAGAGATTTGTGTGGGGAAGAAAAAAAAATTGTAAAAATGTAAAGGGAAGCTTGTGCTTACTGTTGAAGCTGCTGGCTTCAGGGTCTTCTACGTTGATTGCAATGACTTTCCAATCAGTCTCACCCTCATCAATCATGGCCAAAACTCCAAGTACCTTCACCTTGACTACCTCACCACGGGAACACACCTAGAAAACACACTCAAGTCAATTATATTTATATAAACTCCTCACAAAAACACGCCATGTTTGTCGCTTCAGGATACTAGGCCGGTGCAATAGGACAAGTGAAAGCTTTTCCGTTACGCAGATTGGCAGCATTATTTGGTGTCATTATTTGGTGTACAAACTTCGGACCAAGTTCAGTGAGACTGGTGAAGCCACAGCGAAGTGGCCATTCCAGGAAGAAAACATCCCAAGAAAACCGGTTCCTGAACAATATGCATTCTTTCAGAGATTTGACAGATGTCAAAGTTGCAGAACCCTTGCTGCGTTTCACATTTCGTAACGGCTCAAAACGATTACCAACAGAATCATATTTTGGTACGTTTTCTGGGGGCGCTACCCACATGCTTAGCTGCTCATTCCACAATTGTGGTCCTTACAAGTTATACCTCGTTGTGTAAAGCTGACTAATCAAAGATAAAAATGATAAAAATACATAAAATACAACAATTGATATTATTGAAGGGAGAAATAATCAACTAAAGTTAAGTTACGTTTTCAAACTTTTTGCGAGGAGTTTAACACATTTCATACAATAAAAAAAACAGATAGAATATGTATACATCCTATATACAGTATATATGTTACAGAACATATACAGTAGGAAACCTACAAGTGAGAACAATGGAGCAGGGAGTGCCTGGTTTCGTCGCCCTCAGGGGGCCCGGCCTCAAAGGGACCTGGCCGCGGCTTGGCACCACAAAGACGGGCACTCCCCGCTCCATTTTTCTCACTCTATATGTAATCGCTGTACAAAGATGGATAGATAGACAACACAGCACAGCACACCCATAACATTGTGCATCTGTTCTACCAAACAAACACCACTAGAGAAGTATAACACTTTGCCCCAGTATGGAGACCTGTGGTCTTCTTTGTGACTCAATCTAAAATAAAATGAATCAAACCAGTGGTTCTCAAAGTGTTGTGGGCATAATGCATATTGCATACCAAGGTCATTGAAATTAAAATGTTTGACAACCACCGGCTTAAAAAGTTAAAATGTTGTAAAAGGCTGTTGGATGATCAGGCACATTTAGAATTATAAACAGCTGTTGTACCTTACTACCAATCTCACAAACGTCGATTGGGTCGTTGTCACCACAGCAGCCAGTGTCTCCATCTTTGTGTCCTGGGTCTTCCCATGTCTACGCAAACAAAACAGAATCAGAGTGGAAGTAATAGAGTTACAATTTGGTCGTTTGGTCACTGTGTAGGATGCAATACTGTCAAGGTTATTATTTACAAGGATATCCTGGTTAAGCAGCCTGTGTGTACAATGTACATAAATATGTTTTATTTTATTTTCTCTGAACTTACATTCAGAGAAATGGTTACATTGTATGTTACTTGCTATTCAGACCGATGTAGGCAAGATGAGCTTTTTTAATCAAGGACCATGGTCATGGAAATGATTTGCAGGCAAAACGTTAATTGGATCACCTTGTCTCATGGGATTTTAAAGGGGCATAATGGAAAATCTGTCCATGTCCTGCTCATGTTTGTGCCCAGAGCACTAACTGTTAGTTGTATTTTCATCTTTTTGGGTCGAATTTGTTGCACAGATTTTTTTAAGTTGTTGTACTGCTTTGACTCCGTCTTGGCCAGGTCTCACTTGCAAAAGAGGTTTCATACCTCAATGTTACGCTCCTTAAATAAAGATTTAGGTTACATATACAATTATACATACATAGTTTATCATCCTAAAACACAATGGGTTCCCTCGCTGATTTACAACGAAGAGCTTATCAGCCTAAGAGAGCTTAATGTCAAATACATCAATTAAAATAATAGTATTATAATAACAATATTCAGCTAGAAAGCTCAACTGAAATGTACATGTTAGCTAGCAAATTAGATGGAGAAATAATTCCTGCAAACAGGTAGAAAAACAAACCTGTGGTATTGCTCCATAGTTCCATATGTACCCTTTATGTGGAAATACATTGGCAACAAAACGCAGTTTACCCTTCTTCACATCTTGCTTAATTGGGTTGAGCGGGTCTTTTGTAGCGATCTGAAAGTAAACATTAAAATGATATTATTACTTTTATTCCATCTTACCTTTGATGACTAGAACAACTTTCTTTTGACTGGAACTGTTAACACATTCTCTCCCGTTACCATAGGCGGTAACATGAGGCCAGTGCCAGTGAATTGCGTGACATAAACATCGCCGCCAGTCTTGCTTGCGGCGATGAACTGCCGATCGGACTATCATTCAAATTAATGTTTTATTATTAAGCTCCCAACATCGTACTTTATCTCATTCTGAGCACTAAAAAACAATAATGGCCGCGTGCATGCCCGTGTGCACAGAGGATTGGGATGTAGGCTGTTTCTACTATGGGAGGCCTATGGAGGCTAGCGACAAGCTAAGGTCATTTGAAGAGCCTACCTCCATCTTTGCATTAGTCCATCTTGGTACCTCAATGACCACGTTAAAGATGTTCTGGAAAAGAGAAGCAGATATCCATCAATTCATCAATTACAAAGTATATGAAATTGTGTTACATATCATGTTAAACAAAACAAACATACTAAATACTGGAAAATTATTATCATTTGCATTTACAAGGATGGCTTTGTTTGTGTATCATGAAATATTACACCTACGGCAACTGATAAGAGCAATCACATTAGATATTGGATTGGGCAGGTTCAGAGTCGAGGCCATTGCCCCGGCAGACTATGAACCTTGCTGTTCTCCATGGGAAACTTATCTAAACGGAAAGGTTTCATTTTCTTTTCTTTAATATTCATGTAATTTGATGTTTAAGGAGAGTGCAGACACAGAGACAGGAAACCATGGGCAGAGACTCAGAGAGAGGTGAGACATGCGAGACAAGATTCAAACTCGGGTCCTCTCCTCTTGCTCACAGCATTACGGTGTGCACTCTGCACACCAACTGGCTGAGGCACCTCACCAGGCACCCTGGTCTGAACAGTTTCATTTACTATTATTTGAAAACCAGCCGGAAGTCAAAATAGTAAAAGTAAAAGTCCAAGCCCAGGTTGAAGTTTACTACCAACCACCATGGTCATCATTATGCAACTAGTTTGGATGTGAATTAAGGTGAATATTTCATCATATTTTACCTGGCCTTCGTCAGCATACATTGGTATGTCATGGAATGGTGAGATGTACTTTCCTTCATCATTTTCTGTTGAGACAAAATAATCACACACACGTTGTTTAACACAGTCAGAGAGAGCACACAAGTCATGTGTCAGATTATATAAACATGTACACAATAAATTACTACAGTGGTTCTCAAAGTGGGAACTTTAGTTAGTGATGGGTAGCTATAGTTAGGAACCATTTCTCAACCATTTCAGAAGCCGGCCGGTACCCTGGGCACGTTCCTGGGGGTCTGGAACTTCCGGGGACGCCCACACAGAGTTGCGCCTTTATTATAGGCTGACAGGAAATGGGGAGAGAGATGGGGGGGAAGACATGCAGTAAAGGCCGTCGGGATCGGGAGTCGAACCCGCAGCACACTGCCAGACTGGATTTCCAGCCAAGGTGCCTGGACCACTGAACCATGGCCCAGGCCGGGTGTGATTTTTAAAAAGCTGGTGGATGGAAATGAAGCCCCACCCACACTGCAACTTGCGTCGGCCAGAAAACTGGAAACGCTTGCCTCTGCGGATACTAAAATATCTAAAAACACGTAGGCCTATTACACACATAAAACCCCAGGAAAGTGTTTCTTGTCTCCCAAACATCATTAAAAAAAGATCTGGTTGCAAAAGGGGTGAAGTCCATAACCATCCATTTGGTTACATGTGTACACTCTCAAGATTTATGGGGGAGTGTGGGTCTATAATGCATAACAAACTTGGGGATGTTTGAAATTAAAAGGTATGATAAACCACTGAGTTAACACATCCATTGCTGAAATGACTTAAAAACTTTGTTCCCGACGTTGTGTATTAGAAGCAAGATTTTAAATGTTTTCAAACTGAACTTCTGCCAACTACTGTAATGGTCAGTGACCTGCAGAGAGACCCCATCAGTGAGGGCTTTGTATTGTGCAGTAAAGTGTGTTGGATCAGATGCCTTTGTAGGCCAGAGAGGGCGTCGTCTTTCCACCACCAACCAGCATTGATTACCCTGGAGGCTAATACTAAACAAGATATAGGCTACACGACAAAAAAATCTAATCCGAGAAATTAAACTCAAATTCATTCCTCAAATACCGTATGATCATCGATGGAGTAAATTGGGCAGTAAAATGCAATCACCTCGTAAAACTTAAGGGCTGTAGCTCTATAACGTGCCTAGTTACGTGGGGTAATAAAAGCAAATCGTGCTGCCACAACCCGGCATTATCTGTCTCTAGAACAAATATATACACCTCGTCGTTAAGTGTTTACAGACCACTTCGCGTGCAAGTTCAAGTTGTGTGTTCGAATGTTCCGACATAGAAGTGACACGTGGGATCATTGTATGTGGTGAAACCAACCCCCTGGCCGGGTGGTGGGGGGAATGTATGGACTTTGAATCGATTCCTCAACAAATCGAGCAAAAACAAAGCCGTACAAAACGTGACTTACTGAAGAACAGGCGGTAGCTCAAGGTGTTGGGGTTCCCCCTCTCCTCGACCGTGAAGCTCATATTGTTGGCTGTATTTCGGGTGGTTTGTGTGCGTTGTTGCGCCGCGGCCCACCGGTAGATTTCACTGATGTTCGGCCGCTCAGTCTTGTCTGAGCCGCTACTACCTCGCGTCACCACTAAGAAGGTTTTCCGCATGAACTGTAGTCTGGAAAGCATTGGTTGTTTCTATTTGCTGCTCTTTGTTAATATCCGCTCTAGAGACGCGCCTACCCTACTGTACTGTATCCTGTACTACTTTACACACACACACGCACACACACACACACACACACACACACACCGGGCGTATACAAATCTTAGAGTATATTTATCATATATCTCTATATTTATATACTCTAAGATACAAATCATAGAGTATATATATAAGATACAAATACAAATATACATAGTATTTCCGTATCCGCAACAGACCGGATCTGCAACATTCAAAGTGAATTGAGCTCATGTTGCAATGCGCACGCGCAGTATCGCTGGCCCAAAATGAACAGATCTACAAGCTAAGGACGCTTCGCCATAGAGCGCTTCGCACCCATGGGCCGCACCGCGACGTGAGCTTGTAGATCTGTGCTGAGCGATACAGCCTTGGTCTGAGACTGAGTGCGTTTGTTTTTGTCCAAGCCGTTCGCCGTTTTGCCTTTACATAACATAACTTTGAATGAAATTAAATGAAACTAAATAAAATAAAAATAAGTAAGTAAAAGCAAAATAAACAAATAAATAATAAAGTTCAAGTTTACTATTAGACTATTATACGAATTATTGTTCTGTTTTATGACACATTTATAACATGTTATACAGTCAGTGAAGGGGTGAGGGTTTCTACTGGAGTTTGAATCAATAATGTGTGCTGGCGTCATTGCATCAGCATGACAACCAAAATTATAACAACAACAATAAACACTTTATTTGTACAGCGCTGGTGAAACAGGTGTTTTAGATCAAATAATTACAGCATGTAAGTGTATTAAAGAGCTAAAAATAGTACACGTGAAGAAAAAAATGAATTGACTTCATATCCTGGCTGTGCGTGTGGTGCTTCCTTCCTGCCTTTGCCTTTGCCTTTGCTGTTGGTTGGGTGCTGCTGGGCTGGGTGCTGCTGCCTGCTGCTGACGGCTGCTGCTGCTGCTGCCCTGACTGGTTTGTCTGCTGGGAGAAAGGAAAGGAAAGAGACGGTGCTGTCGGGGATCATCATCATACAAAGCACCAGCACCCCGATCCCGGGTTCGGTTCGGTTTGATTAATCGGATAAGGATTCCCACCATCCACATCCACAGAGCAGTGACACCACCATGTCAGGCAGTCGTCAGCTGAGCGAGAGCAGGGCCATCCCGACCACCAGAACCATCCTGATCAGCGACACAACGCAGCTACCTCACGACTACTGTACGACCCCAGGAGGCACTTTCTTCTCCACCACTCCGGGAGGTATTTACAGTAAACATATACCCTATGATTTGGGAACTTATTGTGTTTTTAAATATATTTATATATATATAATATATAATATATATATTTATTTTTATGAGATTTTCTTATTTTATTTTCTTACATGTTTTTATTTTTTATTTTAATCGATTAGTTGACTGTGTGGATGTTGTTGGCCTTTAAGCTTGTTGTCAGCCAGCCCCGTTGTCACCGATCAAAACAAAAACAATGCCTTAGTCCCGCCCCCTGGCCTCCGTAGAGACAATGTGATTTGCTCATTTAGCTGCTCTCTGAAATTGATTGATTGAATTTTTTATTTCACACAGTAGGCCTATGTGTAGAATGGGTACATTTCAAACGAAAGCATGCAAGTAAATACAAAAACTGTCACTTGTGGACGAACCATAGGCCTATATGATAAAGCATTTACACTTGTTTACAACAGGGTCCACCATTTTCAATTCATCAGAACATTTGTACAAACTTATATAAGAAAATCACACCCGTGTGAAGTGAGGGGCGCTATATATAAATCTTTTATGACGTAATTATCAGACAAAACAAACCTGGACAAAACAAACATTAAACTCTGTTCATTGTTAAATGGCATTTAATGTTTGTGTTATATAGCCAATATAGCGCCGTCCATGGCAGCTGTGGTAACTGCATTCTGTAACTGTACAACCGAAACAAATTCCTAACATGTTTACATGTATGGCAAATCAAGGCTTCTGATTCTGTTAGTGACAAAACAAACATTAAACTCTGTCCATGTCAATGGCGTTTTTGAGGGGCAGTAGCCCCTCCTTTTTTTCCCCTCACTGTATATGTTTCTTTTCCCTTTTTACCTCCTTTATGATGAATTCCTGTTCTGTCTATAGAAGTGTCTATTTGTACGTCTCTAAATGTTTTGATGATTTGAACATGGTGGACCCTATTGGAAACAAGTGTAATGCTTAATTGGGTCGTCCACTCACAGTTAACAGCCTTTGTATTGAGTTTTGTGCTTGAAATGTACTGTAATTCTGCGAACTGTTAATAAATTCTTCAATCAATCAATCAATCAATCAATCATATACAGGTTTAATGTTTGTCTTTAGTTCAATGTTTGTTTTGTAAACGCCATTGACAATGAAGTGAAAATGTACGCCATAATGTGCCTCATTATGTCATATTGTCTCTTTATTGTTAATGGCGTTTAATGTTTGTGTTGGCACCGTTTGTTTTACATCACCATTACATCACCTAATCAACATGAGTTAGACTTTAATATATTAGCGCCCCTCACTTCACACGGGTGTGATTTTTAATGTAAAGGAAAAACAAACTTTAAACCTGTATATAGGAGGAGCTAGCATCCCCTCAAAAACAGGAAATCATAAAGAAAGGAAAAAAGGAAGGAAAAGGAAAAACATGTAGCCTACACTACAGTATGGGGAAAGGTGTGGGGGGGGCCCAGACTTTATTTACGGGGGCCAGTTTTTAATTGCAGCCGTCCATAGGTGCCCTTTGAGAGCGGTTTTGAAGGAGTCAAGAGATTCACATGTCTTTAATGGCTGTTGGTGGCATTTTGGTGGCATAGGAGTGAAGTCTGGAGCCTTGTTTTAAGGGCATTTGAGGTGCTGTGGTACCAAGAGGTGCATGCATAGTCTAAGAAACCTTGTACAAGGGCTCCTGTTAGGGTCTTCAAGAAGGTGTTTTTGTTGACAAGTGAGGAGATCCTGTACAGGAATCTTGTTCCTTGGTTGACAAAATGCGGCAGCCAGAGTTTTAACACGCTTGCTTTTAATTGATCTTTTAAATTTATTGTTATTCACTCTATTGCATTACTGCTATTATTTTTAATGTTTTATGCCTTTCTTTTCTTTTCTTTCTTTCTCCATTGCTCCGTAAAGCACTTTGAGCTGCATTTCATGTCATGAAAAAAAAGAAAATCAAATTAAATTATTATTATTATTATTATAGTTGTGACTATTTGAAACATTCAAATGTTTGACATGCATTTGGATCGTGTAACAAAAAAACGGTGACATTAATTTGAATAACGTCTTCTTTTTGCAGGAACACGGATCATCTACGACCGTAAGTTCCTCTTGGACAGACGTAACTCCCCCATAGCCCAGACCCCCCCAGCCCACCTGCCTGTCATTCCTGGGGTGACCAGCCAAAATGTCCTGAGAGAGAACAGGAAGAATGAAGCCAACAACCGCATCATCAGCAACCATGATGGCAAGCCGGGTGCCGGTGAGAACAAATTAACCTCTTGAGCCTTATTTTATGGGCTCTTGGGTGGCGCATGGGTTCCCCACTACCGAATCCACATCAGTGCATCCGGCTTGCTGAGCATCTATTTGCACACACTTGGCTGTGTTCAGGGGAGGGAAGCCGGGTGGGGAGGGCAATTTATGTCACTGCACATACTTGTATGGGCTATATTGGGAGAAATTGGGGTAGAAATAATTGCCCCTTAGTGCCTACTCTAAAATATTTATAATTTATACTTTTTCATGTGACAGTGTTGTGTGAAAATAGGCAATCTACAAGCTCACACATTGTTTTGGGAAAGTCCTATAGGCTACCCTGTGTGCGTGGGTGTGTGTGTGCGCGTGCGTGTGTCCTTCGCATATTTGACCTTCACACTTGGGCGTGTGTACTGACGTCCCATACCAAGAGAGTGTAGTCTTGTAAAAGAATAGACATGACGTGAATGGCAGTTACACAGGTACTGTTATACTGTAGTACCTGCCGAAGTTTGAATTATAATACACATGACAATAAGGCTAAAGTTGAGTGAACCATGTAATGTGAAACAGATCTAGCATCACTGTTCTTTTCTGAGTTCTGATGATTGACCACAGTGCACATGTCGCAGTGCTATGTAGGGGTGCCAAAAAGAAAATGAAAAAAACATAGATAATCAATAATTTTATGAAATATTCAATTAATAATCTGTAGATATTTTGGGCATGTCATTATTGGTGAAAAGTAAGAAGCTCACAATGCTTTAACACAACACTGTTGTTGGTCAAAAATGGTTATTCAATTTATTGATATTTAAAATAATAATTAAAAAACCCACTCAACGATTAAACGAAAAGGTAATTGAAGGAACAATCGCTAAGAAAACTATAGATAGTTGCAGCCCTAATGCTATGTATTCTTTGGTGTGTTTCAGGTGATGATGCTCAGTTCGAGATGGACATCTAACAGACCGGATCCACACTGGAAGAAGTAAACGACCTGGCAGACGTGTGCCAGTGGCTTGGCTTGTAGAAAAACCTATATTGTGAGCCATCTTGGCAGCCATCTTCTTTCGCTCTCTGTTTTGCTGCTGGGTGTAATGTGTGTGTGTGTGTGGGTGTAAAACCATGGAAATACAGTATGTCATCAGGAATGCTATGCTATGGCTAACCTTGGATCCATTGTTACCAGTAGCTGTACAAATGAATCACACACCAAGGGGAAGGGAATGGGAATTTAATCAATTCCTAGATGAGACGTACGGTTTAATTTGGTGGTAAAAAAAATAAAACCGTACAATACACAGTGGTTCTCAAATGTTTTATTTTGATTGAGACCCCCATAACTCTGAGACTGTACATATATGGTCCATTTGGTACCATTTACACACCCTCAGAGTTACAGACCTGTAAGGATTAATTCGGAACCCCTTCAATGAACCCTGGTCCCTAAGGGTCCCCCTTGACCCCACTTTGAGAACCACTGCGCTAGAACAACTTACCGGTCTTAGAATCTGTCCGAATGTTTGAAATTCCTCATCAGAATGTTTGGTTTTGGAAGGCTGTGTTTGGAACGCTATTATTATTTAAATGAAATTTGCTGCTTTTGCTACTCTGTGAAAAAGCTCCCCAATCTCTGTATCGGTTATTCAGACTGCTCAGTTTTCACTTGAAGCTATGTAAAGGGTGCTGTGTTTTTATTTTGAAATTAACAGCAAATGTCATACCGTTTGTTTTATCACCGACACAAGCCTTGTGTATTTCATGTTTAGGGTGAAAATATATTTTCTAAACTCCTCTTTGTGACTTTTTTTTAGGACACAATTAAACGGTTTAAAAATATAAATAAGATGAGATTGTTTCACACTATATAAGGAGGCAGTACACTGATTGTAATTTGGCTTTTCATTTGGAATCAGTTTGACGATTTAACACGTATATCAAATCAGTATTTTATAACATCACAACCATACCTTAAATAATAATTTAACGTACACAACAAGACACATTTATAACCTGTCACCATAGATTTGATGGTTACCTTGAATTATTTGATTTGTTGCCCTGGCAAGAGCTTTGTGATAGGTAATGGCTTGACTTGCTGCCCTCTGTCCAGTGTTTTAAGTACCCTTGCTGTATACATGTATACATTTTAGTATAATAATGGAAATGGTTGAAACAAATTTCTGGTTAACTATTAGGGAAATCTTTGAAAACTTGAAACTATCCAGGTCTTTTATATGCATTTTATTTTTGTAATACTTTCCTTAATTTCCAAAAGAAATATGAATAAGTAACAAGTCATAAATCATTTGCCACATTGCATTGTACACAGATTCCTTGTTAACGAGTGAGGACTTGTTTTTGGTATCAGACCAAAAGACCAGGGTTATTTTCCACTAGAACTAAGTTAACCGCACTATGCCATTATATAACATATTTCATAGGTTCTGTACTTGTTTTCATATGCTGTGGCTCAGATACGGTTCTCAGAACCTCATTTTGGGCTCCTGCTCTGGAGATGGGACTAACCCTGAGTTATACTTTCAATTGTTTCCTAAATAGCTAAAATAGCAGACCCACAAGCTCACACCGTGTGACTTTGCGATGTGCTGTGAGCTTGTAGATCAGCTATTTTCACTATGCTATGTTTTTTTAATGGCGCACACCTCCCCCTTCAGGGGTGGTTCTCGTTATGGGAATATGTACCAACACATAATCACAGAACTTTGTGGGTTCTGGAAAGTTGTAGGTTATGAAAGGTTGTGGGTTATCCTTCGCATCGTCGAAAATAACCAAATTGTGAAGGAATCAAAAAAGCTTGTTTGTTTCAGACTATAGGTACTGTAGGTACAATTCCTTAAACTTCATTGTGTTATTTTGCCAAGTACATCTGCCGGTGTCTTACTTTTACTTTAGATGAAATGCAGTTACAGTATATTACTAAAACCATCTTCCTTGTCATCAATTTATACTGAATTCATTTTACTTTGGTTAGGATTCCGACACATTCTTTGGCTTTTCACAATGTGATGGCTTTGCCTATGTGTCATGATTTGGGATGATGAAATTGGGATATGCCAGCATTATTAAGTTGCATTATATGCGCTTACCTTTCCAGAGTCCAACATGTTTAGTTTTACAACATTTCTGTTTTGTTTTCCTTGACATGATCCTATGCACTATTTGATGGTTGCATTCTGTCCAAATGGCAGCTAGGAATGAGTAGCAACTGTGAGACATCTGTTTTTCACCGAGTTCGTTTTACTGACTGGGTGAGGGACACGATGTCAATCAAATAGGTTTTTTGTTTGTTTATTTTTGTTGGTCATCTGGACATGATGCTGAATGTGTTGATGGCTTGCTTGTTTCCATGTTGCATTGCACATTTTGGAGCTAAGGAAAACAAAGCTGTAATATACCATCATCATAATTCTTGGGAGATTCATTTGCAGTCAATTTGGTTTGACATCGAGGACTTACCAATTAACATTGTATGTTGCAAACAAAGATTTGAAAAACCAACCTACTATAACCTTCTGTTATGATTTCACATTAACTTTATTTTCAATGAAACGCCAATGCCAGTGGACACTGTTGCAAGATCAATAAATTTCCTAAAACGTGGTTTCATTTTTGTGGGTTTAAGTGTTCCAACACAATACATCACTATTGATAGCCTACCAGTCTGATGATGCTTACTGCATTGTGAAATGTATCTTTAAAGTCTCTGTAGACAGGTGATATTTTTTGTTGTCAAAATAAGTGTTAAATATGTCTATATTCTGATAGAAATATAGACATTGTTATAGAGTGTTTACTTAGTACCAGGGGTGTCTCGGTCTCTAACTCTTACGTAAACAGAACATATATATTTCCAGGTTGGGGGACCTCGACATGAATACCATGCTGCTTTACACTAGCTCTAAGGACCTTCATCTCACGCTGCCTTGATAAAGGATCTCTGCCAGGCTTGCTGGAAGTCTGGATGGAACCTCATGTGACTCAACTCACTGCAGTGCTGCTATGACAACAGGATCTACCTCCAGATCAATAAGGATCTGTCTCTCCACCATTCAAAAGGGGAAAGAGGAAATGCGCTCTTCTAACAAGTACATAGTTTTGAAATTAATGAATGAATGGATTTGACCTTAGACCAGTGGCTGTTAACCTTTTTAACAACCACTGTTTCTGCTCTGGAAATCGTTTGGTTATTATTCAGTTGCTTTATATTTTAGTATAGTTTTTTGAGGGAAAAATTAAGATATTTCGGGTCTTTTCTTCCTTTGAGATGGTACAGTTGAGATAGACAGGAAACACATAAAGAGAGAGAGAGAGAGAGAGAGAGAGAGACAGACAGGGAGTGTCAGGCTCACATACAGTAGGCTCTAATTTAGAGCCTATATGTGGCATGTGCCTTAACCACTAGGCCATCTGCGCCCCTAGATTTTGGTACCGTAAGTGTATTTTGAGGCCAATACTTTTGTTACTTTTACTCAAGTAAGATTGTGTGACTTTTTCTACATTCTGGTATCGATACTTTTTACTTAAGTAAAAACAAATGTGGGTACTTCTTCCAACACTGCTGAGAACCTGAGGGATGGGAAGTGGATCAACGAGCAGTTTGCCTGCTAGCTAGAGGTCATCTGCAACTGCTCATCATCATGGCCCTGATTACATACAGTATGGATTTGATGTTTTTCACTGAGACATGCTGTAGTACTACTACACAATTTAAGTATCAGGCACAAGCCGCACAACCATAAATCAATGATGTCCTATCTGGCTTTGTATCTCATTTCAATCAGGAGAATGGCTTTAGGGCACGCTGGATGTCAGAGGAAAATGGGAAAAGGGAAGTTATATTCTGGTGTCAACATGGAAATGAAATGGTCGGGTACCTGCCCTGTGGATTTTCTTCAATAAGGACATATTCACCTTGAGTCAAGAGCGTAGGCTACACACCACTGGTTCTCAACCTTGGGTCCAAGGACCGCATGGGGTCCAAATTGACCCTTGCGGGCCTGTCATTTAACTCAGAGAGTGTACAAATGGTACACTGGGCAATGGGCTATACTACTGCTATCTCTGTGTGGTCACACACACAATATAATGAAGTACACACACGTGTGGGAAGTAGAAACAGAGCATTACATGCACCAGCACCACCCCCCGTGCAAACATTGACATTTAATGGTCAAGTCACAAGTCACAAGTGCCTCCTTGGTTCTTATCATCGGCAAGGCTTTTACACACAAACCGAACATTCCACATACTGTTTTCAAGGCTGAGTTGTTAGAGCATTTACATTTAAGCACATCTACTCTCTGGCACTCTAACAACTGTAGCTTTCTGTAACTGCTCTATAGATAGGCAGGCTACTTGCCTAGTTATAAAATTGGATGCTGACAACTGTATAGGCTACTTGTCTGAATGTTCAATTTGATGAATTGAACATTGTGGACCCTATTGGAAACAAGTGTAATGCTTAATTGGGTCGTCCACTCACAGTTAACAGCCTTTGTATTGAGTTTGTGCTTGAAATGTACTGTAATTCTGCAAACTGTTAATACATTTTTCAATCAATCAATCAATCAAGCCTAGTTATATAACATAATATACATGTGTTCACTGTTTAGGTTAGGTCTGTGGTAGTGGGGTCCCTTTTACATGGCTGCATAAACTCGGAGAGTGTACACATTTAGTTCCATTTTGTACACTCTCATGGCTTATTATAGGAGTCCTTGAAATGACGTTTGAGAGCCACTGCATGGCTAGAATGATAATGGCATGTATTCAAAATCAAAACAAAATCTTACACTGTGCATTACCTTTACATGAGCGACATCTACTGGACAATAGAAGAAATGCACAAGTTGATAGTCTGTTTTGTTTTTTGTTTGTTGGTTGGTTGGCTGGTTGTTCATTTTGTGAAGCGTCCTTGGGTTCATAAAAGGCGCTATATAAATTCAAGCTATTATTATTATTATTATTATTATTATTATTATTATTATTATTATTATTATTATTATTATTATTAGCAGTAATCTATCTATTCGAGGATCTATGTCCGATCAGACAGTCTTGTCTTTGTCCGTTTACTGTTGTTAAAACATTATATTTTACTGATTGATTGATTGATTGAAGAATTTATTAACAGTTTGCAGAATTACAGTACATTTCAAGCACAAACTCAATACAAAGGCTGTTAACTGTGAGTGGACGACCCAATTAAGCAATACACTTGTTTCCAATAGGGTCCACCATGTTCAAATCATCAAAACATTTAGAGACGTACAAATAGACACTTCTATAGACAGAACAGGAATTCATCATAAAGGAGGTAAAAAGGGAAAAGAAATATATACAGTGAGGGGGAAAAGGGGGGTGAACAGCCATATATTAAGATATTAATAAATTATACGTCCATATGCTTCGTTGTTCTAATGTATGATTATAAAGTATTACATTTGTATGTACTGGATCACGCATAAACAATGTCGAACACATTTATCTGATTGATTAGTAATTTGCGTCAGGCGCGCCGAAGCTACCACTATAATCTGCGCAGGCATTTCACTGGCCACCCAAGGGCCCTTCGTTCTTTTCCTCATCCCTGAGCAAGGCCAACGCCAAGATGGTGAGTTTTGGCGTGAAAAATGTTGACAAAATCCACCGTTTATCAAGATCATCCTTTACCCGAATATCACAATAAACGTCTCAACTTATTCCTCCATATCATCGTTATATATACATGCCAAAATTAATCTGGACACATTTACGATTGGTTACTTTTGGGAGATGACTCTGTTGCTCCTTCGAAACGCTATGTTGACTTCTGTACAGCCAGCTTCTCTCAGCCTTTATCATAAACATTCATGTATGGTGCGACCGAAATGTGCTAAAATTAATGGTAATTTCGTCATGCGAGTTCGGCTTTAAAATATATATAAATATACCGTCCACAAACTTATAGAAAGTGATGTCAATGTACTCGAATTAGCCGCAACGCTTAGCGTTAGCATACATGGCATTAGCCGGCTAGGTGTCTTTATGAGGAAAAAATTAAGCAATTCTGCTCGGTTGAAGACTGATTATTGAATTAATGTGCATAAGTTGAGAGGTTTGAGTTTCAGTGTATGTTGTTAAACTAAGTGCTAGTGCTAGTAAAGACATCTTTGCCAATAAGCAACATGGCTAACTGTTGTCACCTGGTCATATGCAGATGATGGAAGTGATGGATGTTTGTGACATGTTAGAGTGAAGGATGGTTGGAATTAATTAAGTTACTTGAAACAAAGTCAGCACTGATAATTAGCTTTAGCACAGTTTGCGTGAAGAAGCAAAGTAGTGGCGTGAGTTGTATTTTAACCATGCACAAACCTGGCATGTCATTGGTAACATTGTCAGTCAAAATGCTGTAACCATTTTTGGCCATTTGTATACTATAACCCACGTTGTTAGTGCTTGTGTGATGCTGTCAAGTAGTTAGTGATTTTCATTCTTCCACTTGTTTCTACAGAATGACACAGTAACGGTCAGGACCCGAAAGTTCATGACAAACCGGCTGCTTCAGAGGAGGCAAATGGTAAGTTGTTTCATTGTGGAGAACACTAATGATACCATTTGAATGATACTAATAAACTATTTGTGCTATTCATAATACGTGTTGTGTATAGTGTACATGATTATGGTGTGTGTGTGTGGGGTGCGGGCTCTGCTTTGGCAGGAGGGAGATCCAAGTTGCTGTGTCCATCTTATACATCAGATTTGTGCGTCACTGTCTTGCTTGATTGTACACTGATTAGGAGGGATCCACAAGCTATACGGAATGTGACATGCCGTTAGCTTTGAAGATCACTTATTTTCGACAAGTGACAGTTGTTCCACTGTGGCGGGCATACATTTATAAAAATGGGGATTGTCTCTCTCTTGCAGGTTGTCGATGTCCTCCATCCAGGCAAGTCGACAGTCCCCAAGACTGAAATCAGGGAGAAGTTGGCCAAAATCTACAAAACGACACCGGATGTGGTGTTTGTCTTTGGATTCAGGACCCAATTTGGTGGTGGCAAGACAACCGGCTTCGCCATGGTGTACGACTCCCTTGACTACGCCAAGAAAAACGAGCCGAAACACAGACTAGCCAGAGTGAGTGAACAAACGCACTACTTCGAAAATGAATTTGAAAAAAGGCGATGTTGGACAACTTTGAAGGGTTTTGATTTTTTTTTAATGTTTTATACAGTCTAGTTGAAGTGTCTAAAACCTACAAGCATTGTCATTGAACAGGTTTTTTTTCCCTTCCGATTTTGAACCTATATCCCACGGTCGTGATAAATTGTAAGAGCTTCAACATCAGTTGGCACAGACATTTTTCAGCAGGGGAATATGCCACAAACAAGCAGTGTCAACAGACAAACCGGCACCCATATGACTAATTTGTGCATCTAGCATAAATATAATATTAGGAACAATTTATTTCATACATTAATCCTTGTTTGAATCCCATCTTGTCAGAATCCCAGTAATGGAGTGAAATTTAGCTAATGCCCATCCAAATGGGAAATCAATTATTTATTTTAGTGTCATTACTTAATGTCAGATGCTCACCATTTAGCACTATCTTGTTGATCTAAACATTTTATGTCAACATTGTGATAATATTTGACTTGGTTGAGTATATTCTTTGCTTTTGACAGCATTTTCCTTCTCGAAGACTTGGGCAGCAATCTTTTCTGATTTATCGTGTGAACGCATGAACACATGTTCTTTACATAATGCATATTAATCACGTTAATGTACTGTTTGATTCAGAAAACGGCTTAATTTACCAGAGAAATTATCTACAAAAGATGCATACAAAGCCCATATAGTCTCACTTGACTTAATTGTAGGAGACAGATGTTGTAGAATATCATTAGTGTTTGCTGTGGCAACTCGACACCGCACTGCATGTTAAAGTAAATGGATTAACTCGGGCAAATTAACATGCATCATATCTGCTAAGGCATGCATAGAAAAAAAAGGGGCAAGAGTGATTCCATGTTATCCAACTTTGCTAGTGTGGCAGGTGTCAGTCAGAGTCACAGCTGCCCGTATGGGCACTTGCCTTGTCATCCAGAAGTAGGTTCCTGAGAGGTCACAAATTAAGTGTTTGCCTACTTGACATGACTTTTACCCAGAAATAATTTGACGTGAATGGACTAAGTTATCAGGTCGATTGATAAAATCTCCTCTTGACTTTCAGCATGGTCTCTATGAGAAAAAGAAGACCTCCAGAAAACAGCGCAAGGAGCGTAAGAACAGAATGAAAAAGGTCCGAGGCACCAAGAAGGCCTCTGTCGGCGCTGCTGGCAAAAAGGTAACGTGACTTTCCTTATGTCTCCCTCATGGTGAGGGAATCTTTGTCTTCACCTCCGAGGCCATGTTATGTTGAATTTTCATTCACTTGAGTTTGAGCATCAGTACTCATTGCTCAGTTCTTCATTGGCCTGCTAGTTTTGCTTCCGGTGTTTTAATTTCCTTTGTCATCTTTTCCTCTATTCAAATGTTCTTCTGGAACTATAGAAGGTAAATCCTGTTTCATTAGTAGACTAACTGCTGTGTGCAGAATCTGCAGATATAATACAGGATCAGGGCTGAGTTGAATGTAGATTTTTCTCTTCAATGGAAATGTTTCCGAAGCTTTGCGTAATGTTTTTTCACATTAAACAATGTGAGTTAAGGTCTCCACACACCGGGCGCGAATCGGATGCGAATTCGGATTTTTAGCGGCGTTTCTCCATCGGTTTTCCGAAAAACACGGCCGGTGTGCAACCACCTTTATTCTTTGTTTCATTGAAATGACTATTACATTTAACCGCAATCGCATACACTGTTAATAACACACAAAGCGAACAAACATTGCTGTCAGGTGGAAACCTCATATGTTCAATTAAACAATCTAAATTGTGACATCGTGTAAATAGATATGCTACTTTTCGTGTAGAGGGGTCAAATATAAGTGCCTAACTGTGTGATATAACGAATAAATTAATACAATGAAATGCAAATCGAAACAAAAGAAGCGTCGGAGCTCCTAACCAACCAGTGATTCAGCTCAGCCCTAGATAGGAGTGATAGTCCTAGCTAACGTCTAATATCACATCCCCACTTTACCAACCCATTTGACAAGTAAAGGTAGTGGTTTTCCTTAGTGGATGTAGGGTCCAAGGCAAGGGAATTGGTTCATAACACTTTAATTGTGTTTCAGAATGAGCGCTAATGGTGTCCTAACTCCTCCTGGAAACATAATAATTAGAGCTGGGACTCGATTAAAAAAATTAATCTAATTAATCAGAGGCTTTGTAGTTAATTAATCTCGATTAATCGCATTTTAATCGCATATCAATATTCAACCCGAGAACAGTGAGAAACCTTTTTTTTCAAATGTTTTTTGGTATTCCAGTGAATAGTGACTACGGGATTCCACTCATTTTCAACATTTTACTGTCATTAATATACCTTAGAGTTGTTGTGTGGATATAATAAAGTCCCCCCCATTCTGTGTTGCCTAGAACTGGAGGTCTGAAAAAAATCAGTAACATTATGAAGTACATCTCAGTGACATCACAAAAATGTACTTCATAATGTTACTGTTTTTTTCAGACCTCCAGTTCTATAGGCAACACATAATGGGGGGACTTTATTATTTCCAGTGCACACAACTCCATAGAAAAATGTTGAAAATGAGGGGTATTCCCCTTTAAGCAATACAACTTTTTTTATCCCAACAGATAAACAAGAGCAGCAAGTGCCTGCCCTATATAGTGTCTTCAGTGTGTATATGAATACTCAAATGTGCTTTACATGGCGGGGCATGAGAACAACTTTATTATGGGGGTAACATTTCACATGAGGTTGGGGCTGACCCACGCTTGCTACTTCAGTATGTTTCGCATCGAGGACAGCTTGACAGCTTCGTGCTGTGGTGAAATCACCGCGTCTCCGGTGGTCTGTGAGACATGTTAAACTGAAGCAGCTAGCAAGCCTAGCATAGAAGCTAACGTTGGTCATAAATGGATCCTTTCCTTCTGACATTGCACACAGCCATGCCGCTATCCACGCGTCCATCCGATAGCTTTTACATCTAAATGTCCCATCCATGGAGCAAAAGCGATATAAGCGGCTTCTTCATTCGATTCATTTGGGTTTGGGCTTTCTGACGGAGCTGTAGCCTAGTGAACAACTGCTGCTGCTGCTGCTGCTGCTGCTGCTGCTCGCGTGCCGCAGCCTATTCAGTACTACTAGAAACGCACCCAGTGAGAAACGTTCCGCGGTGGGGAAAAAAGGTGCGATTAAATGCGTTAATTTTTTTAACGCGTTAATTTTTCTGTAGTTAATTAATCTCAATTAACGCGTTAAAGTCCCGGCCCTAATAATAATAGTACTTTTAATTGGACTAGAAAGGATCTCTGAAAGACAAACCCCCCCATGCTACTCGGGTACATTTCACCAGGCTCAAATCAATGTTCTGTGGCATTGTTTTTTATTTAATGTGATTGGTTCAAGTCTGCCCATGGGGAGCCAATTCAGAGATCTCTTCTAGTGTGGATATTACATTTCCAAGTACCTAATTTAACATACATTTTCTTCCATCTTTTTTTTATTTTCTTATTTTTGTTTTGCTTTTGCTTTCCATGGATTTCTTTTGCAGAAATGATGTGTCAGTTTCAGGTATAGAATCAGAACAAAGCACGGTGTGCTATTATGTTGCACATCAACTGTTGGACCCACATCTGTGCATGTTTCAGCAGTTTCACCATTTATACCCTAGTTTTCTGTGTCTTATCCCTTTTTTATCTCCACTCCTTTTATATTAACATCACCATGTACCCTAAATCCCTCCCTTTAATGCTTGAGGCCTGTGTTGATACTGAGCCTCCCTCTTTGTCTTATCTTATTGACTACATTTCCTGGATGCAATTAAAACATGGGTGTTAATCTGCCCTTGAATGATTTGATGAACTTAACACTTGATACAAGCAGAACTAAGGTTGCGTTCATTCACTGGTTTTATGTGTTCCATGTGATACAACTGAATGTCTGCTAACAAGTGAATTCTCTCAAAAGTGATTTATACATCCTGTTTGTCACTGAGAATTTTCATTGGACAATCTTGCCCTAGTTAAGTCAAAGATACTAGGGCTACTAAAATGGTGTTAGTTATAGCATATATTATAGTTTCCCCATGTAGTTTGAGTCTTTTCTTACCTTAACCCATTTAGGCCTGAGGCTGACCCCTTTAGTCTGTAGTGTTGAGTTTATAGATCTTATTCTGTTGCTATTGTCCTAACTTTGTTCTTTCTGTCTTCCTACAGTGAGCCTGGATTCAGGGAGGATCTTCATGTTCAAGATGTTGTCTATTGTTATTCAATAAAAAAGTTTGGAAAAAAATTGAAAAATAGAAGTTGGGTCTCTTTATTACATTGAATGTCAAATTTCAATAGTTTCATGCAAACGTGCTATTTCTTTTTAACTATATTCTATATAAAGTGATGGACCACAAGTTGTATGTACAAAAACTAAGTATTTGTTATTTGGAGTAGTTGCACATTTCATTATATTTATCACCAGCCTCCAAATGGCTGGTTTTGATAACCTCAACATGAAAACAAATGTAATTGTGCTTGTGCAGCATCCTGAAGCCTCATTTATACTTGTATTGTGTGCTGAAAATGGCTTATGAGAATATAAAGATCACCCACAGACGCAGTGAAGAATACATTCAGCATAATGGATTGGTCAGTGGCAATCCTTCATTGGTAGTTTGCATGTCTGACTGGTTTATTTATAGTTCTTTAACTATAAAGGGACCGTTTGGTGGAGGAAAGGTGGCTGAAACAATCTGGTATGAGGGGGACAGCATCACCATATTGTAGATTTAAATATTGAATGGTGAACTTTACTGTCTGGGTGAGTATAAAAGGGGTTATATTTGTACAGCCATGTTATTCTACCCTGCCCATTTGAAAAATGGGGATATATATATCCAATGACCTTGTAGTGACGGCACGGAAACGGATTTCATCCTTTAAAATAATTTATGGCCTACAAGAAATATACAAACTAATTTTAAATTACAATCATGGCAGTTAAATCAAGTTTTATACAATCTCAGGTCTGAGGCCCTTGTCCTGAAAAACGTTGAAGACCTGTGCTATAACTAAAAGCGGTCCAGCTCTTTAGTAAACAAAATATATACCAGAATGGAGACCCAATTTATTTAAATCAGGAGATCATTGCTTGTGTTCCCGTTCCAATTCTGTCTCCTCGTTGATTTGTTTAATCACTTCCACATGTTTATCATGTGGGATCCTATTTGACTTCTCTCCTGGTTGGATGGAATTGGTGTCCTGACCTGAAATGTCTGTATTTTCACTGTTATTAATCAAATCAGACTAAATCTATTCAAAACACATTTTAATGAAAACAATAGTGTCCCATAAAAAAGTCACTAAGTTAAATAATGTATCATTGTAATTGATTGTATCATGAATGGATTCAATATATTTTCACTAAATCTTCACTAAACAATACTCTTCTAACCATTATTTAAAGTACAGACGAGTTGCTGAATCTTCCCTCTAGGTGTCAGTGTTGACCTTCAATAAAAGTGGGACTAGTGTACTAACCCTGACCCATATTCAAATAGTTGGTAATCTAGTGTCATGCAATAGTTTATTATTCACAAAAAAAGAGTTCTGTAAAACCTGAAAAGAGCCTAATGTTAATCTTCCTTTATGCTTTCATCATTATGCACAAAACACTAAATGTTGAAAATGATTGTAATTACATTCATTATGTATAACATTATTTCTTCAAATACTAAACAACTTCACACCAGTTTTAGTCACAGATGTCAGTAAGAAGAATCACACCCGTGTGAAGTGAGGGGCGCTCTTATCATGATGTAACATGTCGATTTGCTTAGACACATGACGTAAATTCTCCTAATTTTTCTAAATTTCTAATGCTAGTCCAAATTTTAGGGCAGCACTGACACCTAGACTGGAGGAAATATTCAGCAAGTCGTTGGTAGGAACTAAATAAATGTCATGGTTAGAACAGAATTATTTAGTGAAAATATATTGCATCCATTCATGATACAATATACAATGTCACTTTATGGGATCACTATTGTTTTCATTAAAATTAGTGTTAAATAGATTTATAATCTAATAGCAGGGGTCTTCCATGTTTTTCAAGTCAAGGACCCTAGAGCAGGGCTTAAAGTTCTCAGTCCTGTGGACTGATTTCAGTCCTGAGGATTTCATAGGGGTCATTTAATGAGATCAGTGCAGATTTGCAAAAAAAACATTTTCAGTCTTGGGATTTCTTTTGCTTTAAGCCTGCCCTAGAGCTGGGAGAGATTAAGCACCCCCCCCCCCCACCACTCCAGGGGTCCATATTGTATACAATGTGCCATGATTGTAATTACTTGCGCAAGCAGAGCGCACAAGTACTAGTTTCGCCCACGATGCGTATGCACCGTCCCAGCAAATGACGTAATGACTACTCGTGCCTGATACGGCAGTGGTGCCAGACTACATACATGTATACATACATAGGAGCATTACCTCTAATCCTCCCGACACTAAAACATAGTGTCATCTTTATTACGTCATCATTGAGAGCTAGTCATCATTGAGAGCTAGAATATGACGCCAGTTATACCCTGACGCCATATGCTGGGACGGTGCATACGCATCAATAGTAACCACAGTATAGGCCCTACCACTAATCAACTTACAAATTACATATACATAGAGGCATTTCCTGTAATCCACCCGACATTGATCGAGATATACGTCACCATCGAAGGCATTGGGTCCTTTAATCCACATCTTTATTACATCATCATTGAGAGCTAGTCATCATTGAGAGCTAGCTATACCAGTTATACCCTGACGTCATATGCTGGGACGGTGCATACGCATCAAAAGTAACCACAGTATACCGCTAATCAACTTACAAATTACATATACATATACATAGAGGCATTTCCTTTAATCCACCCGACACTGATCAAGATATACGTCACCATCGAAGGCATGGGTCCTTTAATCCACATCTTTATTACGATATACTTCATAATACTACTTTTTTACGTGCAAAAAGTAGGTACGTAGCAAATAGCTAAACCTAATAATTCAATATTTCAATCGTTCTTTCAAAGAGAAGCTGAGATTTGACAGTTTGTAGCAGTCGACAGTACTTGCGCGCTCTGCTTGCGCACTAGTAGGCTACTTGTGTGCAACAAGCAAGTAGGCACTCAACAGAGTGCAGTTCTAGTTTAAAATTAGTTTGACTGTTTCAATATGTATTTCTTGGACAGGGTTTTTGTTATGTATCTTGAATCTGCTGGAGCTAATAGTGTGGTGTCAGGTTTTTAGGGGGACACTCACACTGTAGCAAGAACAAATAGACTGTTGTACAGACAGTTTTCCCCCCCTTTTTTGCTTTGCATAAAGGATGGCATAATCCACTAGCATTTAACACAAATGTTAATTTATAGAGACACACCCGACCAGTCCTCAAATCTGTTAATACACTATTTATATTTCATCATGTGACCGTATTACTCAACAAAAATAAAGTTCATTTCCTGTCACTCCCACATTCCATCCAGTCGCCTCATTCCCTTCACCTGGTTTCCCCGCCCATTATCCCCACCCATACACCTCAGCTCAGTCAGTCCCGTCATTGTCAATTAAACAATTAAACAATTTCTGCAACAATTCTATAGTCCATTATTTTAGACCAGAGGTTTCGATTCAATTATTTCGCATGACAGTGACATGACATCACTGACGATCGAATACTTGGTATCTTTATTCATGCTCAAGTTCAGTCATACAAGCTGTATTTGTCATGCTATGCTCGCGCTACTTAAACACTAGCACAGCAGGATTAAGGTATAGAATCATGCATCACTCTGCATGTTTAGCTTGCAGACTGACACATTAGCTTGCAGACCACGCCCCCAGGGTAGCCTGGGCAGCATTCCATTTCGTGTTTATGATCCGGTCGGGAGCGGATGGTAATTTTCGTCATGTTCGAATCTGACTACAACATGATGTGAATTACCATCCACTCCAGACCAGTTCACACGGCGATTTTGGAACACAGACCAGGCTTTCCACCTTGTGACACAAGGATACCCCCAGGGGGTCCTTGAAGGGGTTCCAGCTGTGTAGGTGTGAGGCCCACGTAGCTTCCCAAACCTCTAGTATTAACAAAATCAGCGTAACCACTTTAACCCTATACATTTTTGATGCCCAGCTTTGTGTGTTTGTGTGTACCAGGGAATGTGATGTATGTCATGATGATTGATGTATGATGATAAGAGCACCCCTCACACGGTTTTCATTTTAGGGTTCTTCTCAAAGGGTTGAGAAGAACCACTGGCTTTTATTTATGTCAGGCTGTCGATGAGCAAGTCGTCCCTCTTGGCGGTGGCGCTGTCCCAGTCTTCGTCGGCAAGTTTGAAGACGTTCTCGACGACCGACAGCTCCGCGCTGGTGGTGCCCAGGCCGCAGAACGCACACCAGTCGTTCACCACCATGCCCGCCGCGATCACCTCGCTACCTCGGTTAACCGTCCCGGCCACGAGGGGGACCTGGAGCAGCGACGACAGCTCGTCCCGGTCCTCGACGGACGTCTCGGGGTGGACCAGCCCGCCGCGGTTGGACAAGGCGCAGTAGGACCCCACCAGCACCTTGTTGGCCACCGTCTGACGAAACACCTCCACCTTCAGGGCGTCGGCCACAGCCTCCTCCGTCTCCCTGTCCAGGTCGGGGTGGACCAGCGCCACGCGGTCGTTGCAAACCATGACGTTTCCCAAGGCGGAGAGTCTCTCCTCCACTCTCTGGATCCTGACCGTGTCCGGCAGGCACTCCCTCATGTGCTGGAGTTCCAGGTCCGTGGTGCTGCTCGGGACCAGAAGACCGTGGCGGTTTCCGACGCACATCCGCCCAATGATCCGGCAGCCTCCTATGGAGGCGCGTACCACCGGTATGGTTTCCGACAGCTCTCCCTCGAAGACGCTGTAGAAGCTCTCGGAGCCTCCGGCGGCCACCAGGCAGTATGCGTTGGTCAGCTTGGCGAAGCATCCGATCTCGTTGTTGTTCCCAAACGACGCTCTCACAGCCATGATGATTGACAAGTTTGAATGGGCCTCTTCAGCGATTTTACAATCCAATCCAGATTTTATTATGTTGTGTAATAAACATTAGCCTGTGTTTTCCTTTTTCTTTGTCTGTTTTTGAATAAATATGGACTGGGTTATGAGGAATAGTCTTGTGTAATGTTGGATTTGCAGGCTTAGTTTAGGACAGTTTAGGATTGTAGTGGTATTCTATCAAGATCAAGCGATTATAATTCCCTCCGTGATTCTGAGAAATTCAGAACTTTGTAGTTGTTCTATAGTAGAGTAGGGTAAAGGAGGGTCAGTCGCTTTTGTCGGTGTGTCGAAGAAGGTCAAGGTGACTGAATGCCTGGTGCCTGCCTTTATACGGGTTTGCTCGTGTCATCGTACTTCAGGTCATGATAAGTCACCCATAACCAAATATGGAATCCGGGGTTGACCATCCTTGCATATAGAGTCCGTAGGCTTGGACTCACTCTGACCTCTTGAGTACCCACAGTGATCTAATGCTGTGTTTCCCAATCTTGCATAGACCTGTCACCTTGCATAGCTGTTCACCACAGCTATTTGCATATAGCTGTTCACCACAGGGGCGGCAGTGGCTCAGGGGTAGAGTGGCTGGATGGTAACCGCAAGGTTGCCTGTTCGAAGTGTCTTTGAGCAAGACACTGAACCCCTAATTGCTCCCGATGTGTTGGTTGGTGCCTTGCATGGTTTCCTCCACCATCTGTGTGTGAATGTGTGTGTGAATGGGTGAATGTAATGCACAATCTATGTAAAGTGCCTTGGATAAAAGTGCTATATAAATGCACCATTTACCACCACTAAAGAAGGTAAAGGTTCCTCCTGTATTTGGGCTAATTTGAGCCCACATCATTTGATGGAGAACTGGTTCACTTTGAAGATGAGATGTGTCACAGTGTCAGCATTCCAAACGAGTGGTCCACGGGTCCACCAGGGCTGCTAAAAAGGACCCAGAGTAGATAGCCAAAGTGCCAATCAGCATGTGTGGCCACTTTCTTGTTTGTTCCGTGGACCAGCACCGCTACAAGGTTTCTTTGGTGTGAAGCATCCTCGTGCAAGGTGATTCACTTCTACCAGACCAAAATATAACTAGCCTAGTTCAAAATACAAGTGTGCATATTTGAACTCTTTAGCACTAGCATCCACCACCCCTCCTTCCTCTGTGGATCTGTGAGAGGATACCTGTTGTTGCTGTTTTCTACCAATATGTAGGCCTATTGTATTGTATTGTTTGTGAACAACAGTGGAGTAGAAGTATTGGAAATACTCCAGTACAAATACCTCAAAATTGTACTTGACAAGTACAGTACTTAAGTTAATGTAGACAGGTTTCCCCACACTGCGTACCACTGGTTTGAGAATGCCAATAATCAATAAGTAATCAATAATCAATAAAATTACTGCAGTCCTCTGGACTTTTCTGAGTTTTAATTCCACATGGTGTCGCTGTTTGACCACCACACACAGCTCTTTCTGTGTGTCGAATGTAAACACGCCGCCAGTGCGCAGAGCTGACAGAAATAATGCCACCCCACCACCATGTTGCAAATGAAAAATCGTATGAGATACAGCTCACTGGCGATCGCTGCCTCGAGGTTGTTTTCTAGAACCCCTGCCAAGAACCCGGTGGTGTATTTGGACATCGAAGCTGACAACGAACCTCTTGGGAGGATAATCATTGAGGTACCCTCTCACGTTTCGTTGGCTAACATTTAACTATGTTCAGTGGAAGACCTTGGATGTGTCACGTCGAATGTGGTGACCTATCGAATTGTGTGCACGCAAGGGTCGCTGTTGTGCAATTGCGACAGCTTTTACAATCTGTTCCGTGTGCAAACTGTGCATCAGTGGCACAAGTCAAGCCTACATTTTGAACTTTAATAATTTGGTTTACTGTCTTTCATCACAGTTGTATGCAGACGCTGTACCTAAAACTGCAGGTAGGCTATGCTTTACTATTTAGAATTAGAATAGGCCTACATGCTGTTTTAAAAGGATGCAAGAAGTGGCACCAATTAAGGAAGAGTGAGCAGTGAGCACCTCAATGTTAAATTGGCATTTGTTTCCAAAATGTGAAAAAAAGTAAAGTAGGCCTATTATATGATTTGAACATGCACAGTACCTTCAACTTCTTATTGACTGGATCTTGGTCTCGCAGCAATTTGTATTAATGTAATGGGCCTTATCATGATTTTCAAATCTTCGCTCTAATATCATATACGGCATATATATAATGTACAAATATGGAGCTCGCCCCTTATGTTGGATATATGTATATTATTTATATATCTTGGAACGCCAAATTAATATCGGGGTGCCTACTCTTCCAGTTACCCTTTTTATTTCCGTTTAAAACATTCAGTTGTACACATGAGCCGCACTCTTAAACATTCTCATTGGACTGTTTGTTTTGAACAGAGAACTTCCGGGCCCTGTGCACTGGGGAACATGGCTTTGGGTTCAAGAGCTCTGTGTTCCACAGAATTATTCCTGAGTTCATGTGTCAGGTAAGGTGTATATGACTCTGTCCTGTTATACTCTGTATGGGTCACAGCCAGTGGTTCTCAACCTGTGGGGCGTGAAGATATTGCAAGTTGGCCCCCAAATAACTGGCAAAACACTTTGATTGGTAAATGGTGCATTTATATAGTGCTTTTTATACAAGGCGCTTTACATAGATTGTACATCACATTACCCTATCATACACCAATGGCAGAGGAACCATGCAAGGCACAACCTGCTCATCAGGAGTTCACAGTCTATATATTTCACAGACACAGTATATATTTCTATATAGTTCTTTGTGAAATCGATATATAGGAACTTTTTATTTTTGTGTTTTTTTGCGGGTCCACCAGGCTCGGGAATCGAACCGGCGTGGTACACGCCTTGGCTTACAGTAAGAAAGAAATAGCCAGCACTCCGAAGTCCTTCTGGTACTCATTATTCATAGTACAGCATGGACAAACACAGCAAATCAACACGGATGCGTTTCAACGAAAATATAGCCTACTACGTTAGTATTTACGTCATTAAAATCAACATACTATGAAAATGCACGCGGCCCGGCCCCTGATCCAGAAAAGGTTGAGAACCACTGATATACAGTGTGCGACTGTGCGTGCCGTGCGTGTGCGTGGTCATTTCGTCTCTTGATGATGAGATATTTCTTTTGCAGGGAGGGGATTTCACCAATCACAACGGGACGGGAGGAAAATCCATTTATGGAACAACGTTTAAAGATGAGAACTTCAAACTCCAACACACGTGTCCGGGTAAATAATTATGCAGATCGATGGTTGTACCATGTTAAAAAAATCACACTTGTGTGAAGTGAGGGGCGCTCTTATCATCATACATTACATCATCATACATCAGCCAATCAAATCATCACATTCTGTGCTACAAACACGCATGCGAAACCTGTGCATAGGAGGGGCTAGAGCCCCTAAAAAAAAGAAATCACACATGGTGTCTGACCTATCAGGTGTTTCGTGTAGTGAGTGGCCGGGCTTCAAGGACATGAAACTAAACAGTAGTAGTAAAGGGTTTCTTCCACCTCCATTATATCATCTCTATTCTCTGAGCACATCTAAACTCCCACCTGATGTCATGCGGGAGTCCTGAGTGCTCCAGACTGCACTTGATAACCGCCAGTTTGCATAGCATCTTCAGACTAGGACTCAAATCTAAGATGTACAGGTCATTGAACGCCACAGTGTCGGAATCATCTGATTCACCTCCAAAGAGGACGGCGCGATCTCCCACCACGCAACAGCCCATCCCGTATCTCCCAGACGGCTGCCGTTTCCCCTTGGGCTCGACCCTCTTCCAGGAGAAGCTCTCTGGATTGAATTTCCACAGGTCGTTGAAGATCACGTGCTCCCAGGTGCGACCGCCAAATATGTACAGCTCTCCGTTGTAGGCGAAGGCGGAATGGTCGGTGCGTCCTTCCGGATGAGTCTGTGCAGGAGGCGTGGTCAGCCAGCAGTCGGTCTCTGTGTCGAACACTCTGACGTTGCCGTGGCAGCCTTCTTCTTTGCTGTAGTTCTTCTCGTTCCGGCAGCCGCCGAACACAAACATCTTTGTCCCGATGACGGTGGCGGAGTGAAATTCCGTTTCGGGCGGCGCAGTGCCTCCAGCGTTAATCAAAGACCAGACCATTGTGACGGTGTCCAACTTGTATACATCAGTGTACGCAATGAAATCTCCGTATGCCATATTCCACTCGCTCCATCTTCCATAGGTATATATGACGTCCCCCACAGCGCAGGCCGAATGACCCTTCATCGCCCGCGGAACAGCCCCAAACACCGTAGGCTTGCGCCACCTGTGGGTTTCGACGTTAAACGCATAAAGCTCATTGGAGTACCTCCACGTGTTCGTGTACCCGCCCCAGATGTAGACGACATCCCCCACGAGCACGGCCGTGTGGTAGCAGCGCCTGGACGGAACCTCGCCGCCGGGGCACTCTCTTCCCGCGGCCGCCACCGCCTCCGGCGGGAGAAGTTTCCTCCAGCGCAGGGACACCGTGTTGAAGACGTGAACATCCATCTGACCCGGGGTCAGTTCTCCTCCGGAGAGCATCTTCTCTCCGCAGGGGAACTCCCATCCTCCGAAGGAGAACACCCGGTCGGCCGACGCCACGGACGCGTGGAAGGACCTGTGTGGACCTCCCCCCGCCAGACGCTCCGCCCAGTGGGGCATTTCAACGTGCCTCCGGCACCGGTGCGGATCAAAGCGGATTCGTTTGAGTCTTGCTCTGGAGAGCACGATGATGATGATAACGATGTGTGTCTGGATTCTTCCCCGACCATTCAAATCATGCTTTTCTCAAATCAGCGCATGAAGGACATTTTCCCTCCTCTTGTTGACCATGGA
Source organism: Electrona antarctica (assembly GCF_951216825.1). Classification (NCBI taxonomy): domain Eukaryota; kingdom Metazoa; phylum Chordata; class Actinopteri; order Myctophiformes; family Myctophidae; genus Electrona; species Electrona antarctica. Next base: position 23,602,606 of record NC_136791.1, on the reverse strand, counting down.
TTACTTTTAAGAATGGAGTATTATTTGCCACACCTCCCCTTATATCGTATATTGTGATGTCACAATAGCCTATGTTAAAATTGACTTAAGGGATGGAAAATTGCAGGCGGGTGGATCTTTGATGTGACACTCATGTCACCATGACTCAGCCATAACCATATAAGGAGTTACCAGTGCGGCTACGACCAAATATGGAGTGTGTTGGTTGGCAGTGGCACAGTCAAATCGGCCAGCTCCATATATGGGCATAAAAGGGACAAGGACTGACAGATATGGACATATCAGTCGGATTGGCGGCACAACGTAGGTGTGAGGGCCAACAGCTGGACATCGCCCCTCAAAAAGGGCCGCCGGTAGCGGTTTGGGGTGTGCAGTGAGCCACGATGACGTAACTCCAAAGGTGGAGAAAATAAATAAAAAATAGTCGTTCCAGTGATAATTTAAAATTTGCCCTTATTTGAACTACATAAATGGCAACCTCTCGGAGGACCTTCTCACCTTCCAATCTCTCATTTCTACTTTTTCCTCCTCTCTATCAGCTGCTAAAGCTGCTTTTTTCTGCACTAAAATTCAGGCTTCTGCTTCCAACCCTAAAAAACTCTTTGAAACTTTCTCCTCTCTCCTACAACCACCACCCCCTCCTCCCTCCTCGTCCCTCCTCCCTGACGATTTCGCCAACTTCTTTGACAAGAAGGTGAACGATATCCGATCCTCCTTCCCTCCTCCCCCGGCTGGTGCCCTGCGCACTACCCACACCCGTCTGCCTGCCACCCCCCCCTCTCTACCTTCATCTACTCCTCTTCCCCCCCCCATCCCCTCTCTATCCCACTTCTCTCCCCTCTCCCCTAACGAGGTCCTTCTCCTTGTTACCTCTAGTCGCCCCACCTCATGCTCTCTGGACCCGGTCCCATCCACTCTGTTGCAGTCTATTGCACCTGAACTTCTTCCCTTCTTAACCCACCTTATTAACACCTCTCTGACATCTGGCTACTTTCCCTCTACTTTCAAGACTGCCAGAGTCACCCCCCTCCTGAAGAAACCGACACTTGACCCCTCTGAGATCAAGAACTACAGACCGGTTTCCCTTCTATCCTTCCTATCTAAAACTCTCGAACGTGCTGTCTTTAAACAACTGTCCTCCTATCTCCACCAGAACAACCTCCTGGACTCCAACCAGTCTGGGTTCAAAGTGGGTCACTCGACAGAGACTGCCCTGCTGGCAGTGACGGAGTCGCTCCATGCCGCTAGAGCGAACTCTCTCTCCTCCGTCCTGATACTCCTGGACCTGTCTGCAGCGTTCGACACGGTGAACCATCAGATCCTCCTCTCCACCCTCGAGGGGATGGGTGTCTCAGGCTCTGCACTCTCCCTGTTTGCATCCTACCTGACGGGTCGCTCCTACCAGGTGATGCTGAGAGGGTCTGTGTCAGAACCACACAGGCTCACAACTGGGGTTCCCCAAGGCTCGGTTCTGGGTCCTCTTCTTTTCTCTCTCTACACTACATCTCTGGGTGCTGTCATCCACTCCCATGGCTTTTCCTACCACTGCTATGCCGATGACACCCAGCTGATCCTCTCATTCCCCCCCTCTGATACCCAAGTGGAGGCACGCATTGCTGCTTGTCTGGCTGACATCTCGGCGTGGATGTCGACAAACCACCTGAAGCTCAACCTGGACAAGACCGCACCGAGACATGGCCATCACCATTGATAATGCTGTGGTGACCTCAACTCGGACTGCGAAAAATCTGGGTGTGACCCTGGACGATCAACTGACGTTCTCGGCAAACATCGCATCAGTGACAAGGTCCTGCAGATTCCTCCTCTACAACATCAGGAGGATTCGCCCCTTCCTCACGGAGAAGGCAGCCCAGGTGCTCATCCAGGCTCTCGTCATCTCCCGCCTGGACTACTGCAACTCCCTCCTTGCTGGTGCTCCGGCATCTGCCATCAGACCTCTGGAGCTTGTTCAGAAAGCTGCGGCTCGTCTGGTGTTCAACCGCCCCAAGTTCTCCCACACAACCATCCTTCTCCGTTCTCTACACTGGCTCCCCGTAGCGGCCCGCATCCAGTTCAAAACCCTGGTGTTAGCCTATAGGGCAGTGAAAGGAACAGCTCCTTCCTACCTCCGGGCTATGGTCGATGCCTACACCCCTGCCCGACCACTTCGGTCTGCCACCTCGGGGCGACTGATTGCCTCGTCACTCAAGGGTCCTTCTGGCCGATCCACACGGTCACGACTCTTTTCTGTTCTGGCCCCACAGTGGTGGAATGAACTCCCCACTGATGTTAGGACAGCAGAGTCACTGCCCATATTTCGCCGCAGGTTGAAAACCCACCTCTTCAGGAACACTACCCTTCCTCTCTGCCTGACCTACTTGTTGTTAACTAGTTGTACGAACGCTTGTTTTCTATTGTTGTATTGTTTATTGGATCTTGTTTAGTCGATACACTTAATTGTTTTAGCTCATGCTCATTTGATTTAGCTATTTTGTCTCATCTGTTTAAGGAAATAGGTAGCTGATATATTGCACTTTTACCTTAGCGCTAGGTATACTCTTGGTTGCTTGTTTTTGCAGAAAATGCACTAAAGACTTATGGTGATTAGTAGTTTTTGTTCCCTACCTATGTTGAATACACTTATTGTAAGTCGCTTTGGATAAAAGCGTCTGCTAAATGACTGTAATGTAATGTAATGTAATGTACATAATACATTGTACCAAACAGAAACAGCTCTCAGAGTCACTCTTTTAGCCTGTAAAGTCGAACGCTTTAAACGAAGCTGACAGCATAGAACATCACACAACCCTGTACTGTTTCCTTATTACCGGTATATAAAAATGTCAACTTCCTTCCTTGTCAGTTTAGCTTTTTGTATTAGGAAGTACTGTAGTGTAGGCTATGTTTCGCGATATGCGTTGATTTTGAATAATGACCGTGTCCTACTAAATTTACTTTTGCAGAGTCCTAGACCACCTATTGCGGCTGTTTTTGACCAATATATTGTCAACATTTAAACAAAAAGCAAGGAAATAAGTGCAAATGAAAATAAATTATGTGCTTCAAATGAAATATTCTCTTTACATTTATTTACTGCAACTCATGTTGAGTCTCAGACACACACAAACACACCATAGCTCACACACAGCATTTCCTGCCACATCTATATGGTAGCCTCTGCATCCATAAGATCGGCAAGGAATATGATACGATTTGTTCCGTATCAGTTAATTCAGCACAGCCCTCAGCCTTAATTGTTTTAACTTTGATTTGATGTAGACAGCATTGCATGCCATGCTGTCATAGGATGCTTAACCACTAGGTGGCACTACAGGACCTAACCTTACCTCATGCAACACCAGACCCTTTGCTATATCAATGTTGTAATCCTAAAGTGAATGACCTACTTTCCTAGTGAGTCAACAACATCCACTTATCAAAATAACAGTTTTTTTTTAAGTAAAGTTTTTCCGCATGTTGATCTTATATAGACACAAGGTTTAGTGAGTGCTGTCTGTGTTGCATAATCGCAGAATGTGTCAGATTTCAAAAAGGGAAACCAGCCTTACTCAATACAGATGCTGTGTTCGTTGCCCCATGACCATGCCTCTACCTCAGGCCTAAACCTACTGGAGCCAGACAGATAGATTGTTCTGGCCATCGCCCAATTACTTTCACTTTTTACGGATGACATGCAGTAGGTATCGGCAATTATGAGCCAATTCTCTATTTTGGGCATGTGATTACAGATGAAAAAACCAAAAAAGGAAATCAGAGATCTGCAAGCTTGTAGATAGATCGGCTATTTAACGTTTTTTTGCACTTTGTGACAAACATATCATTCAAAACACGGGCTATAGAACTCTCCAGAATCGGGATCAGACACAGCAATCTGGCTCATCGCATATCGGTCAGGCTCTAAATCTTACTTCTCAGTGGTTTGGGTGGCATTTATGGAACCCCAGACGTTCCTGATTGATATAAGGCATATCTCTGTGTCATATTTATATATCGCACCAGATGTACGGTGGTTTTATTTGACTTTTTTTGACGTTCCGCTTCTTTTAGGAATCTTATCAATGGCAAACTCGGGGCCTCACACCAACGGCTCCCAGTTCTTCATTTGCACGACTCAAACTGAATGGTAAGCTGCCCAGATGTAAAGAGTGGTGGAAAGTAACTAAGCACATTTAACTGTTTACTTGTACTGTATACAATTTTGAAGCATTTGTACTTTACTTGAGTATTTCCAATTTCCAATACCTTTACTTCTACTCCACTACATCTTGGATCCAAATATTGTACTTTTACTGCACTACATTTATTTGAACACTTTAGTTACTACTTTAGTTACTTGTACATCTGGTATTTGTGAACACTCTTTAAAGTGTATGTTGAATAATCTTGATTTTGAGGGTCCTTGGCACCGATTTAGAAGGCATTTGTAGAATGGTCTTCACGTCTTAATGGGTTAAGAATGATATAGTAGGTAAGCATATCTTAAAAAAAGGATGGCCAAATCGTTACGTGGTGGATAAAAGCATGACATTTGATACAGATGTCCCTTGGATCATCCTAAAACATCCCAGAAGGGCTTCCAAAAAAGAACATCTTAAACAGGATGTGAGTTTATATGGACAAAATTCTAAATGGCCACCTAAACTGTTGACAGTTGACTCAAAAGACACCAAAACAGACAAATCTCCAAAAGCATAACATTTGGCACACATGTCCCTTGGGTCAACCTAAGACATCCTAGAAGGGGTGCCCAAAAAAATCTGAAACAGGAGGTGACTAAATTGAAAACGGCCGCCTATAGTGTTGACAGACGATGCAAAAGACACCTAAAGAATCTCATAACAGCATGTAATGTGGTACAAATATCCCTTGGGTGATCCTACAAGGGATGTTTTAGGATGACCCAAGGGACATCTGTATACAATTACATGCTTTTATCTACTGCGTAACGATTTCGACGATAATACTCCCTAGCTGTGCACTGATTACCTATCTTCCCCCTCTCTCTGTGTGTGTGTGTGTGTGTGTGTGTGTGTTTGTGTGTGTGTGTCTCTCAGGCTGAATGGTAAGCATGTGGTCTTTGGTCAGGTGAAGGACGGCATGGACGTGGTCTCAAAGATGGAGTCCTTTGGTCTTCACGACGGCGGCGTCCTCAAGAGGATCGTCATAGTGGATTGCGGGCAGATCAAATAGACGTCATCTGTCTGACATACGGCGCGCCGCCGAGTCATCTGTCGCACAACGTCATCGGTCACATTGACTCCTTGTGGGACTTTAAGGGAGGACTTCTCTGATTCTTTGTCCGTCATAGAAACCAGATCCAGGTCGATATCGGGATCTGCAATTATTTAGCCGATGTGTCCCCGATCTTTTTCCAAGACAAATTCCAAGGGTTGTTTCGAAACACATTATACACGTAAAGAAGCAATGGCTGAAAGCAAGTAAAATCTACACTATACAACTATGCAGCCGATATGTCCCGATGTTTAACATTTTAAAGAACCTGTAAAGGAAATTAAAAAAGAAGCGATGGATGCTATTATGAACTACAATCTGACATTTCAGATTGCAGTTGTCACAGTTCTCTAAATAACTTTTAACAGCCCATGTTTTGTGTGCATACAGAATTGCAAATGTAATTGCCAAGACACTCGCTGTATAAAAAGCTGCTTTTAATAATGCAGGCGATGTGGATTTATATTGCTGTTATTGTAATAAATTGATATTTTCAGATGTGAACCAGCCCGCTGCCTGAACAGTATTATACCGTTCCCTTGTGTGTACCAGCAGCATCCCTGCTCCTTTTAAAAGCTTCCTGGGAACAATACAGCTTTTTTTTTTAGAAACCAGACCTCCTGCACCACTTCCTGTCCACCATCAGAACAGGATGTGACATCGTGCCCTGAGCTTCCATTTATAAAAGAACAAGGCCCCAGAGCGGCTTGCCAACGTTGGAGTCGCCAAACTCTACTGGCCAAAGCTGGAACTGTGCAGGCGGGCAGGTTTTTGCCCGTGCATGTGTCACGAGGAAACGCTCGTTAGCACTTTCGCATTTTGACCACCAAATGTTGGTGGTCATTTGGAGTTGGACATTTGGTGCCGATGCACGGTATCAAATGTCTTTACCACAGACAGTGAAGAGTAGAGACACTGAATTTTAGCCTCTTTTTTTTTAAAGTGTTTGTTCATGATCAATGTTTTTGTTTGTTTGTTGGAACGTACAGTGGAGATGAAATGTCGTGGCTGCTGCCTCCTGGAGCATGTGAGTTCGTCAAGCTGTTAAAAGGCCTTCAACTAATCAACTTGTACTTGGTATGTGTCCATTTTCTTACCGTAACCGTACCTCAGTGCCGTTTTCGCCCCGCTTCATCATCATTCGACATAGCAGGAATCATGTTTAAAGGAGCACTTCACTCAATTTCAACCTTATCTTTGTATAATTCACCCTTTGTCAGCTTTCTGATTGGTCCCTGATCCTGACTGACTAACCAGCAGGCTCTTTCTGGCTTGTTTATGTTGAATTTGCTAAAACATCATTTTTGGAAAAAACTAAAAACATGATATGCCCAGTCACCATGCTCCACCTGTGATGTTCTTTTTTACTGACACCAAGTTTAAAATAACAATTGAGTGCACAGAATATCAATATGAAGCAATTGAAAAACATTCAGTTATTTCAATGGTAGTGGATGGAGAAAGGATTTTTGTCCAACCACGAAACCGCAACCAATGGGTGCAAAGAGGGGCACAACCAGGGGCGGGACTTGACAAAGGGTGAATTGGTCATGAGCTCCTGACTAATACTCATTAAGATGTCACCATTTCTGTCTACTCGCTGGCTCATTGGTGGGCTAAAGACAGTTCAGAGACCTGCCTGCAATGACCTCATCGATGGGGATTCCAAGCTAATGTACAATACAGCCTTGACATGCAGAAATAGAAGCCATCCATTGTTCTTGCGTTTATAAAAAAAGATTGAAATCTTGGTTGAAATGACCAAACCTGCCTACCGATGATGTTGCTGGTAGGAAGGTTTTTGAACTGTCCACATGCTCTCCTCTAAAGCCCAAAAACAGTTTTAAGGACTTGTCACGCCAATGCAACTCCTTGCAACTACCATTGGGGATAATGGTTTCATGCAACTACATGCAACTACTCGCAACCGTTTGGTTGCAAGGAGTTGTTTGGGTTTGGAAACCACACCAAAGGGTCTGGTTGGGACAAAACTGTTTTAAGGTCAACCACACCAATGCAACTCATTGCAACTCAATGAGTTGCATTGGTCTACTCTAGCTGACCTTAAAAAACATTTTGTCCTGACCTGACCCTTTGGTGTGGTTTGGGCTTAAGACAGAGTGAGTGCCGTCACAAGTTCACAACACGTCAGTGCGACAGTGAGCTTAAAATAAATAAATAAGAATATTTGAATTTTGTTTTTAAAACAAATCTTGTACGGGTGTCTCCCTGGCACAGAATATTTTGCAGATGGAGTCCCGCAGCTAAATGTATATCAATGTGGGTATCCTTGACATGAAAAAGTCTGAAAACCACTGAGTTCCATGAAGTTGGGTTTAAAAGGGGCGAAGTGGTCCTTTTTTTTAAGGCAGGCAGGCCCCAACCAAGCGTGTCTCGGAGCCAGAGACTGGGTGGTGCCGCTTATCAAGCTAATACTTTATGAAAGTAAATAATGAAGCAATGTGAAAACGCGGCCCTTGCTCCTAAATGGAACCACATGGCCCAGCTGACCTTCCACCGTTTGTTTGAATTCTCCGGTTACACCGTTGCCACGGATACCTCGCCGTTTTCTCACTCTTGTTTGAGTTAGCGAGATGTCGTAACAAACTTGATATAATTCTCTCCCCCCCCCACCCAACCCCCCCCCGCCCGCGGCCCGCCCTCCTCCGGGTGAGCTCTGGCCAGTTGTTTGGAAATGCGTGTGTCCAGTTGTAGTGTGCATGGAAACCTGGCGACACGCAGGCTGGTGTTGTGGCCAACGTTTTAATACACATGCAAAACAATAACATCTGCAATCACTGCAGTCTGCCGCCTCATGCTGAGAGGGAGAGAGAGAGAGAGAGAGAGTGCGTACACAAGTGTTGGGCAACAAGTTACTCTAGACGTGCAATACCTTACTCTTTACAGTGGGGCGGCAGTGGCTCAGGGGTAGAGTGGCCGGCAGAACAGCTGGATGGGAAACCGTGAGGTTCCCAGTTCGAACCCGGGCTCCCCCAGAGTTAGTGTCCTTGAGCAAGACACTGAACCCCTAATTGCTCCCAGTGTGCAGGTTGGTGCCTTGCATGGTTTCCTCTGCCATTGGTGTGTGAATGGGTGAATGTAAGTAATATGCAATTTATGTAAAGTGCTTTGGATAAAAGCGCTATATAAATGCATCATTTACAGTAATTACATTATGCTATACTTGGTATCACAAGTAATCAGTGGTGGAAAAGGTGGAAACTAACTTAACCTAACAAAGTAACATTTTGAGGTATTTTTTTTACTTTACTGGAGTATATCCAATTTTCTGTATTTTTACGTCTACCCCACTACATCTCAGAGACAAATATTGTACTTTTACTCCACTACAATTATTTACTACTAGTTACTTAGATTCTGATCATTTCTACATTGCAGTATTGATGCCTTAAAAAACATTTTTAGTACTTTTCCCACCACTGCAAGTAATTAGATACGTTACTCATTATGCTACTATATTGCTTTCTCTACTTACAGAAGTGATGTACTGTACCTGTCTAGTCTGCTTCATTTAGATCTAAATATATTTTATTGGAATAAAAATAATTAATCTCACAGGGGGAGTCCACAATCAGGCAAACTTCAGACCCGTCTTAAGGCCCGACTCACACCTTTTGTGTTGTATGGCTTTCGGCTGTGTTTCGACTGCCCCCCTCCCCCTCATACAACACAAATGTTGTGTCAAACCCTTGTGACTCCCATTGGAAATGCATTGCGAGCTTGCATCAGCTATACATCTCATACAACAAGCATACATCAGTCTGTTGTAAAGGTGTGAGTCAGGCCTAAGTGTGCGGTGGAACTATACTTTTATTGTTATAATGTGTGTGTGTGTGTGTGTGTGTGTGTGTGTGTGTGTGTGTGTGTGTGTGTGTGTGTGTGTGTGTGTGTGTGTGTGTGTGTGTGTGTGTGTGTGTGTGTGTGTGTGTGTGTGTGTGTGTGTGTGTGTGTGTGTGTGTGTGTGTACAAAACATTGGTGTTACACTAAAAACTTGGCTTCCCATCATGCACCTGTGCACAGTGTGAAGCAGCGCCACTTTGTCACCTGTTAGTACCCAAAACTGACAGACATTACGGACACACAAAGTACATGTTGGAGACGGTGTGCCACCGCTCAAAAAAATCACCAAAATACTACAGTATTTTGTTTTTGTTTCTGTCTATGTTTTCCTTTTTGTCTTTGTTATGTTTGTTATGTTTGTTTTGTTTTGTCTTGTTTTCTTTGTTTTTTTTTGTTTCGTTGCATGTTCATACCAAGGGCTGGCATTATAAGCTGAGGCTTCTGCCAATACTCCCTTTTAGTCAACAAAAAAACTGAATACATTGTACATTTTATTTTAAATGACCAATAAACTTGAACTACTTGTAACTGGGGGAACTAGGCTAATATATTTTACGTTGCTCCCCATTGTGCCTAGCATTGGCCTGCCTGCACTCGCTATGTCTGAACATGCAAGCTGGTATATGAGATATTTTTGGCGAAGAGATTTGGTTGGGCTTCAAGAGGTCAAAAAGCAGAGGGGGCCAAGAACAGTCGTATACTCCTATACTTTTCAGGATTCTAATACAAACTGCAAAAATAGCAGATCGAGCTTGTGGATCTGCTACTTTTGCTACTTTTGTCTGGCGTTTGTAGTATGAAGTATAGATAGCATTATGAAAAATCAGACCTGTCTGAAGAGAGTGGTGCAACAGCACCCCCTGTTGGCTATTTTTCGTGCTCAGATAGACCCAGGGTCAGACCCAGGGACACACATAGCTGTCTATAGTAGTGGTTGTACCACTCAACAAAATAAGAGCACAAAAACTGTTTTCTGGCAACGATATAGGCTATAGGGTTTTGAGTGGTTACGTATTTGAAATCAAGTGCGGTTCATGTGAATGTATCTGCCTTTTCATCAGGAGAACGGACAGAGAGGGACTTGATTTCTATGAAGCCCCCCCCCCCACCCAACCCCTAAAAAAAAGTTCTCCATTACACAATTGGCATGTTTAAACCATTAAAGTCCTCATCACCATAATCCATATGCCCAGTCTTATGTAATCCATCCATCCTGCACATGTACTCGCCAGACACAGAGTACCGTGTCTATATGGAAATGCACACGTGGACACACATGGACGCACACACACACACACACACACACACACACACACACACACACACACACACACACACACACACACACACACACACAGATCTGGGAAGTATCCAAGCAAAGAAAAAAAAGAAAAAACAAACAGCTTTGCAGTTGGCTGAAATCAGCCCCCTGGAGGGAACGCCTTGTTCCTCTACCGGTAACTGTTAACCAGCGGTGGAAGAAATACTGTTTTTATTTAGTTTTTTTTGTCAAGTAAAAGTAGAAATACCACAATAAGGAAATACTCTGTTACAAGTATACGTAAAGTACATTTATTGCAGCTTGACAGCGTGCTGTGGGTTCGAATCCCGATCTGGACGACCTTTGCTGCGTCTCACTCCCTGTCTCTCTCTCTCTCTGCCCATTTCTTGTATATCTCCATTGTCACTATCAATAAAGGCAGAAAAGCCACAACACGACGGGATACATCGCGATGTGAACAACTTGTAGTAGTATGAGCAGCATGCGCTTGATCTGAGTACCTAAAAAGCAGATCCAATTCATCCTCAAACCATAATAAATATATTGCTCATTTTATATATTCAATAAATATATATTCCATCCATTCTTGAGTTGTCCTGAGTACTTTTGAATAGCAAAAGTATAGAATGGGGCTTATGTACAGTATGTTTTGTAATAACAATCTAAATCTGCAAAATTACTAGTAACTAAAGCTGTCAAATAAGTGGGAGTAAAAAGCACTTTGCCTCTGAGATGCAGTGGATAAAAGTATAAAGTATTGAAAAATCACACCCGTGTGAAGTGAGGGGCGCTCTTATCATCGTACATCATCATCATGCATCATCTCATACTGGACAACCAGAATGCCTGTTGCCACAAATTTACGTCATATTTGACCTAATTTCTCCTTTCATTGTCGATGGCAAATATGAGATGTGTGGGGACAAGATGACGTACATTTTCCCTTCATTGTCAAAGGCATTTAATGTTTGTGTTGCGGACATTTTGTGGAGACAAAAACTGTATATAGCGCCCCTCAAAAATCACACCCGTGTGAAGTGAGGGGCACTCTTATCAAAATCGTACATCATCATACATCATCTCATTCCGGCCAATCACATTTTGCGTCTTCACCTTCGTCATAAATGTTTGTGTTTACACAAACACTCAAAATTGTCCATTCATTGTCAATGGTATTTAATGTTTGTGTTAGGACAAAATTTGGGTTACACACACAGCAAAAGCTGGACATAGGAGGGGCTATCGTCGCCTCAAAAATACTCAAGTAAGGTACAACTTAAGTACCTCAAAATTGTACTCAAGTACAGTCCTGAAGTAAATGTACTCCAGTAACTGCTAATGTAGCCGAGTAGAGAAGGCAAGTAAATGAAAACCACAGAATAAAACAAAAGCAGTTTTAATTCAATATGACTTTTCTTTTTATTCATCAAACTCACCAACGGCACTGAAGCACTAAAAATGTTTTCCAAACTAACAAATAAGGCACATTTTGGAATGCCATTTCATGGACGTGAATAAACAGGCCTGGAGGGACTTTTCTAAACATCATGATCATGCTTTCCCGAAATCCTTTTCATCCCAACCTCAGGTCCGCATTTCTGTCCAATTCAGATATTACATTGTTGCAATAACAATACGCTCAAAAATTATACAGACATCAAAGGATATAAACATGACTTTCTAATTGACCACATACGCGCGCGTGTTAACACATTACATTCAGTAACTAGGTATTATTTTGTATGGGTTTACACACTATCGGTAAATGAAATATTTCATGACTATAGCAACGAAGTCATTGACGATGTTAAAAAACAACAAACAAAAACAAAAACCAATACGTAGCCTAACTATGCCACTGTGCAGAATTTAAATAAGTGTACATTGCACAATATATTTCATTCAAAACCAAACTCATGCACATGCAAACTCTAAAATAGTCCTTTGTCACACATACTTTATGCACAGAAATACACACTTCCTAAACTAGGAATAACACCATAGTCTTTTTTTAATATATATACTGTATATTTATAATAGTTTCTTGTCATTGCTGCTTTAAGCAAACTACAACTCACAGTTTAACGTGCTTATTATAATACAGTGGTGAGTATACCGGTCACTATAATAAAGAGAGAAGGATTCTGCATGTTAACACCATAGTTTTTTGCTTATTCACCGATATTTCAATGGCACAAAGAATTTGATAGACAAAACATGTACGTTTCTCTTCATAACATTGTAATAGTTGCATACAAAATTAATAAATGCTACTGTATGGACGCAAGATGGCAGATCACAGGCATAATTGGTTACACAAATTAGCGCTTGGATATTGTGGCTTATTCAACACGATAACACCATATAGAACAAAAAAAACACAATGGCTTATAATTGAGAAAGGGTATTAATTATGTACCAGCTTTTTAATAATATTCTATGTAGACAATAATATTTCCTTCTTAGTGTAACTTTGTTGCATATTCTATACAAAAAGTGTGGTAAAAAATCTTTCCATAAATATTTCTGTAGGATAAGCCCTCAGATCATTGTAAAACGTAGAAAAGGAAAAAAAAACTCCCAGCTTGTTTATTTCTCAGCAATAGGCCCTTCTTCACATAAAAAAGCTTCAACATTGCATAACACTTCAAAAGAGCTACTATCCTTGAAAATCATGGCCATCGAATATATACATAAAACAGTCACTATAGTAAATATCTTTGTCAGGGAAATAACTCTTTGAGTTGTTGCAAATTGCTCTTAAAATTTCAACATCTATTAAGTTTTCCAAAATACACATATTGCTCATAGAAAATAACAAATTCAAACTGAAAAGGTACTAGAAAAGTCAAGTATACAGTCTGTAATTCAAGGCAACATACATCCGATAACAATTGTAGAGATTATTTTCAAATTATAGCATTTATCTGTCACTCCCATAATCCATTGGTTCCTGATCTGCCAGTTCAATGGCTTTTTTTTATGAATGTCTTGCACAACATTCAAGACTCAAGGAGATTTTATAGAGCTATTTTCTCATTCATGTTCTGCCAGAACTCTCGATAATCCCGAAGTATTGTAACATAGCTGTGTTCACAAGGCGTTACTGGTATTTACTATTTTCACAACCAACACATTACAACGTAGAAAATAGATAGCATACATACTATTACGTTTCAGATGAAAACAAAGTAGACTTAACCACATGAACCCTACACTGTGCCCAGAACAAGTTCAGGTGAACATTCTGTGAGAACAAAGTAGACTTAACCACATGAACCCTACACTGTGCCCAGAACAAGTTCAGGTGAACATTCTGTGAAAATAGCCGATCTATTGTGAGTTTGTACAGTAGATCGGCAATGTTCAGGGGGGAAAGGGGGACCAACTGCGGTCAATTAAGTAAATAGGGTTTAAATGGATAATATAATTGAGACTAGATTAGTGTCATCATCACACAAAGAAACAGAAAGAAGCCATTAAGCTCAATTTGTACTCCCGTCACTTGCCGCCAAGAACTGACGCTCTTGACGGGAAGCGACCCCTACGTCGTACTTTGGAGTATAAAGTAGGATTTTACAGTACTGAAAATGGATTGTTCCCAACAATGTAACGGGTCAAACGAGAGTCCTTCACTCAACCTGCTTAAACCGACTCACTGACATGCAAGAACGTGCATCACTGGTTTTGCACCGACCGGGACTTTCACTCTAATTCAAACATCAAGTGCTTTTATAAGTAAATTGGTGACATCCACTGCAGTGGATAGTTACCATGGTATCTTCCACATGTACTGTGAGTGTGAGGGGCATATACTGTGAAGACATTTTCCTGAGGGCAGCTGCAGGCAGCATCTTAATTCTGGGTGCACGTGTTTGTTACGACGCACTAACAGTCCGACAGGCATTAGTCCGACACCCTTATTTTCAAGTTCAACTAGGGCTAGAGTTTTTGGAAGAACCTTGCATTTTCAGCTGGGAAGAACCAAGTCTTTGTGTGTGTGTGTGTGTGTGTGTGTGTGTGCGTGTGCGCGCGCGCACGCCCGCCCGCCCGCCCGTGTGTGTTTTTTTAAGTAATCAGTGTTGTGGTTTTCACAAAATCCAACGTATACAAGATACAAGGCATGCAACACGCTGTAGTGTGTGCCAATGCAGTCTGTCTAAGAAATGACATGTTTTGGTTTTATATATATATTCTTTATGACAACAGACCACAGTGGGATATGGTTATTGCCAGCTGGAAATGTTAGTTTAGTTCATGTCTCTAACTCAGCAAAGGCTGTTGAGGTAAATGCCACAATGACGGGTCATATTCTCAATGTTAAGAGTGGGAATGGTACATGTTCTTTATGATCTGTCTTCACATCTTGAACCATAAAAGCATAAAACTTGGCCAAACTTTGCTACACATCGCTGTTAGCACATGCTCATGTTTCACTCCATCTCGAAAGCCCTAACCCATGTCTGAATTATTTATAATGTCAAATGTTCACATATATACAAAACATTTCTTGGTATTTTAAAGTGATTTACATTTTTGTGTGTGTGTGTGTGTGCGTGTGTGCCTGTGTGCGTGCGTGCGTGCGTGCGGTGTTTTGTAAGGTACATGCGTTGTATCATATAACATGGACCAGATTGTATCAGTCTAGAAATACATGCATCCTCAAAAAAAGAAAATCATTCACAAAGTAAGAATTTCCATAAAAGTAAGAACCTTTATAATTATAACCTTCATAATATAGACTACACGTCCAGATTTCCCATATAGTACTTTATGAGCTAAAAGTAAATATAGGCTACTATACAATGTTTCTAAACAGAGGATAAGATGTGTACCTCCCTTCCATTGTAGACATTGGTTTATATTAGTAGGGGGGGGGGGCATGAAAAACAACCACAGGGGGTAAACTTAACCCATCATCACTTTCAGTTATGTCCTCGGATAATCCAAATCTCATCCCATCACAAGTCGACCTGTCCTGTCTGTCTGTATTCCACAGCATCATGCTTCATCAACATTAAAGGGATATTTCACTTTCAAAATAACCTTTATTTCATCGTCTAGTCAGGTTTATGTGAATACATACCTCCATTTGAACCGTGATAGATTCATTGAAAACACCCAACCTTTATTTTTTCTGGTGACTTATATTGTGCTTCTAATACGTGAGGGCTGAGTATTTTCAATTATTACTGTTTGGAAAAGAACCTCCTTCAGGAGGAGGCCGGAGGAGACTAAAACATCAAAAATATTTTTTTTAAATAAATGAAAACAGTGAATGAAAAATGAATCTAACATGCTTAAAATGGAGTTTTAAGTTTGTATAGGAAGGGGGCGGGGCAGCTAAAATGAATATCAAATATCTAAATACTGAATGGAGCAACTTAAAACCTGTCTGGGGTGTTCACATGAGGCCTGAGTAGACGATGACATGACTGAAAGTTTTTTCTGAAAGTGAAACCTCCCTTTAATTTAATCTCTGTCGCTCGACGGTGTCACCCGCCGCCGAGGACCGATCTTTAACCACATGAACCCTATAGCGGACCCCGTTCCGCGGTGCCAACACTTACTCGAAAAACAGCGCGAGCTTGTAGATCGGCTGTTCTCGGAAAGAGATGTTCCGTATATTATGGAAATACCAGCGAACCTATAGTACAGATCCCTGCCGGATCCGGGTCAACTAGGGTGGTTTCTAAGCTGTATGTTGAGATCATGGTCGTCCTACGGAGTATATTTATAAATCAGTCTTAGACTCTTCCAATGCATCACCTTCTTCTGGACGTTCCTTATAGAGTTCCACTATAAATCAGGGCGTTAACCTTTCAGCTTCACTGTAACCTCCCAACGTCTAATATAAGGCATCAATAGGCGCTTGTACTGTACTTAAATGTGTGCTTTTAAAAGTCAAATGAAAGACATCATCTCCGGGTGACGCGTTTTGCGTCTAATTAAGGTTTTTACAGGTGTGAACATTCAACGGTCTGCAACCAGTTTATGTTTGGTAATGTTACATTTTTGAAAAATAACCCCAAACAAAACTAAAAACTAAGCTCACCGATCGCTTTGCATATCAAAGTTGGACTATGAATGTACAAAATCACCGGCATGGGAACTACTGTTATTGCACTGATGCCTTTTGGAGAAAACAAGTACAATGTTTTGTGAAATGATAGCAAGTTAGCACTTACGTGTCATAATTGTACATAAACAAGGCTATGTATGGCAAGTTGGCAACATAAATAAGAAAGGTAAATAAACCACTAGCTGTTATCTATGCACAAGAACTATGCTTAAACCTACAGTAGTTTCTATATGGACACGTGGAACGCAGTAACACAATATTGTACATGACGGAACAAAAAAAAGAGAAAACATTTCTATAAATGTCCCAGTTAAAATTCAAATTGCACACGTAGACAGCAAGAAAAATAAATAGGCCAAAATGTAAAGCCAGGGATGAACACTATTATCACATTTATCCCTCAGTTAATTCACAGTTAATACGACGTGCTGCTGACGGACCCAACGAACCCGACGACAACGTCGAAGGCCTCGCGCACATCAGCGATTCCCAACCTGCGGGCCGGAGCCCACTGGTGGGCCGTGAGGATATTGCAAGTTGGCCCCCAAATAATTGGCAAAAAACACTACGATTTTATGATAATATAACAGTAATATATCTATATTTTTTTAAAGTAGGAACTTAAAAAGTATACTATGTTAGTTCCATTGTGCCGAGTCGGACCACAATCGATCGATTGATCGTTAAAATAAACAAGCTGTGCCCTGAAAAACAAAGGGCTGCCGTGTTAAGTGGTCAGATGGGTGGTCCGCGGAACGCTTTTTTAAAAACATTTTCGAGACGTACGTGCGTGGGACCCTGACCCAGAAGAGGCTGCATGGGAACCACTGATGTGCATTATAAAATACCATCATTAACGAGGCCCTGGCGTAACGTTCAACACATCATCACCACGCACTTCACTTGGCAGGGAAACGGAAGGCAGATCTCTGTAAACACAAAATCTACAAAAACCCCAAAATGAGGTAATTCATTGTGACCAATAGAGTGCCACGTTTCAACGGCGTCCTAAAAGCAGGAAGTCAGTTCGTCATGGGTTCCCCGGGACAGATTTCAAAGCTCTTATTTCCCATAGTTTACTTTTTATTTTTATGTTTTTTGGAATGCAGAATATAAATTGTACAATTGTAAACCATAAGCCTAAGAGAGGTTCACTTTTTGTTATATGATACGAATGACACCATACAGGACTTTTTAAAGTCATTAAATGCTTTTTGTTTTTAATTATTATTAACAACTTTCAACCTGTCGTCCCTATTTTGGACATGCCATTGCAGGGGCGACATCTTAAAATTGATTATTTTTGTTCTTAATTACATTTTCAGAAGTAGCGGATCTACTGCAAGCTCCCGATGTGTCGTGATGCAACGCATTGTGAGCTTGTATTATGGCTATTCGCGTATAGTACACATCATACTTGATGTGATACTACAAAGTATACAGAACTTAAGTGATTAATTTCCAAAAAACGTGTGATTTCATGTTTTAGAACAAAGCGTGTGCAGAGCCTTGCTTCAGAGCTTATTATCGTCATTTATCCCAAGCGCAATGCAAAAACAAATATGCTCTATGAACATACGCCATTTGGGAAATAACTCTTCCTACTTCTGGGCCTCTTCCAGCTTCCTTCACAGGTGTTACCTATGATACTAATTATGGCTCTGTTCCATTTACTATACAGTGGTTCTCAAACCTTTTAATTTCAAGGACCCCCACAACTCTGAGAGTGTACAAATGGAACCAAATTTATTTCCATTTGTACACTAGAGTTACACACCCGTACGGGACCATTTGGAACCCATTCAAGGACACTTTGAGACCCACTGGTGTGTTTCCACTTCCAGTGAGCCAACATGCGCAATAGCAGCACCCTCACTCTCTTTGACCAGAATGGTACAGAGCCTTCATTAGTATCATCATCGGTAACACCTGTGTAGGAAGTCAGAAGAGGCCCGGAAGTATAGGAAGAGTTATTTCCAAAATGGCGTATGTGCATAGAGCCTATTCATTTGTCAATGTGCGGTAGGAGCCCATGGCGTAGATAACGTCCGCGTTGGATGACGCCACCTCTGACGTGGCATTCTACTTCGGTGGCAATACTGTCAGCGACAACGATAAAACGTGCCTATTGCTAGTATTTCATTGCAGTGATCAGTTGTCGGTACACATACTTAAATAAATGGTTAATGTGGTTTCTGGTACATCAGGACCTGCGTTAGCATTGAGAATATTTACACTCCTTGATTTTGGCAAGCTTCTTCTTTTTTGTTTTCTCCTTCACTTTTCACAAAAGAGCACTTTGCGGCTACGAATCACACGGGATAGTGATTGATCCCAAGTCTATATAGGGCCTACCCTGTAATGTTTCATTCCTGATCCTAATCTTGGGGGGTGGGGGGCACCAATCACGGGGCAGGAGGGGAGGGCTGTTGAACTGCTGAAAGCCTGCGTTTGTGGGTTTTTTGGGGGGGGGGGGGTTGTGGGGCATTCTGGTGCTTTCTGCTGAGGATTGGGGAGGGGGCAGGTTGTACCAAGGGGGGGTGCTACTGCATACTGATTTAGGTTCTGGAACATGAGAGCGAAGGAGAGGAGGAGGAGGAGGAGGAGGAGGCGGGTCGGAGATGAGGTACACTTATAGGACACTGGTTCTCAACGTGGGGTCCGCGGACACCCAGGGGTCCTTGATGGGGGGCGTTGGTTCCAGGGTGTCCCCGCCAGGTAAAGTTAGGAACCTAAAAGAGACTCTCTTATAGGTCCGTAACTCAGAGAGTGCACAGAGGAGTGACAAAGAATGCACCACTCCCTGAATTAATTGAACACTGAGGCATTTTGCAGTGTATAGATGCGCTGCATGGGGATCCCAGAGGAAAAGAGAAACAGTTTGATACTGGGGGGGGACGTTGTGAGAGGCGTTGCGGGGGACAGAAGGGGTTGCTCTGACATGAGCGGAGGGAGCGCGGGGTGATGATGGGGTCATTATTGCACGCGGCGGCAGTAGTAGCCCAGCACTTTGCATTTCTCACACAGGTGTTGGGGATGCTCCTTGCTCTGGTCAGACACGTCCAGACCGTCCGGTTTCTCTAAAGGCCGCTGAGGGGGGGGAGAGAGAGAGAGAGAGAGAGAGAGAGAGAGAGAGAGAGAGAGAGAGAGAGAGAGAGAGAGAGAGAAACATGAGTCACACAAAAACTGTCGAAAAATTACAGAGAAAACATGCTTTTTACCCAACACCTGCACGCACGCACGCACGCACGCACGCACGCACGCACGCGCGCACACGCGCACACACGCACACACACACACACACACACACACACACACACACACACACACACACACACACACACACACACACACACACACACACTGCCTACTTTATTTATTAATAACCAGACTCCACTGAGCTGTATACGCAGCTGCTTATTTGACCACAATTCGTTTTCTCTCAAACAGACCAGACCCCACACTTTATTTCTTTTCTTCTTCTTCTTCTTTCTTTACAATTGCTTGCAGAGATATGGCACAGTGCCGTCACCATATCAATCATTCCTGTTTAACGGCTTGGTATTAAAGAAACAGCTCCAGCAGACATTTGACAATAAAGGCCTGCGATGATAATACCAGCAAACTACACTTGGAAAGGTTTTTCTTGGACGCAGTGTGAAGGACAGAGTACATTTCTGAGCCAAAAAACCTGGATGTTGTTTTAACAATGCCTCTACAGGACTTTCTTTCCCATCTATTGTTTTTTTCTCCTTTTCCCCCCAACATGGCTATTCCTTCCAAGCAGACCAACTGAAGGAAAGCAGGTTACCCTGGGTCATCGCAAGGAATTATTTCTGTCCTCAGTTTGTCTGCCAGCTAGGAACTGTGAGGACTTCACCGATAGAAGTGCCACGCACTTCCAAGTTCCTGTGGAAACTTCGTTAAAGAAATCAAATGTATCTGCCGTGGGTGGGTGTTGTTGGCAAGCAAAGGATCACGTGATAAAAATCTAAATGTTATATTATGCTGTATATAATCTGGATTTATGGAAGAGCAAAGGTGCTATGGTGCTTTTCATTGATTTAATAAAGGTTTGGGGAGCGCCCAGATTATCAGTCATTTAGTTTACATCATGTTGACTCTTCATGTGACTTAAGGTGTGTTACCCGTTCAAATCATATCATATAAATAACGGTAATGGGTCGCACACACCAAGACTGCATTTCAGTCATTTATTCTTGCATTTTGGACAGGAAACGTTTTGGCTATCCAGCCTTCACACTGATGAAGGCTGGATAGCGAAACGTTTGTCTCCTGTCCAAAAATGCAAGAATAAATGACTGAAATGCAGGGGTGTGTGCGACCCATTACCGTTTACATCATGTTGTCATAAGGATTAACCACATGAACGCTAGAGTCCCTGTTCTGGGAATGTCATTCTAGGCGAACATACTGTACCCTGACGAAGGCAGCGCGTTATCGCAGTTTTTAACTTCTATTATGAACTAGCCACTTCAATAAATGCTCTTTAACTTTTTTTTCACCAGAAGAGTGCCTTGGTTTCTGCTTCCTTTGCTCAACATTCCAGGTGATTATTTTTCAAAGTGTCAAGAGTTTGGAAGCGCTCGTTTTTCAATAAGGCAACGACCTACAGCCTCCTGCATTATGTGTAATTTAGAAACAGGTGGTACGCAGGGCCGCTGAGTGATTTTTAACGAGGGCCTTCAAACTCCAATGCTTCGCTGCTCAATCTTTTGCCACTCAGTCTCTAGATGAGGGAGGCGTGTTCCGGTGGAAAAGTATGTGATGCATGTGCATATACTCTATAGTGGACATACAGTACGTTGCACATCTAAGCTTGTGTGTAATGACGCGCTGTGTGTGTGTGTGTGTGTGTGTGTGTGTGTGTGTGTGTGTGTGTGTGTGTGTGTGTGCGCGTGCGTGTGTGCGTGCGTGTGAAAGAGAGAGATTGGCAGTGGTGTGGCTGCACCTGGACTTCATTGGTAATCAGTGAGTCTAGGAGAAACTCCACTCCAGGTCTTTTAAGCGTTTGCCATCCTGTACTGAATGTGTTTGCTATGTGTTACCTAACAGGTTAAATGCCGACAATTTACGGCCGTCTTTCAGGCTAGACTGCCTATGTTTAAAGTTACCTTTGAACAGCCAGTGCACCGACCGCTGAGTTGCTTGTCATGAAAATCCACTTTAAAACGGTGTTGTTGTAGTGTAGAAAAGTATTCCATAGCGGCGATCACAACAAAAGACCGGGCAGTGCACGGCTTCTTCCTCCGGCAGATTCGCCATTGTAAACAATAGGGACTCAATTTCCCATAACCCTTTGCACGTCGGAGCGACGGACCTTTTTGCGATGACGTCATCAAAATGCGTCTCATATCCCATTCTGTCCGGTGGATATGACTTAAAACTGATTTAAAAACGTGAATTAAACAATGAAAACATAACTCGGGCAACTCGCGAATCGCAGGGAAAGTGTTCTACAATTAATTCACTCGGGCAACTCGTGAATAGTAGTCAAAGTGTTAAAGTGTGGATATGGGAGGCTTTTAGCGTCACAAGAATACAAATGGACCCATATCGGGTCCATTTGGTTCCATCTTACAGAATTATGGGTCCATTCATTTCAAATTCGGACCCCCTGGAGCCACCCCAAGGACCCCTGGGGGTCCCCAGACCCAGATGACTTTGTTTCTTTCTCAGGTAGTGTGCTGCTTGGCTTATTGTTTTAGCATAATGGCCATCCCTACGATTTGTGCTCAGCTTTTGTAACCTGATTTAGTCCAGCTGCTTCATTTGGCCCCGGACCCCCATCTGAAAATATGTTGTGCCAGGGACCCCCATAGAAGATTAAGGCCTCATTCACATGTATCAAACACCATCAAACAAGTGTTTGGCCTTTTTTTTTTTTTTTTTAGGCCACCACAATGCTTTTCCAATGGGAGTCACATGGTTTGACCAAACATTTGTGTTTGATTGCTGATTGCTGGTGGTGTTCTGCCCCTCCCGCCCATCAAACAAAAATGTTTGGTAAAACCATGTGACTCCGATTGGAAAAGCATTGTGGTGGCCTAAAAAAACAAAAAAAACTACCAAACATTTGCTTGATCAGTGTTTGGTACGTGTGAATGAGGCCTAAGAGTTAAGACGAAGAACCATTTAAGTCCATCATTTATTCTGATCCCTCCCCAAAAGCCCCATCTGTCCTGACCCCTGTCACCCCCCAGTCATTTATAAATGGATACTTCAACTCTTCTTGTTGAAAAATGTCAAAAAAACATTAAAAACTAGAAAGATTTTGTGCAATTGGATGCTTGCGTTCTTCCACCACTCCTGCAAACTGCCTGAACGGCATAAAAAGCCATACTCTGCATATGTGAAGCCCTATTGGCTGGTGTAGTGTAAGGGCTTAACACCAGAACGTTGGAAACAAACGAAAACAACGGCCGGGAAGGTGACAGAGAAAGAGTTTTTTGGAAAAAATGGGAAAAAAAGGGAAAGATGCACAACGGAGACGGCCAAGGAGCAGCGCTTGCTGCACCTGGCAGTTATGACTTGAGTCATTCTTATTATTGTCACACAGTTAAGAAGGCTTTCCAGAAACGTAGAAGTATTTCATTGCCTGCAATGAACGGGACACTTGAGACTATTTTATCAAGTCATAAGATTGATAACGCAACTTGTATTTTTTTAATACCATTTACAATATTACATTAATGCAACTGAAGTGCTTTATAATCCAGCGATGGAGCCAAATATCTCTCGGTTTGATTTTCTCTTTTAATTTTAACGAGACGAGCTGGATCTCCCCCAATACCATAAGCAACCACACACACCACTAATGTGACCGCATTCCCCTCACAGGGTCTGGGCTCAACTCAATGTTGGCTGAAGGCTCTTTTTCATAGTTTTTTTTTACCATTTAAACATTTTAAAGTAAAAGACTTGAGCAACCTCAGGTCTTAGAATGTTATAAACATTAACATGTGAATATAGGTATGCAACACTTTTTCTGTATGTATGATCTTACTTACAATGCATTACAATGTATGACTATATAGACAGTTAAAAGTACTCATATATATTAATATATACGAGTACTGTCATTAATATATATGAGTACGATCATCATTAATATATACGAGTAATGTCATTACTTTAATTAAAGTAATGACATTCCTGGAGGTGTAGGAGTAAATGTTTTGTGGTGTTCTGGTGCATATAGAGTTCATATTTAAATTGTCACTTTATTGAATGCACCCAGTGACTTATAATCACACTATAATGCATTATAACAGTGATTATAAGGCATTATACTGTATAATTACAATATGAGAAGGTTTGAGAAACACTGTGCATATATACACATCCGAATCCAGTATACCTGCTTGTGCGGGTACACGTTGATGTGGCACTTGATACATTCTTGTCCCATGTTGGCCCAGGAGTTTCCACTCATCCACTTCCTCTTGCATTTGGGGCACTTGTACTCGCCGAAGCATCTCTTCTTCCCTTGGTACGGAGTCAGCCCTTCTCCCTTGGGCCGGGCCTGTGAACGACAACACACACACATTGGTACGGAGTCAGCCCTTCTCCTTTGGGCCGGGCCTGTGAACGACAACACACACACATTGGTACGGAGTCAGCCCTTCTCCCTTGGGCCGGGCCTGTGAACGACAACACACACACATTGGTACGGAGTCAGCCCTTCTCCCTTGGGCCGGGCCTGTGAGCGACAACAAACATTTAAAACAAATCCAAGACGGTTTAGTATAATATTAAAGGATTTATAAAAAATACATTTTTCTTTGCTTTCCGTTCCCAGACAACGTTTTCGGTGAGAACAAACTATATTCAACTGCCAAAAACTAAATGACGGAACATTGCGGTAACACACTTTATTTCCCTCCCCCCTCAATGAAAGTACAGACGCTCTTCTTTCTTTTCAGATATTTGGTGTTTACATAGTCATACAAGAAAATATTCTGCGGGTCTTGAAAGATTAGTGAAAAGTAAACGCTCTAAAACGCTGGCAGCGGCTGCAGAGTGTTCTAGTGGAAACTATGGCGGCAAACGAGTTAAGATAGCAGTGATGTATTGCAGAATGTACCGTACATCACGGCTACCGGTGTTTAAGGTAGCTGTGAGTGATATCATCGCCTTCTTTAGTGCTATTCTCGCCTCATTTTTGAACTCTCCTTCAGGAATTACAGTGCAGTATATTCCTTCAGCGTGGTGAAATAAAAAACACATGATAATAATGGACTGTGCAGGGGTTTTTGACAGGGTTGTTGTGTGAGCTAGTAGAACCGAACCTTTGTCATGCCAAGCATACACATCCAGTTTCATCATCACAGGGCCACTCCCTACCAGCGCTGGGAAGTGACTAAGTACATTTAGGCCTACTTAAATGGTAAATGGTAAATGGTGCATTTATATAGCGCCTTTATCCAAGGCGCTTTACATAGATTGTGCATTACATTCACCCATTCACACACACACTCATACACCGATTGCGGCGGAAGCCATGCAAGGTACCAACCAGCACATCGGGAGCAATTTGGGGTTCAGTGTCTTGCCCAAGGACACTTCGACATGTAGACAGGAGGAGCCGGGATTCGAACCGCCGACCCATGGATCATTGGATGACCTGCTCTACCTCCTGAGCCACAGTCTACTTAATTACAATTTTGAGATATTTGTACCTTACTTTAATTACAACATTTGGATCCGAGATGTAGTCGAATAGAATTATTATTATTATTAAGTATTGGACTTTTAATTCTATTCGACTACATCTCGGATCCAAATGTTGTACTTTTATTATTAGAGATTATTTATTATTACAAAATAATTACATTAACCAAGAAACCACTGCGACCCTATATACACTTCGGCTATTTGAAAATAGCTGATCGTGAGCTTGTAGATCTGCTATTTTTATATTATATATGGGCTTTTATATTTTTAACACACATATACAGTTGAAAACGTCTGCATAATGACTACTTTTACTTCATAGGTATATCTTTGTACTTTTACTCAAGTACATATTGAATTCCGGACTCGTAACGGAGTATTTCTATATCGCGATATTGATACTTTTACTTTTAAGTAAAACATTTCAGTACTTTTTTGCACCACTGGCCACTCCCTATATACAGTATAGCCATTTAGGACAATATATACAGTAATATACAATATAGGATTGCGTCATTGAACATTTTACTTCCATTACAGCTGTGTGAAATTATTCCTGTTGATTCTCAGGAGAGAGATGATTACAACAAGCCAGTCAGCCATGAAAATAAAGCACTCTGGTGCGCACGCACGTGTGTGCGCACGCACGTGTGTGCGTGCGTGCGTGTGTGCGTGCGTGCGTGCGTGCGCACACACAGCCATGAAAAAGCACTCTGGCAAGAGCAGCGTGTTATTGGGAGGGAGGGGTCGCATCACATCACATCTCTAAGTGACGTCATGCTGGCAGCTGCACGCAGGCGGGCCAATCAGCAACATGTTGCTGTCGGGCCGCCAGGCCGTGGTGGAAAAAGTACACTCACATTGTAAACTTAATAAGTAGGGTTGTCCCGATCACGTTGTTTTTGCTCCCGATCCGTTTCCGATCATTGGATTTTGAGTATCTGCCGATACCGATTTTTCCTGATCCGATTATTTATATTTTTATAGAACACTTATGCCATATCACAATAGTACAATATGACAGTCTAATGTCATCATATGGATATAATATTGATACTATAGGGATGTCCCGATCACGTTTCTTTGCTGCCGATTCCGATCATTTGGAAAATGACATGATTGGCCCTATTAATAATAAGTAAAAGTAGGAGTTCCGAATTCAACATCTTTCTTAAAAGTGCAAAAGTATTGGTATAAAATGTACTTAAAGTTCCAAAAAGTTGAAAGTATACTTGTTATGCAGAATGTCCCATTTCAAGTTCATACTACACACACGAGTCACACGAAAGCATCTAAAGTATAGCAGATGTGCATCCATCCACGTAGCGTTTCAGGTATAGCAGATGTGCATCCATCCACGCAGCGTTTCCAGCTTGCTGATCTGCTACTGTAGAATTTTGAATCCTGAAAAGTAATAGTTTTGGACATAAGAGGTTTCCACCCAGCAAAGATGAAAAGGCTGAACAGACTCCTTTTCAAATGGCCAATTACCCTATTGTGCTGAATATAAGACTAAATACGGGGTCGTATTATAATCGGGGACTAGACTATTTCGTCTTCAATGTTCTTTTTCCAAAATGAGTCTTGAAAAATGGTGGTCGTCTTATAATCAGGGTCAGGGACGGATTAACCCCCACGAGGGAAAACTTCGTGTTTTTTCATGTTTATATCATCTTTTTTTTACCTAAATTTAACAAAATCAACGACCAATGAAGGTCCCCAGGAGCCCTTTTCAGGGCCTCAAACCCAGTACCGTGCGGTCCAATTTCCTCAAAGGGCTCCTGAAAGCCAAGGGCCCCTGGGCCACGGCCCCACCAGCCCAATGGCTAATTTGATCAGATTCATCTTATATTCGGCACAATACGGTAAAATAGGTTTAAAGTGCTGATGTAGCCTATAGACGAATCCACAGAGGGGTGCCCGACCTGGGCGCAGCTATTACTGATAGGCCTGATTAGCTACACCTGGGCCTACAGGGCACTGACTGGATTCATGGAGCAGTGCCTTGTAGGCCAGGTGTCTCTAATCAGCTTAATAGTATACACCTCAATAATGGCTGCGCCCAGCAAGGACACCCCTCTGTGAATTTGTCTATAGTCACTTATTTTGGGCGTTGTTCTTAAACCTGGCTGCTTATTTCTCTCACAAAATCTGGCAAATACGTGACGGATATTTTTTATTATTCGAGTGAGGAGGAAAAAATGAGGTGGGGAGCAGCAGAGAATGATCTATTTCATATACAAAGTATTCATGTTCTGGTGGCAGCTCTCCAATGGGCTGGGGGGAACGCGTGCACTCCGTGCACGCACACACACACACACACACACACACACACACACACACACACACACACACACACACACACACACACACACACACACACACGCACACACGCACACGCACGCACGCACACCTCTGCCCAAATGAAAGCACATCTGCCCCATTCCCCATTTCCCTGCAGGACAGGCGATTGTTTTCCTAATCGCCTTAACATCGGCTATAGATTTTTAGGGTGGATGTAAGGGGCCACAGGTTAGAATAGGAGGGAGGAGGTACAATCTTTTAGAGTCAGAAGACATCGAGTCAAACACGCACACACTATATACACACCCTGAGAGAAAATGGAGAAAATGGTTATAGTATGGATTCAAAAGATTTGAGGAGATACATGCTTACAATTATAGGAAAAGATTGGGGCTATGGGGTTAGAATTAGGATTAGTAGAGGATTAGTAGAGGGGGTTCGTTTAGTTGGGGGGTTGGAGTTAGAGTCATCCCTGATTTATACTTGTGAGCTTCGGTTACCGTTATAGATGGACAAAACATGGTTCCTAATATTTCTGATGTCCTCACAAGTAGGCTATAGTAGGACTAATACAAACGTGTGTGTGTGTGTGTGTGTGTGTGTGTGTGTGTGTGTGTGTGTGTGTGTGTGTGTGTGTGTGTGTGTGCTGGCGTGCGTGCGTGCATGCGTGCGTGCGTGCGTGCGTGCGTGTGTGTGTGAGAGAGAGAGAGACAGAGAGAGAGAGAGAGAGAGAGACAGAGAGAGAGAGTAATACCAACTTAAATCAGCAGCATCTGGCGCTCTCCAAACGCACGCCAGTGCTTTGCCTCAGCGACAGTGAACCCACACTAACTAACTAGGACGGGCTGCGACCCAGCCGCCGCCCAGCGTTACACAGCCATGACCTCAACCCCCAAAAGTACATAGTGCAGAATGTCCCATTTCAAGTTTTCAAATGTATATAAATATTTTGAAAATATCAGATGCTATCGCGATGCATTGTGAGCTTGTAGATCGGCTATTTTCAAATGGCCGAAATGTACTGTATATAGGGCTGAAGTGGTTAATGTATGTTTCGTATTAATAATCTACAAAGTAACTACTAAAATAAATGTAGTGGAGTAAAAGTAGCCTACAATATCCGAGATGTAGTGGAGTAGAAGTAAATGTGAGTAATTGTATTAGTTACTTTACTTTACCGTCACTATAGCCCCTCCCCGGGGGAAGGAACTGGTTGGAATAACGTGTTCCTTGCACGTGCTACGTCCAGCCAGGGAAACTCCCCCCTGTCAGGTGAAAAGAAGCAGCTTGGACTCCTCATGCATAAAAGGAAGCATGAGGTCAGTCCACTTTTTAAGCGATATTTCACTTTCAAACATGTTTGGGGTCATTTTATCGTCTACTCAGGCTTTCGTCTACCCAGACATGTTTTTAAGTTGCTTGACCACAAACATGTTTGAATGTGAAATATGTATGCTGCTGCAATGTCTGAAGACGCCAAACAAATCTACGTTTTATGTGCCTGTACAGACACACGATGGAACGGTAAAGAGCCTTGTGTGAGGCCGTTGCAACATGCTGCTGCCCTGAGACGAGCGAGAGAGAGAGAGAGAGAGAGAGAGAGAGAGAGAGAGAGAGAGAGAGAGACAGAGGGGATTTTAGATTCCCCAAGTCCTAAACTTTTACAGGCACACTGTTGGCATTGCACATAGTCCATATTATGAGCAAGATTAAGTGGGTTACTGGCTCTAAAGTCGTCGGTTTCAATATGATGTTGTCGGTTCAGCCCTAATGTGTCTGCTCGTGGACTCTGGTTCATGATCCATGACGGTGTCGCACACCAGGAACAACCAACCTGACCTACAAGCTCAGAATGCGTCGCCGACGTAGGTCGCCGTCGCATGACGAACGCAATGCAAATTAGCCACGATGACGCAAAAGATGCAACGTTTTCATACAATGCGACCGAGCCTCTTTTCTGTTGCTCGCTGGCGTAATAGGACGGAAATAAATCAAAAGCCACAACGCCGTATAATAATAAACACCGGGACAATGTTTTATTTAGGCCTGATTTCTGAGAAAGGCTTGCGGCCCTCGAGGGTGACGACGATGCACAACCTTCACAACGTTGGCGGTAAGTCAGTCTTTAACTGGACTGTCTGCAGGAGGACCACAGCCTTACAGGGCTGTGAGCCAGTGCTGACAGAAGTACTTGATTCTTTTTCTTTTAAGTACAGTACCATTGTATTTTTGTTATTACCACTGCAGAAACCTCTAATCCATTTAGGTATAACCTTGTCGATCTGCCATTTTCTGTCAAAGATTTCCCCACAATGGGAATTCAAGTGGTTAACCTCTTAAGCCCTATTTTAAGGGGTTCACACCAAGTACTGCAGCTACAACTGTATCCTTCACCATATTGTCTTTTTTGCGACCGAAGGTCGCAGTTAACTATGGAATCGTGTATTTCCCGTCAGTGTGTTGGTTGGTCGGGCACGTGACATCACGTGACATCATCAGGGATGGAGCACATGACATCACGTGACATCATCAGGGATGGAGCACGTGACATCATCAGGGATGGAGATCCCTGATGATCCCTTTTGATTGATACCTGTCCAAATAAACTCTAGACGGGCCTGCCCCAAAGTTATTAGTCCAGCCGTGCCTGGCAGCCGGCGAAAACTAGAGTTCTCACAGACCCGAAAATTAAGCTCTTACCCCCCATGCCAAAGCCCAGCAGTCTGCTGTCACCCAGGCGGATATGTTGATCTGACCCCCCATTCCAAAGTGCCAGCGCTCGACCAGCAGTCTGCTGCCACCCAAGCGGATGTGTGCACGTGACCTCGCCCTTTTGGGCGAAGTCGCTTCTCGCCCTCAGGCATCTTACTGGTTGTAGGCTACTTGTGGTGAACGCTGCCATCCACTTGTGCTAGAACCACTTTTAAAACTACGTCTTTGTATGGTCATATCTGCCCTTTATACTAATAGCTGATCTACAAATTACAAGTGATTGAAGCTTTGATCTCGCCGCAAAGCGGGGTGCTATGGGCAGTGTTGTTCAAGTTACTTTTAAAAAGTAAAGAGTTATAGTTACTTATCTAAAAAAGTAACTAGTTACTTTACTAGTTATTAAATTATGAAAGTAACTATTTTCAAGTTACTTTACTTTACTTAAAATAATAATATAAAAAACGATTTAAAAGAAGGTTTTTTATTCTGTCGCACAGTAAGAGAAAAGACAACAACAACGTAACGTGATGTAAGGGCGTTAGTTACAACACTGGCTATGGGCTATAGTTCCAAAATGTTGAACTATCCAGACATTGGAACTATCCAAACATTGGAACTATCCCATTGAGATAGAAAATGAGCACTTCCGCATTCCATTGTTACAATGGGAGTCAACACTAGTATGGCCATGCACTCTCCTACTAGATTACTCTGGATAGAGGTGGCCGGAGCAAGAGTCAATGTTTGTCTATGCCGTCCCGTCGTGTCGTGTCCCGTCGCGTCCCGTCCCACCACTGTAGAGATAAGGGTCGGCAGAGCGCATGTTTGGATGGGTGGGGGGGCTGGGGGGGCTGCTGTTGAAGCTGAAGCACAAACCACAGCCAATTGACCACATCCTCATCCTCAAGACAGGCACAGAGTTGTGACTCATCGCACGCACGCACGCACGCACGCACGCACGCACGCACGCACGCACGCACGCACACACACACACGTTTGTATTGCTACACTTGTGATGAAACCATCACTTTGTGACAGTGATTTTAAGGAATGCCTTCTCTTTTGCCATTTTAACCCTGATCCCAAAAATGTAAAATAACTGATCCATCTATCTGACCCTAAACCATAAACCCTAACAAGTATAAATCAGTCTTAAGCCCAAACCCCTACAGCCCTAACCTGGCCTCCAGGGGTTCAACACCGTGCCGGATTGTGGTGGACATTTCTGCCAAAATTCAATTTTTGCCACAGCCTAGTCTACTGGAATTTTCATGAACACAGAAATGGTGATTAGTATAAACTTGTATGATAGAAATGTTATCTATAGGCCTAATGGATGAAATTCAGCTTGGTTGCTAAAAGTTGCACGTTGAACAATTTGAGTAATTAGCATGTTGTGATGTGACCATACCATTAACATCCTGTATAAGGCAAAAACATCAACATTTCATCATGCTTTAAGTAGCTTGTGAGATGTCGAACTAGGGGGTTTTCATGATGCTGAATCCATTCCAAGCATTAGTTTTGCAAACAAAACACTCCTTGGCCTAAAAACGTCCATAGCTATCTTGACAAATGTGATGAGGTCAGCACATTTGGGCAAGTGGCTATGGCCGTTTTTGGCCCAACTCTCTCTCTCTCTCTCTCTCTCTCACAACACACATATGGATAAATGCGCATGATACACTCCCACACACACGCGCGCACACACACACACACACACACACACACACACACACACACACACACACACACACACACACACACACACACACACACGTAAATGCAAACACATAAATACAGTAAATTCCATAGCCACTGGTTTTTACGCGGCCCCGGAGACCTAGCCGTAAACGTCTCAACGTTTTTCCTGCACAGACCTCTCCCACTTCCACGTCCACATCTAGACACCATACTGTATGTCCACATGTGGACATAAAGGACATGTCTCCATACTGTATGTCCACATGTGGACATAAAGGGCATGTCTCCATACTGTATGTCTATCTTTGAAAAACAAAGAAGGGTCCCGCACACTGTCAGAAAACTTGCCAGAAATGTTGCTCTTTATTCAACGTTTCGGTCTATTCGACCTTCATCAGGACAGACAATACAGGACACAATAACCACCAAACATTTATAGACCACACCCCCAGTAAGAAGGTCATGGAGATGCAGGTCATTGGCTGCACAGATAACCAGAACCCTTAAGACACTCCCCTTAAAACCATATTGAACCCACCCTAAATAGAGAAAAGGTGTATGCAATCCCATAAAACAAAATACAACAATGTATCAGGGTCAGGGCATCACTAAAGAACAAAGGATCATATGACAGTGTAAGTCATCCAGGTCTTCAATATCTAAAAGACAAGAAAAGTCAAATTAGTGGACCCAAAAGTTTAAAACACACATTGAGAATACAATATTATAGAGAAGCCACAAGAGTACAAAAAATAAAAGCACAAATATATAAAGGCAGTCCATCCAATCAACGCATGATAAATCACAGCATAATGTTAAGTGTGAATTCATCATTAAGACCCTTAGGGGCCAGGGTTTGCAATGTAAAGATCCAGAATGTTTCTCTTCTTTTTAGCATGAGGTCAAGGTCGCCACCTCTGGGTGGCATTTGGACTTGTTCTATCCCCTGAAATCTAAAAGAGGATATGTCATGCTTTAGGTCATTAAAATGAACAGCGACAGGATATTCTCTGTTGTTCCTGCGGATTGAGCTCTTGTGCTCACTCATGCGTTCTTTTAATTTTCGGGTGGTTTTACCGACATATGCCAGTCCGCAGGGGCATGTAATTAAATAGATAACATGGGTGCTATCACAGGTGATGACGCTTTTTATGGGAAACTTTTTCCCTGTGTGTGGGTGCCTAAAGTGCATCAATTTAACAGTGTTATTACACTGTGCACAGCGGCCACACCGGTAGTTTCCTTTAGGTAAGGGGCAAAGGCGTGTTTGGCTGGACTGTGGTTCGTTTTGTGCAAAATATGCATTGACAAGATTGTCTCTCAGATTGCGGTCACGTTTAAAAACAAACAGAGGAAGATCACGAAAGGCAGTGGTTAGTTCAGGGTCCGACTGTAGAATGTGCCAGTGTTTTTTAAAAACAGATTTAATGGCTTGCGAGTGGGGCGAATATGTTGTGATACAGGTCACTGAGAATTTCTTTTCGGTCTTATTGCTGGTAGTTAGTAATTCGGAACGAGGCTTGTGGAGCGCTGCATTATAAGCTTGATCCACCCAAGTGGTCGGGTAGCCACGTTGCACAAACCTTTCTCGCATATCTGAGGCTTTCTCACAAAAGTCTTCAGTAGAGTGGCACACTCGTCTTAGTCTATAGAATTGGCTTTTAGGGAGACCTCTTTTCAGGGGTGTAGGATGAAAACTACTAGCCAAGAGAAGTGTATTTCTATCGGTCTCCTTTCTGTATAGTGTAGTGAATAGACTTCCATTGCCTTTTATGACCCACATGTCCAGAAAATGTACTTTCTCTAAACTGTGGTCCATAGTAAATTGTAAATTGCAATCATAGCTATTTAGCAATTTCAAAAAATCATCAAGTTCATCAACATTACCCTGGTATATACAGCAAATGTCATCAATGTAACGGTACCATTTTAAAATTCTCTTCAAATGGGTGTTGATGTCAGGGTTGGAAACAAAAGTATGTTCAAAATATCCCATATATAGGTTTGCATAATTAGGGGCGCAAATTGAGCCCATGCTCGTGCCCGAAACCTGGAGATAAAAATCATTGTCAAATTTAAAGTAGTTGTACTTCATGACAAGGCGTGCCAACTCAATGATAAACTCATTGGGGGGGTTTATAGAATCGTCTCGATGCAACAGAAAGAACTTTAAAGCTTCAAGGCCGCCGTCATGTGGAATATTAGTATACAAACTTGTCACATCCAAAGTTACTAGTAAAGCATCATCTGGGATATTTTGAATACTGGATATCTTATTAATAAAGTCTGTAGAGTCTTTAATATAAGATGGTAGGGATTGTGCAAAAGACTTAATATGGGAATCAACAAAAGCAGATAGTGGAGACAGCAAGGAGTCGGTCTGGGCCACAATAGGCCGACCTGGAGGGTTTTCTAAGGATTTATGTATCTTGGGTAGGGTATAGAAAACAGGTCGAATTGGGTGCTGGTTATGTAGAAAATCTAATTCCGGTTTAGAGATCCAACCTTTCAATTTAGCCTCTTCTAAGTAGGATAAAACAATACTCTGAAATGAGTTAGTTGGGTCAGATTTCAATTTCTTATAGACGTTGTCATTACACAGTTGGGAGAGAATTTCTGCTTTATATTTGGCAGCATCTTGGATGCAAATAGCCCCTCCCTTGTCGGCAGGTTTAATAACCAAGTCTTTAGAGTCCATAAGTTGCTTTAATGCCGTTTTCTCTGCAGTTGATAAATTATGGGAAACACGATATGGTTGAGTTACAGTGTGCAGAATGTCTTGATCTACTAAGCGACAAAATGTATTAATAGAAGCGTTAGAGACATTTGGACTAAATCTACTTTTTGGTCTGAAGGACGAGGCAGGTGCGCTGGTCACGGTATCATTGTTTTTAAAGAAATGTCTCAGTTTGATCTGTCTAAAGCACTTAAACAAGTCCACTTTAAGGCCAAACACATTTATTCCTCTTTTAGGAACAAAAGATAGACCCTTGGATAATACGTTCATTTGGTCAGTAGACAGTTCCTTTGAGGATATATTGATTACCGTTTCTGACTGCGCGTCCACGGGCGCTTCCCAGCGTTCCCGGTGTTGGCGTGACCTCTTCCCCCTCCTGCATTTCCTTTTCGTCCGTTGAACCTCTTGCGTTGTCCTAAAAAAGGCTGTTCGCGGGAGTGCTGGCTGGAATCGCTGTCGAGGGTGAAGTCGCTGTCAGACTGCACAGGCTCTCTCTGCTGGTGGCGAGATGAGTTTGAGCTGTGCTGCTGCTGCTGTGCGCGCTGCTGGTTGGTGCGTAAAGTTGGTGCTGGTTGTTGGGAGCTGGTAGCGATGGGCTCAATGGGCTGGCTGGCCTCTTCCTCAATCTTGGTGTCCCAGTCGTAGACTTGATTTGTCATGTAATCTTCTGTATCTCGCTTGTATTTGGACAGCTTAATGCCGTGTAGATACTCTTTATAGCGGCGCGCAGTCTCTTTTATAGATTGTTCAATAGGGCCAAAATCAGCGTCAAACTTCTCTTTCAAAGTCAGTTCATGAGTTGTGATTTCTTTCTCAAATTCAATGACTTCAGTTGACGAGTACTCAATGATCAATAGCATGAGGTCAAAGGAGGCTTTGTTTAGTATCTCTCCCCATTTTTTTACAAAGGCTTCATTGGACTTGCCTATAGTGGGAGCCTTTTGTAGGCGCAGGCCTCTGGGGATTCTTTTGTTCCTCCAATACTCACTTAGGGTGGCCCCGTGCATCTGTGATCGGATTTCTTTACGATGAAGTTTTTCTAATGTTTTCTTTAATTCATCAGACGACATACAGATGTCCATGCCAATGTTAGGCATTAAGATTCTCTCTGCGTCCTCATGAGAGAATTCAAAGGTGGTCGCTGGATTGTGCAGTAGTCCGTTGATTTCTTGGAAGGAGCTCATTATGGAGTAACGGTCAAACTCCAGAGGCAAGTAGAAGGAGGGTGCAAACAGCAATAAATCTCAGGGAGAGAACAAACTTTTAGCAAAAGGCCGACAGTGTGCGGGACCCTTCTTTGTTTTTCAAAGATACCTTTTTAAGTATACTTTATTGCCCTACGCACCTGTCAATAGCCTTGAGGTGTGCATCGGCCTTTTGCTAAAAATCCATACTGTATGTCCACATGTGGACATAAAGGGCATGTCTCCATAGCAGATCTACAAGCTCCACCGAGTGGCGCGCTATGAACTTGTAGTTCTGCTATTTTTGAAAAATCGTTAAAATGTGCCTCAAATCTTTCAGAAAATTGTCATGATTTAGAAAACTTTTTTTTTTAATTTCGACGTCAGGCCTGAATGGGCTAGACGGGTGCTGCACCAGCATGTTGTTCTATACTTCATGCAGCAGGAAGTATAGACAGTACATGTTGCCAACAAGACCCTGTATGAGGGAATACCAAGGGTGAGCCAGAAAATAGCAGCCAGGACAATCAGACTATAGCAGGACACACAAAGTGTGTGTGTCCACACCTGGGGGTCTATTATAACCACACCTGGGGGTCTATTAGAGTAATGTTAACTGCATAGACACATACAAAACAGAAAAAGTACAAAAATCCACGGCACTCCATCTTAAACCTATAGCCTCCGATAATGCCTAATAATCCTAAACCCCAAGACAGAATCTTTTCCCTAACTGTAAACCATAAAACATTTAAACAACCCATTTGTCTTGTGAGAACCATGGGGGATGGGGGGGGGGGGGGGGGGGGGTGACTGTCCAATCACCACCCAACATCTATTTTACCCAAATTCTACTATATTTGTGAGCCCCCCCACGCACGCACGCACGCACGCACGCACGCACGCACGCACACACAAAGGAAAAGTGGACAAATACCACAGGCCTACAGTCATCAGAGCCAGCTGAGGGAGAGACCCTCCAATCAGACCCTCCCGGGCCAAGGTGGGGGAGTGTGTGTGTGTGTGTGTGTGTGTGTGTGTGTGTGTGTGTGTGTGTGTGTGTGTGTGTGTGTGTGTGTGTGTAAATCCAAAGCAGATGGCCTCCATAGGGGCAGAACACAAGAGAAACACTGAGGAGAACAGTTAAAAAAAATCACTGCTCTGCTTTCAATTAAGACAGCCGTGCTGGTAAAGTAACTAAGTATATTTACTCGAGTATATATAGCAGTGCTTATACTGTAAGTACAATTTTAAGGTACGTGTACTTGAGTGTATATGTGCACACTTTCAGTGCTTTATATGTCCTCATTGTCGGGGGCAGAAACCTTGTCTCCATATTCTGTGTTTTGTTTAGTTTTTTCTCGTAAATTAACAGTCCTACTTGATCATACTACGGCAGATCTACAAGCTGGAAACGCTGCATGAAGTGACGTGTTTCCAGCTTGTAGATCTGCTACTTTTTTATGCTTTTGAATCAGAAATCCTGAAAAGCAAACAGTTTTGCACGGTACAAGGTTTCCACTCCGACAGAGACGACTTTAAACACAAAGCCCGCCAGAACCGTAGAAACCGTAGGGTTAAATTGGTACCCTATAGCCTGCCAGAACCGGAACCTAAACGTTTTCCAGGGTTTATATTCTTTAATCCATGTTTTTATCGCGCACATCCACTTGCATTGTAGGGGCTGCATTCAAAGGCCTCTATCTCAGAAACGACATTCATTGCGCCATTTCTGGGGAAGACAAGGTTTTTCAACGGCCTGTAGCAGGCGCTGTGATACTCGCGGTCGGGATTTTTCACCACCGACCGAGAGAACAACAACCGGTCATGACACCACATACAGCATTTTGTTATTGTAACATGCGGTTACGGAAATTTGGCTCTTCAAAGTAAGTGTTACGTGCGATAAAACCTTGGCAATACGCTATCGAGGGATTAATTAATGCTGGCGGGAATTGGGTTTTAATACTTCTACTCCCATACCTACCAGGGGTAAATATTGTACTCCATTATTGTTAATACAAAATATACATTAGCCAAATGAGAAAAAGAGGTTGCGCATCAGCGATGGTTTTCAGTGGAGTGCTAAACCCAAATCCAGTATACATAAGAAAATCCCATAAAGGTAGCACATCCAAAAATGTAATAAATGGCAGACAAAGTACTCACATTTCCATTTCGTAATTGGCACACACCAAAAAGGAATGCTATACATTAGCCACTTAAGCCCCATTTTATACTTTGTGATGCATGGTGTCTGGTGAGCTTATTGCCAACGAAGTGAGCACTAACTATAGAAGCTGGCCAAAACTGTCTGTGTGTCTGTCTGTCTGTTTGTCTGTCAGTGTGTGTGTGTCACACTATAACACCCACCCGCCCGCCACCAGAGGGCAACTGAAATTGGAACGATGTGTGTGTGTGTGTGTGTGTGTGTGTGTGTGTGTGTGTGTGTGTGTGTGTGTGTGTGTGTGTGTGTGTCTGCCACAACAGTTTCGTTCGCTTCCCGCGTTTACGCGTCTTACTTGTACGTACACCAGCTGTTTCCCAACAATTTCTGACACATTGTCAGAAAAACCTTTGAAACAACTCGTGTGTGAAATAAATGATGGGACGTTCTGCTTTGTGTGTGTGCATAGTCAATCACTACTTTACTTACTCGAGTAAAAGTATCTTAGTACTTTACTTTGAGAGAGAGAGAGAGAGAGAGAGAGAGAGAGAGAGAGAGAGAGAGAGTGAGAGAGAGAGTGTGGGGGGTTGGAAGAGGACTGTAGCTATGGCCACAACAAACGCATTGGACTCATTATCAAGAGAAGGAATGTGGAGACATTTCTGTCCTTGCGTTTTGAGACTTGAGAGAGGAAGGGGGGGGCGGGGGGGTAGATTTGCAAGAACCCTCGCATCCTTATTCTGGAATTAACATTTGGCGAAGATTTCAGCAAAGAGATTTGGTGCAGAGAGGGTGGGGTTTGGGGGGGGGGGGGGGGGGGGGAAGACCAAGTATAGATCCCTGTGGTACTCCGGTATAAAGATGTATACCGTGTCGGGCTTTACTGTGATGTCATGCATGTGTTGTGTTGTAAAAGCACAATGAGATTTTCTTCCCTGTTATTAGCAGCACGATGCATGCAGGCCTTTTGACCAGACAGCGGCCTTGTGGTTACAGTGTCCGCCCTGAAACTGGGAGGTCGGGGGTTCGATCCCCAGCCCGGGTCATGCCAAAGACTGTAAAAATGGGACCCAACCCAATGCCTCCCTGCTTGGCTACTCTGCATCAATGGGTTGGATTGGGGGGGGGGGTCTAATCAAATGATTCCCTAGCGCGGCACGGCTGCAGCTCACCGCTCCAAGAGATATAGGTCAAAGGCGGAGAACAAATGTCACTGCGGAAACGTGTGTTCAAATAAATGTAGTGGAGTAAAAGTAGAACAATTTGGATCTGAGATGTAGTAAAAATATTGGAAATTGGAAATACTCAAGTAAAGTAAATACCTCAGAATTATACCTATAAGTTCAGTACCGGAATTAAACGGTCATTGTCAACTGTCATTAATATACCTTAGAGTTGTGTATTTAGCCTAGAACTGGAAGTCTAGAACT
Source organism: Electrona antarctica (assembly GCF_951216825.1). Classification (NCBI taxonomy): domain Eukaryota; kingdom Metazoa; phylum Chordata; class Actinopteri; order Myctophiformes; family Myctophidae; genus Electrona; species Electrona antarctica. The sequence continues at coordinate 23,563,192 of NC_136791.1, read as the reverse complement.
TGGGGTTATGCATGTGATCAGTGACATCACGAAGATGTACTTTTTAGCTTGCAGAGTACATCTTGGTGATGTACAGAAGGAGGGGAGGGGGGTGGGACTTAAATATCTCTAAGGTATATTAATGACATAGTTTAATCCATTCTGGACAGTGAATTAAGCATTATTTTATACTTTAGCTATTGAAAAATAGCAGATTTACAAGCTCATAGGTCTGCTATTTTTGAAAAATCGTGAAAATGTGGCGCAAGTCTTTGAATATATAATCTTTCAGAGCGAACGTTTTTAACTCAAATCTTTGCTTCTGGGGGGGTCCCTGGAACAACATACAGTATTTTCAAATGGGGGTCGGTGGCCAATTACATAAAATGTTTGGGGTCCTTGACATAAAATATTGAGCACCACTGATATAGAAACATAGGTATTTCAGAAGATTGTCTCTCAAGACATTTGTAGAATCGTCCTCGGATCTAAATGGGTTAACGACATAGTTTAATGTTGAAAATGAGTGGTTATTCAGTAAATGTACTTAGTTACTTTCCACCACTGATGCAAATAACATCAGCGTGACACATTAGCGCGTGTCATAATAATAACAACAGCACTTCTTCTAATTCCATCTTCTCATCATAAATCCGGATCCAGTGTAAATCATACAGAAGACGCCTATTAGTGAGCGGCTGGGAACAGCCCGGCCCAGACCACTGTCTGAAGCCTCCACAGGACAGACAGCTCTCTCTCACATCCAACGCCTTGATGCTGCCAGTGTTGGAAAGTAACTGAAGTACATTTACTCAAGTACCGCACTTAACCCATTTAGGACTGAGACCAGATTCTACAAATGTCTTCTAAATCATGACAGTGATCTGAAAAACCTCATGTTTCTATGTCAGTGGTTCTCAAACTATTTCATGTCAAGGACCCCCAGATATCTGTATTTGGCCACGGACCACCATCTGAAAATATGTTGTTCCAGGGACAGACAGACAGACAGACAGACAGACAATACACTAAACGCCCTCAGACTCTCCATTCCTAAACCCTGAACCTTAATATCCCCATCATGCCGTCTCCAGGATGAGGTTAAGACAGCCTTGGTCTCAGCATTAGATCTCCCTTCCAATCCAAACCCAAAAAGAACAGAAAAAAAGAAAAAGCATAATTTTAGAGACCACTGTTTCAAGGTTGGAGGCTAGATAGATATCGTTGGTGTCGGGGACAGAAACCTCATATCTCCCTTTTATAACTTTTTGAGTGCTTTTTCTCTTGTAAATCAACGCCCTACTTGATCACACTAAAGCGTCACACAAAAAAAGCACCAAAAGTATTGCAGGTCCGCAAGCTTGAACCACTGATGGCGCTAAGGGATGCGTTTCGTCGTGCTCGCGGATCTGCTACTTTCGATGCTTTTGACTTTGACTCCTGAAAAGTAACAGTTTCACACAGACATGTGAGGTTTCCACCCCGACTGAGACGATATGGAATTTCATACATTTCTGGGGGCGGGGGGCAATTCGTGTATTATGCAAACCCTCTCTACTGTCCAACAACCATTGATTTGGGGCCTCCAGACCAGACCACAGATGTACTGTGTATAGGAATACAAAGGAGACATATATCGCTCACACGTTTGCAAAGCTTTGCAACTTATAAGCTCATTTTCATGACACGCCTCACTGTGGTTTGCCTGATTCGAGGAGAAAACAAGATATTTGGTTTGGTAAAAACAAACTGGTCGGGTCGGTAGTAATTGCGTGTAACCACTTCTCTGGTCTCAATTTTGGAAGTGGGGTTTTTGCCCAGAAATGATGGGCAACTCAGTCATTCATAAATAAATAACACAGAACAGGCCACCTAATGTTTGCATTGAACAAAAAGGGGAGAGGAATAATGATTTGGGAGGTTTCTTGGGAAAGACAACATCCTGAACCGCAACTAATGGGAAATGAATGTGATATTGTGTGGGGGGGGGGAAACCACAAGGTTTCCAGTTCGAACCCGGGCTCCACCAGAGTCAGTGTCGAAGTGTCCTTGAACAAGACACTGAACCCCTAATTGCTCCTGCTGGTTGCGGTGCCTTGCATGGTTTCCACCGACATCAGTGTATGAATGTATGTGTGTGTGTGTGTGTGTGTGTGTGTGTGTGTGTGTGTGTAAATGGGTGAATGTAATGCACACTCTATGTAAAGCACCTTGGATAAAGGCGCTATATAAATGCACCATTTACCATTGTGAACTGGTTAATTTACATGGATGGGGTTTCAAATGGCTCAGGAGGCAGAGCAGCCGTCTGGTGGTAGCCATAATGTTCCTGGTTCCATCCCCAGTTGGATCGTCCTTGAGCAAGGCACTGAACCAGGCCCGCGCAGAGCTGCTGGCTGGCTGGCTGGCTGGCCAATGTAGAAGGCGCGCTATCCTACTGGCCAAAGCTGGAACTGCAGGACGTTCATGGAGGTGGAGGGACGTTCATGACGTCATGACGAGACAACCGTAGCCAACAGTGCTACTGCCGGCAGACTTCCGGCCGGGTGCTTCAAATGCCACTGAACAACTTCCATTGAATTGAATAACTGCCTGGGGGCGGGCCACCACCTCAGCTTAAAAATTAGGATCTAATTCACGCCAGCATTTTTTAAATTTGAGCTCTTATTTTGAAAAGCCGTTTTCGCTCCACAAACAGGAGTCCTAAGTTAGGAGTTTTCACACAGCCAGGCGGGCCTTGTTGTCTCCACCAGGCCGAAGGCATGGGGAGAGTGTCTCCACCAGGCCGAAGGCATGGGGAGAGAGTATGTTTTGCACTCCGTCCGTCCGTCCGTGTGTCCGTCCGTCCGTCCGTGTGTCCGTCTGTGAACAGCTAATCTCTGGCACCGTTGGCTTGATCGCAGCCATACTCTGCACACACACTCCCTGAATGCCAGAGCTGAACCTCTGCCCCAAAGTTTTCACATTGGCCTGTTATAGCGCCACCAGGAGGCCGCTTTGTGCAAAACAAATGTTTTGACAGTACACCTACAGATTTTGTCCAAACATTACGCAAATTGGTACACAGTCTCTCTAGAGCCATTCAACGAAACCGGTCTTTCAGATTTTTCACACTCCATCCTGATTGGCTAAAATTGGCTTCCAAAGTTCGCAGGAGTACTCCGTTTCAAACAGAATGCTGCAAATCATGAACACATGGTGTGATTTCCGTGAAATTTTGCACGCACATTCCCACTAGGTTGAGGAAGAAATGCCACTTGAATATTTTCAACTCAGCCTCATGGTGGCGCTATAACTGGTCGATTTGTGTTTTACCTATAACTGCACCGATCTGTGTAAAACCATGTATGCACACTCCCTAGAGGCCAAGGAAAAACCTTTGCCTGGAATTTTTCACATCTGCTCTTTATAGCGCCACCAGGAGGCCGACATATGTAAAACACATTTTCTAATATTACTCCTTCAGATTTTATCCAAATTTCACGCAAATCGGTACACATGCTCTCCATAGTTATGTGATCATGTGATTTGTTTGATTTCTCATAATTATCCATCCTGATTGGCTACGATTGGCTTCTAAAGTTTTCAGGAGTAGCCCGTTTGGTACAAATCGCCACAACTCCTCAACGCAGCGTCCGATTGCGGTGAAACTGTGCATGCCTATTCCCACTACTAGACACTACTATGTTGAGGAAGAAATGCCACTTGACAGTTTTCAAATCAGCCTCATGGTGGCGCTACAACAGGCCGCGTCTCACACACACACACACACACACACACACACACACACACACACACACACACACACACACACACACACACACACACACACACACACACACACACACACACACACACACACACACAATTTATATTACTCCTAAACATTTTGCCAAACATCACACACAATCCTATCCTCCTGGTGGAGACCTGTGCCCAGAAGGACACTTTTTCTAGTTTACAATGTGAATCCAGGCCGGAGCTCCGGAGAGCTCTAGATCATCAGCTCTGTGCCGTCAAAGAAACGCTGTTTTGAAAAATACCATCTGGGACAAGGAATAGGAGATACAGGCGATTGAAAGAAATGGATAGAATGGATTCTTATGGCGACGACGATCTAAGATGGGCGATCCAGTGCTGTGCTAACAACACAGCTAGCTAACCGGCTAACGTGAGTAGCATTTTGGCTCGAGCAATCGAACGCGCTATAAAAGCTCAATTGCCGAAGGCCGTCGACAATGGAGTTAAGCGTCAGTATCAAAATTAGGCTTCAATTGACTTTAATCGTCGGCAATGGCGCGCTAAGTGTTAAGTTAAAAAAAATCTCAACTATCCCTTTAATGCAGCCCTGTTTTATGCCCAATGTATTTGTATTTAAGTGTAACTAAATAGATTTGAAATTAAATAAAAATGTTACTTTTCAGGATTCCAATTAAAAAATAGAAAAGAATAGCAGATCTACAAGCTCAAAACGCGTCGCACTATTTTTGCTACTTTTGTGTGACATTTTTTTAAGAAAAAGTGAGTGAGTGTTATAATGGGCTGGCCCTCTCCATCATCCATCACTAACCGGTCCCAATGAGCAGGCTGGTCCCTTGCAGAGCTTCCTCCACTGCATGTCTGTGTGGAAAAGACAGTAGCAGTGGTGGAAAGTAACCAGTTGTATTTTTTACTTTTATACTGGAGTATTTCCAATTTTCAGTACTTTTACTTCTACTCCACTACACATCAGAGGCAAATATTATACTTTTACTCCACTACAATCATTTGACAACTTTAGTTTATACTAATTACTCTGTAGATTTGGATTATTATTACAAAACATACATTCCCCACTTCAACCCTATATATACACAGTACTGTACATTTTCGGCAATTTGAAAATAGATGATGAAGCTCGGCAAGCTTCCGCGTGCAGTAAAGCGTGCGTCTTGCCTCCTCTCGAGATCACACGCCTCAGAGCCGAAGGAGGCCTCTACCTTTCTATATGGCCAAATTCCAATACCCAAAATCTCGGCCACTCACTCAGTCACACTCGAGCACTCCAGCATGGCGGTGTTATACGGTGAAATTGGTGACCCGCCGAAATATGTGACCATCTTGTGGACTTCATATAACTTACACGGAGGTCCTTAAATATGTGGCCTGAATACCGCTAGGTTGAACTCTGCTAATAAACAAACCACAATGATTTACGTTCAGACACAGATATGTTATGTGATTGTCTGTCTACACGATTGTCACATATTTCGGCAGGTCACCAATTTCACAGTAAGGCCTCACTCAGACCTTTACTGCATTGCTGTATGCTTGTTGGATGAATGTTGTGTAGTGTCATGGCCGCCCCAATGCATTTCCAATGGAAGTCACATGGTTTGTAGTCCACATTTTGGACTGCAAGCTTTCGGCTGTGTTTCGACTGCGCCCCTCCCCCTCATACAACACAAATGTTGTGTCAAACCATGTGACTCCCATTGGAAATGCATTGGGGCGGCCATGACACTACACAACAACATTCATCCAACAAGCATACAGCAATGCAGTAAAGGTCTGAGTGAGGCCTAACACCACCATGCTGGAGTGATCTATGGTCTGAACTCTGAACCACCTGTGTGATGCCATGCATGATGGTGGTGATGGGCAGGAGACCTCCTAATGACTGATGAGTTTCACCTGAGAGTAGACATGAGACATGCATGGGAGGTGATCAGCAGTGCCAAGTGGAACAACAACGCAGGGCCGTTCAGTGACTTCAAAGTGACAGAAAGTAGCTCATAACATGGTTTTTTTTATGACACAAAAGCTCGGCAGATTGAACGAGGATAATTCAAGCTTGCCCTACAGCTGCTACAGATGTTGGTGAGTTTAATGTTGTTTAATACAAGCAGATCTTGATCGCAAACGCAAATTGGATGAGTGGGAGTGGGGAGTCAATGGAGGGTATTGCAATTCTAGATTCATCTCATTATAAAAACATCTAGAGTTGCAAATTGTGGCTAGATGTTGAAATGCAGAGTCAAAATGAGCTTGTGTTAATATAGGAATGAGCTGTTCATCGCTAGCTGTTTAGCCATGGTAGCAATAGCACATGCACTGGGTTGGCTCGCTTGTGGCTCACCTACAGTAGACGCCTAGACCAGGGGTTCTCAAAGTGGGGTCTGGGGACCCTGTAGGGGTCCATGAGGGGGTTCCAGGGGGTCCCCAGCAGAATGGGGAACAGTTTAACCACTTAAGCACTATTTAAAAATAACAAAAAGTAACACAACATTTTCTGCCGTTTTAGGTTCTGTTTTTAATGTTTTGCCATACCCAAAATAGGGACACCAGGTTGAAAGTGGTTAATTTCACCATAAGTTCACCAGCCTCCACCACCATCAAATGAGAGAATGGATCAGATCGGTGCCGTGGCATATATTGTACTCATTATTGTGGGTCGTCCTTGACATGAAAATGTTTGAGAATACCAACCACTGACCTATAGACGTTAAGAAGTGGGATCGTATTAAATAATATCTGAGTGTTGCCGTTACGTTACGTAAACCCATAGGCAGGTAGTATTTCATTGCACTGGAATTCACTGCTTTCTGAGGCATGTGACAACAAACCGAGCCTAGTGTAAAGTCTACAGTCTGGTGTTATAATGCCTATAAACATCGGCTAACAGGAACCAAAGACGTTTGAATCGAACAAATGCTATATCTGATCTGCCTCATTGGACAACTTAATCCCTCAATCGGCGCTCCTCAAAGTTGGGTCCGGGGACACCCATGGGTCTTCAGGAAGCTCCAGGGGTTTCCGTAGTAAAAATGAGTTATTAGCAATCAAAAAGTTTAACCACTTCAATTATATATGCTATTTGAAAATAGATGATCTACAAGGCAAGCTCTGTGAAATTGTAGATCTGCTATTTTTAAAACCTCTCAAAGAATGGGAAGAATTTTTAATATTTTTGGGGAAATGGCAGAACTACGAGCTTGTAGGTCTGCTATTTTTGAAAAATCGTGAAAACGTGTGCAAATCTTTTAATATTATATTCTTTCACAGCAAAAGTTTTTAACTCGTATCGTTTGTTGCTTCATGCATGGCGGGGGTCCCTCCCTGGAACAACATATTTACATATCATTTTTGGGGTCCTTGGCATGACATAGTTGGAGAACCACTGATATAGAAACATAGGTCTTTCAGAAAGATGTCATGGCATTTGTAGAATTTGTAGAATTAATGGGACTAGAATTTTGCCGCCCTTTGGGCGGCTCATCCTAGAGTTACGTAGCAGCGCAATATGGGGAGAAGGAAATTGCGGGAGTTGACAGACTCCACTTCATGTTTCAGCTGTGTGTTTATACCCAGTATTGTGTAGAAACGGATGGGTTATTAATTATTATTATGTGTTGTTGCGCGCCCGCCCGCACACACTCACACTCGCACTCACACACACACACACACACACACACACACACACACACACACACACACACAAACACACACACACGTGTGAAAATAAATAATAAATAATGCGTGGAAGAACGTGGCATTGAGAGGTGGTGTGTGTGTGTGTGTGGCTGGGTAAATAGTAGGTGTACTGCGCGCGCACGCACACACACACTCACTCAGTCACTCACTCACTCACTCACTCACTCACTCGCGCACTTGTCAAAAATCCTCCATAGTGTACTGTGAAGTTGTGAAGCCGTTGCACTGATGCGAGGACCGGTCCAGGTTGTACGGCAGCAGCTTCTTTAGCTGCGTTCACCAAGCGTAGTTATGTTAGCCTGGCTAATAAGCCAGACTAATATCACACAGCTGTGTGGCGTTTGCCGTGCGATAGGCGCGTTCACCAAGCGTAGTGTAGTTGTGTGGCGTTAGCCGTGCGATAGGCGAGAGATGTGTGTGTCGGGTTGTTGCCGGCGTGTTGTTGCTGGCGGTGGCCGTCATGGGTCCTTATTAGTGTAGTCTAGTCAACACGACGTGGTGGAGTGTTCGCCTGGCCGGCACAGCAGCCAGAGGGGGAGGGGGCGGAGGTAAGATGAGCTGGGTTAGAGCAGAGGTAGCGAGATTGGACATTGAGGGTCGGAAATAACGCGTGTGTCACTGTGAAGGCCGTACCATTGGACTGGCCCCATGAAGTGAACGGAGTTGGCGTAAGTCGGCAAAGTGGTGACGATTTTGACGTAGGCTGGTGGTCTTGCGCAAGAATGTGTTATTTCATAAAAATGGGTATTGTACTGTAAATATGACAGTTGCATGGATGCAAAGTAGTGGTTGATGTCTGGACATCAGCAGACATGCTGTTGGTGTTGTGCATGGTGAGATGTGTGCAAACGGTGTGGTTTGGTAGGAGAAGGCGGACAAAGGATGGGGTGTTGCGCTGTCTATTAGGGTGGCAGGATGAGTGCATGTGATGGTGGCCTAACGTTGCATGACATCACAACACCCACAGAATTGCAGATCTGTCCTCCTCAACCAGCCGCTCAGGACTGGATGGGATCGGGGGCCAACTCGGGGCAGGCAGATGGCCTCTGCTTTAAGTCCCCCCCACCTCCCCGCCCCCTCCCCTTCACAAGAATCATCCTGTCAGCCCCTCTCAGCTGGGGTCTCAGCGTACTGCCCACCAACCAAACAAGCAGTTTTTTATTTGCCCCGTTTCCGCTGTTGGACCGAGCGACACGATCCCACGCCAGATCCTCGTGCATGAGCCAGGTGCATTATGGGCCGGGGGGGGGCCACGCAAGATTTAAATAAGTCCACTGTTTCCTGAGCCCCCCTCTCTTTTTCAATCTTACCCTGTGATCTCCCCCCCCCCCCGCCCCCCCTCTCTCTCTCTGTCTCTCTCTCTCTGGACGGCTCTCTCGGTTGCAGCTGTCTCCTTCTAGTGCCTGACTGTGAAGAGAAGTGTCTGCATGGTGCTGAAAAAGTGACGGGGAGCAACAGGTGTGCAGTTAAAGTGATAAATATGCCCTGCTCTCTCCAGCACAATGTACCTCTGTCTAGAGAAACAACCCTGTACCTCTGTCTGTCTAGAGAAACAACCCTGTACCTCTGTCTGTCTAGTCTAGAGAAACAACCCTGTACCTCTGTCTGTCTAGTCTAGAGAAACAACCCTGTACCTCTGTCTGTCTAGTCTAGAGAAACAACCCTGTACCTCTGTATGTCTAGAGAAACAACCCTGTACCTCTGTCTGTCTGTCTAGAGAAACAACCCTGTACCTCTGTCTGTCTGTCTAGAGAAACAACCCTGTACCTCTGTCTGTCTAGAGAAACAACCCTGTACCTCTGTCTGTCTAGAGAAACAACCCTGTACCTCTGTCTGTCTAGTCTAGAGAAACAACCCTGTACCTCTGTCTGTCTGTCTAGAGAAACAACCCTGTACCTCTGTCTGTCTAGTCTAGAGAAACAATCCTGTACCTCTGTCTGTCTGTCTAGAGAAACAATCCTGTACCTCTGTCTGTCTAGTCTAGAGAAACAATCCTGTACCTCTGTCTGTCTGTCTAGTCTAGAGAAACAATCCTGTACCTCTGTCTGTCTAGTCTAGAGAAACAACCCTGTACCTCTGTCTGTCTAGTCTAGAGAAACAACCCTGTACCTCTGTATGTCTAGAGAAACAATCCTGTACCTCTGTCTGTCTAGTCTAGAGAAACAATCCTGTACCTCTGTCTGTCTAGTCTAGAGAAACAATCCTGTACCTCTGTCTGTCTGTCTAGTCTAGAGAAACAATCCTGTACCTCTGTCTGTCTAGAGAAACAACCCTGTACCTCTGTCTGTCTAGTCTAGAGAAACAACCCTGTACCTCTGTATGTCTAGTCTAGAGAAACAACCCTGTACCTCTGTCTGTCTAGTCTAGAGAAACAACCCTGTACCTCTGTATGTCTAGAGAAACAACCCTGTACCTCTGTCTGTCTGTCTAGAGAAACAACCCTGTACCTCTGTCTGTCTGTCTAGAGAAACAACCCTGTACCTCTGTCTGTCTAGAGAAACAACCCTGTACCTCTGTCTGTCTAGTCTAGAGAAACAACCCTGTACCTCTGTCTGTCTGTCTAGAGAAACAACCCTGTACCTCTGTCTGTCTAGTCTAGAGAAACAATCCTGTACCTCTGTCTGTCTGTCTAGAGAAACAATCCTGTACCTCTGTCTGTCTAGTCTAGAGAAACAATCCTGTACCTCTGTCTGTCTGTCTAGTCTAGAGAAACAATCCTGTACCTCTGTCTGTCTAGTCTAGAGAAACAACCCTGTACCTCTGTCTGTCTAGTCTAGAGAAACAACCCTGTACCTCTGTATGTCTAGAGAAACAATCCTGTACCTCTGTCTGTCTAGTCTAGAGAAACAATCCTGTACCTCTGTCTGTCTAGTCTAGAGAAACAATCCTGTACCTCTGTCTGTCTGTCTAGTCTAGAGAAACAATCCTGTACCTCTGTCTGTCTAGAGAAACAACCCTGTACCTCTGTCTGTCTAGTCTAGAGAAACAACCCTGTACCTCTGTATGTCTAGTCTAGAGAAACAATCCTGTACCTCTGTCTGTCTAGAGAAACAACCCTGTACCTCTGTCTGTCTGTCTAGAGAAACAACCCTGTACCTCTGTCTGTCTAGTCTAGAGAAACAACCCTGTACCTCTGTCTGTCTAGAGAAACAACCCTGTACCTCTGTCTGTCTAGTCTAGAGAAACAACCCTGTACCTCTGTCTGTCTAGTCTTGAGAAACAACCCTGTACCTCTGTCTGTCTGTCTAGAGAAACAACCCTGTACCTCTGTCTGTCTAGAGAAACAACCCTGTACCTCTGTCTGTCTAGTCTAGAGAAACAACCCTGTACCTCTGTATGTCTAGTCTAGAGAAACAATCCTGTACCTCTGTCTGTCTAGAGAAACAACCCTGTACCTCTGTCTGTCTGTCTAGAGAAACAACCCTGTACCTCTGTCTGTCTAGTCTTGAGAAACAACCCTGTACCTCTGTCTGTCTGTCTAGAGAAACAACCCTGTACCTCTGTCTGTCTAGAGAAACAATCCTGTACCTCTGTCTGTCTAGTCTAGAGAAACAATCCTGTACCTCTGTCTGTCTGTCTAGTCTAGAGAAACAATCCTGTACCTCTGTCTGTCTAGTCTAGAGAAACAACCCTGTACCTCTGTCTGTCTAGTCTAGAGAAACAACCCTGTACCTCTGTATGTCTAGAGAAACAATCCTGTACCTCTGTCTGTCTAGTCTAGAGAAACAATCCTGTACCTCTGTCTGTCTAGTCTAGAGAAACAATCCTGTACCTCTGTCTGTCTGTCTAGTCTAGAGAAACAATCCTGTACCTCTGTCTGTCTAGAGAAACAACCCTGTACCTCTGTCTGTCTAGTCTAGAGAAACAACCCTGTACCTCTGTATGTCTAGTCTAGAGAAACAACCCTGTACCTCTGTCTGTCTAGTCTAGAGAAACAACCCTGTACCTCTGTATGTCTAGAGAAACAACCCTGTACCTCTGTCTGTCTGTCTAGAGAAACAACCCTGTACCTCTGTCTGTCTGTCTAGAGAAACAACCCTGTACCTCTGTCTGTCTAGAGAAACAACCCTGTACCTCTGTCTGTCTAGTCTAGAGAAACAACCCTGTACCTCTGTCTGTCTGTCTAGAGAAACAACCCTGTACCTCTGTCTGTCTAGTCTAGAGAAACAATCCTGTACCTCTGTCTGTCTGTCTAGAGAAACAATCCTGTACCTCTGTCTGTCTAGTCTAGAGAAACAATCCTGTACCTCTGTCTGTCTGTCTAGTCTAGAGAAACAATCCTGTACCTCTGTCTGTCTAGTCTAGAGAAACAACCCTGTACCTCTGTCTGTCTAGTCTAGAGAAACAACCCTGTACCTCTGTATGTCTAGAGAAACAATCCTGTACCTCTGTCTGTCTAGTCTAGAGAAACAATCCTGTACCTCTGTCTGTCTAGTCTAGAGAAACAATCCTGTACCTCTGTCTGTCTGTCTAGTCTAGAGAAACAACCCTGTACCTCTGTCTGTCTAGTCTTGAGAAACAACCCTGTACCTCTGTCTGTCTGTCTAGAGAAACAACCCTGTACCTCTGTCTGTCTAGAGAAACAACCCTGTACCTCTGTCTGTCTAGTCTAGAGAAACAACCCTGTACCTCTGTATGTCTAGTCTAGAGAAACAATCCTGTACCTCTGTCTGTCTAGAGAAACAACCCTGTACCTCTGTCTGTCTGTCTAGAGAAACAACCCTGTACCTCTGTCTGTCTAGTCTTGAGAAACAACCCTGTACCTCTGTCTGTCTGTCTAGAGAAACAACCCTGTACCTCTGTCTGTCTAGAGAAACAACCCTGTACCTCTGTCTGTCTAGTCTAGAGAAACAACCCTGTACCTCTGTATGTCTAGTCTAGAGAAACAATCCTGTACCTCTGTCTGTCTAGAGAAACAACCCTGTACCTCTGTCTGTCTGTCTAGAGAAACAACCCTGTACCTCTGTCTGTCTAGTCTAGAGAAACAACCCTGTACCTCTGTCTGTCTAGAGAAACAACCCTGTACCTCTGTCTGTCTAGTCTAGAGAAACAACCCTGTACCTCTGTCTGTCTAGTCTTGAGAAACAACCCTGTACCTCTGTCTGTCTGTCTAGAGAAACAACCCTGTACCTCTGTCTGTCTAGAGAAACAACCCTGTACCTCTGTCTGTCTAGAGAAACAACCCTGTACCTCTGTCTGTCTGTCTAGAGAAACAACCCTGTACCTCTGTCTGTCTAGAGAAACAATCCGTACAAATGGAGTTGTGCATTGGGGACTTGGGCTGGCCTAGACAATACGAGTTAAAGGGATAGTTCACATTTTTTTAACTTAAGTTGTTTGAAATACTTGCCATTAATATAGTGGTTGCAACTGTATTAATTGATTGTCCGAGTCCCGTGGTGGGAGTTCTGCTCTGGTTTTGGTGAATATTAAGTAGTTCTGGTAATTTTGTGGGGGGCACAGGTGGCCACGCATTAAAAATAAATGCATCCACAAAACTAGCATCATTTGTATTGTTGACCTTGTTGACGTAGTGATATGGACACAAAAAACATAGTTCCGTGTGATAGAGGGGTCAAAAATTAACGAAAGTTGCACTACTGGTCAACAATAGGCCTACAAATGACGCAAGTTTTGTGAATGAATTTACTTTAATGCGTGGCCCCCTGTAATATTTCACCAAAACCAGAACTCCCACCACGGGGCTATCCCTTTAAGGCACGAAAACCCCCGTTTGTGCAATCAGCATTATAAGTATGGGCTGCCACATTTTACTCAAACTAATCGATTGTAAGAAATAATCATTGATCGGTAATTTTTTACAACATATTCGATTAATTATAATGTATAACTATTTTGGGCATATCATATGAACGAAAAGTTAAGAAATATTGAAAGATCGAATAATGCAAAATAGTAAAAACTATTGTACGAGTGACACATTGAGACATAGCTGTTTTTGATACAACACTGTAGCGGCATAGTATAAATAAATTTAATCAAATCAATATAGATAAAAAGAATACAAAAACGCACGCTTTGCCATTATTTGGTTAATCACGAAAGTAATCGAAAGTAATAATCGCTAAGAAAATAAACGACAGTTGCAGCCCTAATTCAAAGCAGATCAAATAAAGTTAGCAAAGCACATTAATTACAATCAGAGGTAAATGGTGCATTTATATAGCGCCTTTATCCAAGGCGCTTTATATAGATTGTGCATTACCTTCACCCATTCACACACGGATGGCGGTGGAAACCATGCAAGGCACTAACCAGCACATCAGGAGCAATTAGGGGCTCGGTGTCTTGCTCAAGGACACTTTGACACTAACCCGGGTTCAAACTGGCAACCTTGCGGTTACCATCCGGTCACTCTACCCCTGAGCCACCCCACACTGCCCACCGCTGCAGGCGTGGAGGCAATCCACGCCTGCATGTCAGTGAAATAGAGGCTTAAATGTATTAAATGATTGCCTGTCCATGAATTTCATGGACTTTTCTATAATGTGACACCTCAGTGAACAAGAGGACAGTTTATCGGCCATGTTCTTGTGTGCGGTGGTGTAAGTACATTTACTTAACCCATTCAGGACGGGAACCCCTGTTGGTGTTTTAAGCATTATGTTATACTTTAGCTATTGAAAAATAGCAGATCTACGAGCTTGTAGATCTGCAATTTTTGAAAAATCGTGAAAATGTGGCGCAAATCATTGAATATATATATATATTCTTTCACAGTGAACGTTTTTGTAACTCAACTCTTTGCTTCTGGGGGTCCCTAGAACTACATATTTTCAGATTGGGGTCCGCAGCCAAATGCAGATCTATAATTCTAGGGGTCCTTGACATGAAAAAGGTTGAGCACTACTGACCGACACATAGGTTTTTCAGAAAACTAAGTAATGCCAATTTCCAATACTTTTACTTCTACTCCACTACATCTCGGATCCAAAATATTGTACTATTACTCCACTACATTTATTTGAAAACTTTATTTGATATATAGTAACTTTGTAGATCTTGGTATATCATTACAGAATATACATTAACAACTTCAGCCCTGCACATACAGTACATTTCGGCCATTTGAAAATAGCTGATCTACAAACTTATAGATCTGCTATTAGAACATGCCAGCTGATTACTCATAATCACTGTCCGAAAAACACAGCTCTTTTGGCTCCTGCAGCCTCTTCTCAGACTTATAAAAAGTCCATGTTTTCCATTAAGTATCCCAGATAGCGAAGCAGCTTATCATCCTGATTTGCTGCATGGCACCAGGCCCCGATCCGCTAGCTGGGGCCGGCCGCCAGTTGTGGAAAGTAACTAAGTACATTTACTTCAATTCTGTTTTGAGGTATTTTTTACTATTTCCAATTTTCAATACTTTTCACTTCTACTATACTATACTACATCTCAGTGACAAATATTGTGCTTTTACTGCACTACATTTATTTGAAAGCTTGATTTACTATAGTTACTTTGTAGATTTAGATTTCAAAACGTACCTTAACCACTTCAGCCCTTTTGAAAATAGCCAATCTACAAGCATGGTGAGCGTGTAGTTCTGCTATTTTTGTATACATTTTGAAAACTGGAAATGGGACATTGATGCCAATACTTTTGTACTTTTACTTCAAGTACATTTTGAATTCCGGACTTTCCCTAGTTGTAATGGAGCATTTCTACATTGCAGTACTGATACTTTTATTTATAAGTAAAGAATGTGAGTATAGTTCTTTCCAACACTGCCGGTCCGCTCCACAGCGTTCCGCAGGATGGCTGCATGGACGTAGCATCTGGAAACCATCAGTGTAAACAAAGGAGTAACGGAGGAGCTCAGGCCCCTCTCTGCCTCTCCGCATCCCCCAGGACATCACTCACATAACAGAGCAGTGCAAGAACACCAAACCAGCCCTCTGGGCCCACAGCTCTCTCTCTCTCTCTGTGTGTGTGTGCGTGTGTGTGTGTGTGTGTGCGTGTGTGTGTGTGCGCCATGTTGTACCCTCATCTCCCTAGATCTGTATTTAGTTTGGCCGTGGTCCAGAAAAGGATAGATTTTCAGATTTACAGTACAAAGACACAACGGACAGATTGAATTTGGTACACCACACACACACACACACACACACACACACACACACACACACACACACACATATACACACACACTGAAGTCCCGCCGTGTTTGGTTTGCTCATTAGCTGTGGCACTTCTGATAAGGCGCCCTAATGACTTGAATGCTTTTATTATTATTTATTTTTTCTCAGCTATAGCCAGCTAGCCTTAGCGGCGTGCATGGTCACGGCGGGCTGGTGCCGGCGCTACGCGAACGACCGAGTCAGGAATCTGGATGTGGTTTGAACCGGAGAAGAATTAACCTCATGGCTCGGCTCAGCCAAACATCAGACGGTTTGAACCTGAGAAACTGCTGCTCAGTCAAAACATGAAAAAAGATCAAAGCATCAATCAACAAGTACGGGACGACAGACACAAATATTTCCTGCACTTTTCATAATAGCGCTTTAGTAACCATATATCTATTAATCATCTGGAGACGTCTCTCCTGTTTCAGCGATGAAAGCTGTTAGACGCGGTTCGAGGGAATGCTTCGTGTAGCACCGTCGACTGTGAATCTCACACTGACTCGGGGAGAGAGAAAGGCCCTTAGCTTAGACTGTGAATCTCACACTGACTCGGGGAGAGAGAAAGGCCCTTAGCTTAGACTGTGAATCTCACACTGACTCGGGGAGAGAGAAAGGCCCTTAGCTTAGCGACAGCTGTAAACGTGTTAGTCCTGAGGACAGCCAGTGCTTGTTTGTCGGTTTTTTCCACCTGCAACCTGTTAACTCCGGCACAGAGCGATGTTTTGAGTCGAGCTTGATATAACACGAACAAACGGGTTTCAAGATAAACGCACGTTTATTTTGTCATTTTCACAGCACTGTGTTTAGCACGTTGTGTTTGGCTAGTGTGACACTCACTGGGCATGTTCTGTCCAACGTTAGGCTAACAAATCAAGGGTTTGTTGTCAAACAAAGAGAAGGAAAGGAAAAATAAGAAGTACAGTAGCCTTAGGAATAAAATATGCTTATGGTGCCGTACAGATGCAGCCATTAAAAACAAATAAAATTACGATATTAGTTTTGGCATGTTATGCATTGTTTCAAATCTGTGCTTGCAGAGAGACAGGAAACCCAAGGGCAGAGAGAAGAGAGAGAGACATGCAAGACAAGACACGGCGATGTGTCGCAACGTGAGTTTGTAGATCGGCTATTTTAAAATTGCTGATTTCCCAGAACTCCGGCGTCAGTGCACACCTCCTGTCTGAGCAGGGCCTAAAATGTATGTGAAAACGGTCCGTATTCTCTTTATTCAGACCGCAGCCATCTTGCCAGCAAGGTGCTACCTAGGTGACACTTCCCATAGACAGCCCATTCACCCAAACAGAAAAGTCCTCTCTAATTATATTAAACAATGTCAAAATCACCAACATTGCAGCTGTAGGGAAAGCTTGAATTATCCTCTTTCAATCTGTAAAGTGTATGTTTCATAAAAATCCACCGTAGACATTTTATGAGCTACTTCCTGTCAAGAAATTCCTTTGGAAGTGCTCGTTGACTATCACTCACCCATGAGTACCAACTGTTTTGAATGTGCTCATAATGCAGGAGGGAGGTTGCTTTACTTCCATACTCTGATACTTAAATAATCATCTGCAAGGAATTTCTTGACAGGAAGTAGCTCATAAAATGTCTACGGTGGATTTTTATTAAACAAAAACTTTAAGCTCAAAACAAGCTCAAAATGTATCGCAGCTGAAATCAATAATATATCTATATTCTGATATTAACTTCCGGGCCACATTAAGTGATGGTGGGGGCCGCATGTGGCCCCCGGGCCGCCAGTTGCCCATGTATCTTCAGGTATATGTCGCGCCAAGCAGGTCTGGTCTGGGAAAGACTGCATGCTTTTAGTATTTGTGCAGCAGACAACTGGAGTCCCAATTAGCATGACGTACTGAACACCCTTATACCTCCTGGACCATTTAGGTCTCTAAAGGTCCCTGCACACTGATTTTCGGATTTTTAGTAGCGTTTCTCCATCGGTTTTCCGAAAAACGCGTCCAGTGTGCAAACACCTTAACTGTTTTAACTTAACTCTGTTCAAACCCCTCCTCTGAGACACGGACCGAGTAGACAAAAATACCATAGTACCATAGTACCATAGTATCATGAACATTAGTGAGGACCTATTACATGAAGATAGGATGAGAATGTGTGAAGTGGTGATTTAACTATAGAATGAATGAATGAATGAATGAATGAATGAATGGATGAATGAATGAATGAATGAATGAATGTATGTATTCAATGAATGAACCCTAATGAACGAACAAACAAATGGCTGCGTCTGTACTAGGTCCACTTGTTTGGCCAATGTTTTAAAACCATAATTGTGCTGCTAGTATTTATGACACACACACACACACTGTAGTGGCAGAAAATACTACACTGCCTGGAGCAAGGCTTCCACCTGTTGATTGTCTGTCACGATGACCTATTCTTACCCAAGACCCATGTTTAGTCTTGTCCACTGACCACACCTCCAATGTATTTGTGCTTCTTCATTTTGTATAAGAGAGACTCATTTGAACAGCCAGGGAGGCTTGCATCCGTGCACCTCCCTGGGCTGGTACAGACCACTCCTTGTAATAAACGTGTACATTGTTTCAGTCCACTCTCTACCTCGATTATTTCTTAAAGTCTCTGTTTATGAGTATTAATAATCCCATCACAATTATGGCGCAGTGAGCAGCGTGTTTCTACTGTCCGTCAGCATTCTCTTTTTCAGATGATAGCGCTGTGCATATGGATCTGAGATGCTGGTCCGACAGGGACAACACCTAAACGAACTTTGGGGTAAGAGTGTTTTGACTCAATGTACAACATTTTGTATTTTGAGGCTGTGATCGTTAGAGATACAGCCGTACAAAGTACTAGTTCATAGTATTCATCGTATTTAAAGGAGTGGTGACAGTCCCTCCTCATCGTATTTCATCGTTGCCGAGTGGTAACAGTCTTTTATAGACATTTATATAGTATTCATCGTATTTAAAGGAGTGGTGACAGTCCCTCCTCATCGTATTTCATCGTTGCCGAGTGGTAACAGTCTTTTATAGACATTTATATAGTATTCATCGTATTTAAAGGAGTGGTGACAGTCCCTCCTCATCGTATTTCATCGTTGCCGAGTGGTAACAGTCTTTTATAGACATTTATATAGTATTCATCGTATTTAAAGGAGTGGTGACAGTCCCTCCTCATCGTATTTCATCGTTGCCGAGTGGTAACAGTCTTTTATAGACATTTATATAGTATTCATCGTATTTAAAGGAGTGGTGACAGTCCCTCCTCATCGTATTTCATCGTTGCCGAGTGGTAACAGTCTTTTATAGACATTTATATAGTATTCATCGTATTTAAAGGAGTGGTGACAGTCCCTCCTCATCGTATTTCATCGTTGCCGAGTGGTAACAGTCTTTCATAGACATTTATATAGAAAAACTATAGCCTATATCAGTAGGATAGGGAATAGCATAGGAAATCATACAGACAGCGTCCACCGTTATTTTCTTTCTTTTCTCTCCTGTTGGGACCAAACAGCCCACAGGGAAGATTAAAAGAGAATGGTGAAACAGCAACTTGTATAACGCGTAAGACTCGAGCAGCAGGTATGAATGTGGAATGTGGAATGTTGAGTATGGAATGGAAGTGTGTGGGACGTACGTGTGGATGAACGGAAAATACTATTTTTGTGAAAAATCAAATGGTGATTTCCTAGTATAAATGTGGCGTTGTGAACAAGTAAGTATGAAGAATGTAGTCCTGGTATTTTAGTTAAGTGTCACCACCCATGGTTAGTAGGACAGCAGTTAGCAGTTGTCAGCGGCAGACTCAAAATAGCAGGTCTACCCAGTAAGTGCTGTCTTGTATTTAAAGTAATTAACAAACAGTAACGTGGTTAGCTGATCATCATGGTCATATGTATTATCTTATTACGTCTTATTATAAAATAATGACAATATAACAATTTCCCAGAGTCACGGCAAGTTGAGTGTAATTGGGCTTTGTCACTCTCTATATTTGGACTAAATAGATAGGCAAAATTATACTCAAAGCATGAAATGTATAGGTAGTAAGTAACTCCTTACAATAGGCAATATTTGTAACTGTACCATTGACAGCAGCTGCTCTGAGTGGACACACTTGGGACGGGTCGAGCTGGGAAGTCTGGTGAGTGTAATGTTACTTATACATACACGATATAGGAATACTCTGTAGCAAGTAAATGTCCAGAATTCAAATGTAGGCTTAATAGTAAATTAGTGTTAGCTGTGGCTGTATTTAAGAAACTCTGTCAATTTAGCAGAATGTCTCATTTTGAATTATAAAATAACTGTAAAATAAGCAGATCTACGAGCTCACAATGTGTTGTTCTTGTAAATTAGTTATTTGCAACATGGAAAAAATGTATATAGGGCTGGAGTGATTAATGTATGATTTGTAATAACGATAATCTACACAGTAACCAGTAATTACAGTATTCAACTACATGCGTATATACGGACAGGTCATCCAGTAGGGAAGACATGGTTTGGAGTTGTGTGGAGTTGATCATATGGACAAGCGCAATTCCCTCATGAGAGAACTTGCATTACCGCGTAGGAGCATTTGAGTAATAGTATTGTGTGAACCTAAAAAGTGAGACACAGAACTCATACGTTAGTGTGAGTGACGTGCAATTAGATATGTAAAGGGTATTATTGGCAAAGTTGATTCACCAGACATAGAAATCAGTAGTACTGTGTTTTACGGAACCTGATTACTATGGGACCATCAGATGGATCGCCTATCGCATCGCACGGCAAGTCACATGTACAGTCAGACTGTTTCCGCACTTCGATGTCTGAACAGTATGCGTGTGTTGGTTTGGGGCCCAACACAGGCGGGAATTGACTATTTCCCGAATTACATTTTGGGAACATGGACATGCAGGCACTTGGACAGAGGCATGAACAATGGAGGACTATATGTGAGGAAAGGGAACATTCCAGGGATGAACTAATGACTGTCTTTTTCCTTTCATGTGATGGAACACTGTGCGTCCACTCTGTGGCGAGGTACGTGCGATTGCGGTGGTGGGCCATTGGTGATGTCATAGTGAGTGGGTGAGTAGAGAGTACTGCTTTTTGGGGTCAATCTGATTCAACTTTACTACAGTGTCTCAAGACATTTTACGTGTTGAGCAGCGACCCCTGCTACATGCCTAAATTAAGCAGTTTTACGACGGGGGTAACAAGACACTGTCCTTTAAGCGGGGGGAATCGTCAAGCTTGATGAGATACTTTTTGGCTTGTCAATATGATCATACAACTTTCCTATAGTCAATAGTCTATCAGACAACTGAATTAAGGGAGTTTTAGGACTCACAAATCTTGTAGTAAATTGGTCTTGATTCAAACGTAATATTAATGAACAAATAGGTCAAATCAGACAAACCCACAGCCAAATAGGGGGTGATTCCCTATGTAATGTAGGAAATAAGTTGTTGTTACGGAAACGGTGGATGGCATGACGTCATGTCTCCCTCCCATGCGTGCCCAGGAGCACTGAAGAATATATATAACACAGGCAGATAGATACCGTATACTACTGAGTATCTCATATTGTAAGTAAGACTCACATATCAAGGGGTACCTAAATCATTGGGCTTGACTAGTTCACCAGCCCCCCCAACGCCTAAGGCAAGGTAGCATAGGCATTTCCACACGCAAAATGTAAACTTGTCCGCAGAAATAGCCTGATCACAGCTGTTAAAATAACAGTGGGGGCTCATATTGTTCAGTTTTCAGTTCAGTTTAGTTTCTCTAATTTAAGGAGAGTTTCACAGCATGACATGTCACTTACGCCAACCAGGTGTCCATTTGCACCCCTCCTTTCAGAGTAGCAGTGTGATTGACAGGCATCAGTGTTTGGGGGGGGGGGGGGGGCAAGAGAAGGTCCCCTAATAGTTGCCTCTGTCATAAGACATTGTCTCTGGTCAGCAAGATGTGTAAATTAGACTTTAGACCAATGTGAACCTTTACTGTCCTCTACGAGGACTGGTGATGATTATTATTCTGGATAACTCACACTCATGGCAAATGCCCTGTTGGCTCATTTTTGTAGTCAACATTTACCTAATACCTCTCCTACCTCACTTTATTCAGCTAGAGATCGTGGTCAGGCATTTCACTTAACTATATTCTTGATTCCAAGCAGTGATGTAAATAGATTATCAATGTAATGAGTCCTGGGATGCAGGAATGATTTTGTAAATAAGTCAGGGGGATCTATCAGTCCCATGTAAATAACGTTAGGAGTTATATTTTGCCATTTTTACAAAGTGCAGCATACTCCACAGTTCAGTAATACACACATGCACTGTCACTGAGGGTGCATGGTTACAGCTGCTGTTGCATTGTAGTCAGAGGAGGACTTAGAAGGAAGGATTTTTATTATCTGGACTTTCCATCAAACAATCAAGCAGCAAGCATACTGGTCAATTAATTAAGACGCATACACATTTGTATGATAAGCTATGAGGTTCAATTTGAATGTCTAGTTGATCATGGTGTTCATTTATATATCAATAAATATATCAATAATAGTGTAAACCATATACAGCAGAGTCATGTACATACTAAATACTATTTTAAGTTACGAGTCATGTAAATACTAGCATTTTATTTTAAGAAATCAGTTGAGTGAACCCGTGGATCAGCTATTTTCAATGAACAAGATTCAACAGTTAAAAACCATTTAACCAAGTCGGCCTTCCTTCCTTAGTTTATTTCTTTATAGATGTGAGATCATTTTATTTGAAGTTAGGGAAAAAAAATGTACCGAAAGATAGAAAAGGTTTTTAAAAATAGCAGATCTGCGTGCACAAAACATACCTAGCACGTTGTTTCAATTATAGATAGACTGGCAGGAGGAAGTGACGAATAGGGTAAAATAGCTTAGTGTTAATAGGATGTTGATGCTGTTAAATAGCTTAGGTAATATTAAAAATGTTTAAAGTAAAGCGATGGTTCTAGCAATTATGAGCAATTCTATGGATAAATTCTATCTATATCCGACAGAAGTGCTCAGAGGGGGGACATGTATAGTTTAAGAAGTGTATAGTTTATGAAGTATAGTTTAAGTTGAACATAATTTAATTCAAATTCATTTTAAGCATTGGAACATAATTTATTCTTGAGTCTATGGCGACATATTGTCAAACCTCTAAAACTACATTCAGTAGGCTGCTGAAACAATAAACAAACAAAACCTCTACGGCATTTTAGATTGCATGTCAAATTGTAGATGTACCGAGTAGAATTGCGGGCCCACATTTGTCTGAAAGATCTGATGAGTAAATTAATGTTATTTCAAAGGACCTGGCCTCATGTCGCCAAGGTAAGATGTTAGTGTATGTAAAATAGTTTGTTTTCATGTTCTCGGTCAAAACCGGTTTAAGTCACTCTTAAGTGCACGTCTGTGAACGTATTATTGTTAGAAGGAAACTTTATGCGTAGGTTCCCCCAGTGATGAGTAGTTCGTAGGCGGGGTCTCGGCTCTACCTGCAGAGTACCACACATGCACACAGCATCCCCAGCATCTGAATTGCAGCAAATGTTAGTGCAGCCCAGATGACGTACATCATGATCTCTTTTAGTTTCTTCACAACTAGAACTTCACATCCCTCCGGGTAGAGGTCTTCAGTATGAGCAAGAGATCCAGTGCAGGCTTCTGTATTACTTTTGCAGCAGCTAATGGGGACGCTGTTGTTTTTAGTTTCATTAAACCAGCGAGTGTTCATCCAATCCGAGTAATTGTGGATTCCGTAGCACTGAAGCTGTCTCTGCACATAGTCGATGGCACGGCTCGGGGCATCACTGTTGGCGCCATTGTACTCGTCATACACGTTCCGAATGGAACCGTTAACCTCATCTTCAACCTTTGCTCTGTAAATATACCCAAGGAACAGCCCGCAGACAACAGCAACAACCATGAACAACCTGAACCCCTCAAAAACAATCAAGGACAGGGGGGAGCAGTTGTCACAAAGACTTTGTCCAAGGAAGCTATTTCCATGGGCACAGCACTCAGAAATAGACACATATTCTTCAACAGTACATGTGCAGCGACGCTGGACACCTGATGAACTGAAAGACATCATGAAGGACCTTCCAGACCACAAAGTCAACATGGAGCGCTGGTGTGCAGCTGTGTTAGACTTGATTGAGATGTATGAGCCATCGGCAAGAATGCTCGAATCTGTATTTCGCAAAGTCTTTGGATTAAAACGGCTACATCTCAGGGAACATTTTGATGTGAATGGAGCACAAAATCACATTGTCACTGGACAGCTGCTGAATCACGGTGGTCTTTTTGACAGCATCAAAGCAGCATTTCCAGTACCCACTGATTGGCAAAAAATTCACAGCACTAAGCAATGGCCTGATGAAACCTGTGACACCTACAGAAATAGACTGGAGAACTGCTTTCAGAAGCACTGTGGTGTGCCACTAGACAACCCCGCTTTCAATGACTTGTTAAAAGCGCAGACAGGTGGGGCCCAGCCGGGGGTCAAGTGGCGACCTATGGGTTAGGCCACTACACAGATTTGGTGTGATATGGAGCGAAGTAGAAGACCTACGCAGTGGCAAGTGTGGAGAATGAATGGCCCGGGTATGTGTGGAATGTGATGTTTATGGAGTAGGCCTATAAGTAAGTAAAATGTTTTAAGGTATCACTGTGTACAACAGTGTTATTTTTAGGTGAAGTCATCCTAATGAAAATTGTTCTTTCCTACTTTCCAGGACTGGATGGTGAATCAATGAGATGGTCTAAATGTGTTGACAATTTAATGAATATCTTCCTTTCCCAGTGTGCATGGCATGGTTAATATGGCGATATTGACTAACTCACTAAAAACTTAGAATAACTCGTCTAGGAAGAGTGTTGTGATACAATGCAATTACAGGAGGAAGGAAAAAGGGAAAAATGAGTATCTATAGACATTACGTCGACAAGGTAAGAACCCACTCACTCCCAAACGATCTCATACATTATTGAAATATTTGTATTGACAGGAGGATACTAGTAGTGATGAAATACAGTGTAAAGATGCAATAATGTGTAACCTGTCAATGTAGCTAATAACCATAAGAGAGGGAGTTAACCATAAATCAGACTGTGAAAGATTGTGATCAACTGTGATCAAGATAGATCTTAATAAATTCCTAATTATGTATTATCATCTGGGGAAAAGTATAGAACAAATGTTTTAGAATAGGGGTAGTGTGTTGTTTTGTTTTTTTCCAGCTCTGAAATCCAATAAATTAAGAGAAACATATCAGGAGATGTGTTTAAACAAGGAAAAAACAAACAAACAAATGAAGACAACCAGAGAAAGCACTGAAAGGATTTGGGTTTGTATGATGGGTAAATATACACACATACATTGACGTCAGTCTAGTGTTATATGAATTACAATTTAGGCATTTAGCAGACGCTCTTAATCCAGAGCGACTTACATTAAGCAATAACAAAAAGCATGGCATACATCACATGTATAAAAAGTAGTTATCATGAATCATGCGTAAACTAAGAACGTAACATTGGAGTATCTATGTAAACTATACATACTATACTATATAATATATTATACATGTGTACTATAAAGTGCTATGACTACATAAAGTGCAATTCTAGAGCTGTCTACATAACAAGCTGAAGCTGAAGACAATTAATGTAAAATAATAATAATAATAATAATAATATTGAAATGAATTTTGTATAACCACCTTTTTAACCACGGTGGAAATAATTCAAGTGAACAAAATTACCTGCAAGTTGTTCTCCCTCTAAGAAAACCTGACAGACATATAAATATGTCACATGGGCCAGTGACACCAATGAGAGCCAAGCCACATCATCATGTCCGTCCAGAGACTCCAGACGTCCCTACAAGGCCCACACGCATTCCATCCCCGCAGTCACCCCCCAGTGACAGCGATGGGAGCCGGATAAAGACAAAATACTGGGCCCACCATGGGGAAAAAAGACTAAAATGCCATGCCACAACTTGTGACAGAAACATAAGGAGAGGAGAACATTTGCGTGGAGGAGAAAACCACGAAAAAAGACTACACCTGGTGCTGGCTTATGAGTGATCGCTCAAGACAAATCGAGGGTCGTAGGTTGGAATTTCCCAATAAGAAGGAAAAGGGTTTTCGCCCCTACCAGCCATCAGAAGTTGTGTGTAATAAAAAGAAAATTATCATGTGGGTGGACATTGAATACACTTAAATGTAAACCTTTCCTACTCTAGGAGATAGTCCATATATAAGTCATCTTTTTGTAGTAAATTTGCAGACAGTATAGTATCTCATGTTCCTTGGTATAAATTAATATGAGACATTTAATTTACATATTTGAAATGGTGGAATGTAGTGGCAGAAAATACTACACTGCCTGGAGCAAGGCTTCCACCTGTTGATTGTCTGTCACGATGACCTATTCTTACCCAAGACCCATGTTTAGTCTTGTCCACTGACCACACCTCCAATGTATTTGTGCTTCTTCATTTTGTATAAGAGAGACTCATTTGAACAGCCAGGGAGGCTTGCATCCGTGCACCTCCCTGGGCTGGTACAGACCACTCCTTGTAATAAACGTGTACATTGTTTCAGTCCACTCTCTACCTCGATTATTTCTTAAAGTCTCTGTTTATGAGTATTAATAATCCCATCACAACACACACACACACACACAGAGACACAGTGGTTGCTGTTGTGAGCTGTGGCTTACCGTACTTATATGTTCAATCATTGCACTGCTCCACACAGCCACTATACTGCTGAGATAAGCATTCTTATCTGGTACACTTTGTGTCTAAATATAAACTTAACATCACACAATACTGCAGAACAGCCTTAATGCACAATCTCGCGCACTTCTCAGGTGTGTGCATATACACACACACACTGATGCTCACATCTACACACAGCCTACAGGCATAGAAATTAAATTGGACTTTGTGGGTCCATTTGGTTCATTTATCCACTGTCAGAGTTACAGTTCTATACGAGTCCACCATGGTTTCTAAGTATCAATCTCACTTTGCCCCACACCGCTGTACACTTGCAAATGCACTATACACGTGCGTGCGTGCGTCCGTGCGTGCGCAGTGCGCACATGCATGCATACACAGTCGGACAGACAGCCCACGTGGTCATCGAGTACACTTTTTCAGATTTCCAGAAACTGAACTCCATCTACCCGAAAAGGGTGTAACGTTTGGGTTCATGACTCTTCTCCAAACCCATGCTCACTCTCATAGCGTTTAAAGTAATGATCCTATAAAGCAGAGCATGTCTGAATAACAATGGCTTGTGGTGCCATCGCCACAGACCTCAATATTTCTTTATGCGGTAATGCGGCGTGCAGCGGAACCACGCAGGAGGGGAGATGGCCGCAATTGGAACCAATTTGAACATACTGTGTTGTGTATCGGCCGCACAGTGACAGCGACACTTGGGGATGGTTATTTAGATGCGACGAGAAAGTCATTAAAATACTTCCTACATACGAGCAGCCCAGTGCTGCAGGGGCAATAGATTCACGTTGTTATGGTCCAATCAACCAGTGGTGGACAAAGTGAGTACTCGATCCCAGTACTTGAGTCATACTAGTCAAATATTACTGCAACTACAAGTAAAAAGTTGCCCATAAGTCACATTTGCATATGAGTTAAAGGTGCAAATTACAAAGTACATTTTATTTCGTTTCATTTCAACAAAATGCGTTGCAGTGCAAGGCGTTGTGAGCTTTCAGATCTGCTATTTGAGCACCGATGGGTGCGAGCTGTAGTAATGCTCGCTGGGCGAGAGGACCCCTTCTCCAAGTATAACCAAACTAACCTACAGTTTAGTCCTAAAGCAGTAACTGAGGTTCCAGTAAAGTCACTGATGAGCTGGTGATAGGTATACAGTACTCCATAACGTTTAGATCTACATACAGTATGTTGGGAAGTGCCAAGCTATTGTGTTTGTGTGCAGCCGGATGCGAGAGTAGGAGTGATGTTATAATATGAATCAGTTATACATGCCATTTCCATAAATACCAGCAGTGGTGTAAACTAAGCTTAAATTAAAGATCTGTTCTCCCATAACATACGGTCAATTTAAATCTTTGATTGCAGACTTTAAGTGTCTGCAACTGTTTTTAAACATAGCCTACGACGTGTTACGTCACGCGATGCAGAAATGTTACTGTTCTGTTTTTGTTTATTGCTTTTAAATATTGTATTATGTGTATCTCGACGACACTGCAAATGAGGGTGACCTCGATGTCTTTCGAGAATAAATAAATAAAGGTTTGAATGAATGAATGAAAAAAGAACATTAACCCATTTTGGGGCGGGAACCCCTTTTGGTGTTTTAAGCATTGTTATACTTTATCCATTGAAAAATAGCAGATCTACAAGCTCATAGCGCGGCACTTGTAGGTCTGCTATTTTTGAAAAATCGTGAAAATGTGGCGCAAATCTTTGAATATATATTCTTTCAGAGCCAAAGTTTTTAACTCAAATCTTTGCTTCTGGGGGGGGGGGGGGGTCCCTGGAACAAATATTTTCAGATGGGGGTCGGCGGCCAATTACATATAATCATGGGGGTCCTTGACATGAAAATGTTTGAGAACGACTGACATAGATAGGTTTTTCAGAAAACTGTCAGGATTTAGAAGACATTTGTAGAATCGTTCCCAGGTCAAAATGGGTTAACTTAAGTACTGTACCCAGGCCAGCTGACCTCATGGGTATACAGTACTACTTCTGATTGGTCAGTTAGTGATCCTCATGGCTTCCATCATCACTCAACTGGCCCGGTGATGTCACTGTGTCTGAACCTGGGCCCATCTGGGTCAGAGGAGTGCTATTCTTAAAGAGGTTTCACGTTCTAAAGAAGCTCTTTATTTCGGCTATTGATATTTGCCCGGCATTTCTTCCCACTATAAAAAGCTGTTAACTCACAATAGCACATCCCAGTTGCTTTCCGCTCTAAATATTGCCAAGAGGTATTTGTGCTCATGCGTTGCCATGTCTAGACTAGGTTGTTTTTCTGTAACGTGGCTTGTAAATATTGGTAGTAGCGGTTACGTAAAATAAAAAAATGCAATTATTGTTAAACCAGTGGTTCTCAAAAATGTTCATGTCAAGAACTCCCAAATTATTATTTGCCCACGAAGCTTCTTCTGAAAATATTTCGGGCCAGGGACCCCCATACAAGATTTGTGTGTAGTTAAAATGTTTTTAAAAAGCGCACGGCGGGTAGATCGTCTATTTTCAAAAATCCGATGCATATAGGTTTATAAAGTGCTCATGTGGCCCATATGTCACTCCTTTTGGGCTTGTGTTCATAGACCTGGTTGCTTGTTTTTCTCGCAGAATCTGGCAAGCACTGTTTGTGCCGTCACAGGGTCATTTCTGCAGTGCGCCAGGCAGAAGCGTTTCCACTGGAGTCGACAGGACGAGACTCGGGCAGGATTAGATATGTGAAAATGTGATATTTAAGAAAGCTTTCGAACCCACAGAGGCTGCCACATTATATAGAACGTCACAATCGCAACCAAAGAGCTATTTTAAAAAGAACTTCAGCCGTGACAACGAAAAGTCAAAAGAAGGCACATAGATCCAAGTAGAGTTGCAACGGTTTAACCACTTAAAAACCCCATAAGGTTGAGCGGCGGAGTCGCTCAGGGATCTATACTAGAGTATGTTTTGTTTTCTGTTAAATAGCTACTATTTTCAGTGAAGGCTTTCCCCATAATACAGATGCTGGGGTTTAAGTGGCTAAAAAAAAACATCATGTGCAAAATTCCCAAGTGGGGTCCGGGGACCCCCAGGGGTCCTTGAGGGAGTTCCAGGGGGTCCCTAGCTAAATGATAGTTAGGAACCAAATTGACCCTTATGGGTCTGTAACTCAGAGCGTACAAATGGAACCAAATGGACCCTACCTAACGGGTCCATTTGGTTCCATTTGTACACTCTCAGAGTTAAATTAACATTGATTTTACGATATAAATTGGGGTCCCAGAGATTAAATTGCCATTAAATGGGGGTCCGTAGACTAATGTATGTCCAACTGGGGGTCCTTAAAATGTTTGAGAATCACTGCTAGAGCCGTAATACAAAATCTTCTCTTATCCCTGGCACATCTTTTCAAACGGGGGTCCGCAGCCTAATAAATGTTGACTTAGGGGTCCTTGACGTGAAAAAGTTTGGGAACCCCTGGTTTATGTGATTTGTATGTGGGGGGTGAGTCCTCAGGATTTGACTTCATAGAAGTTGGTGTGTCCCTGCCCTGCACATCCCTAACAAAATCCCATACTCCCACAATGGGCAGTTGACACAATGTTCACTGGGCCACTCTCACATGTCCCAGGAATGGGTAGACCAAAGGAGAAGTTCTATAATACCTAACATTTTCACAGATTTTGTTTTTCCTTTTTTGGGGGAAATTGCCACCAAATTGCCATGTATTGTGCAAGGGATAATGCATGACGCGGCGGTAGTTGTTGAGAAATAATGACCGACAGGATGTTTAAACAGTGAGACGAGGTGTTTAATCATCCTGAAGGCCATTATTCAGGCCTAGTACACAGCCCTGGGGGACACCGGTCAACAAAGCGTACAGGGTTTACAGTAAGTGGTTAAGCTGATGTGAGATTGCAGTCTGTGGTGTGCGTCTTACGGCTGGGTCTACTGTATGGCCATGCTGCTCGGGGAACGACGACTTGTGTTCCCCGCTGTGGGTTTGACGGTTCGACCACTGAAGTCACAAAGTCTCTGTAAATGGCTTTGTTATCTCACTGTGACACAGGGGACGGATTCTCAGAATGGATGAAAACCATCGGTTTGCCGGCTTTCAAAAGCACAACCACAAGACCCATTTCCACCCCCACAGGACACCAGAATAGTTCATTCTAGGAAACGGTCCTCCCCACCTCCCTAGTCGGGTCCCGCATGTGAGTTGTGTGTGTGTGCAGTGGTGTAGAGTAACTAAGTACATGTTTGAGGATTTTTGCCAGGTGCTTGAAAAGCGCCTGGACTACATTTGCACGCACCACTACTGACGACCACAATGGACGCTTTTTCATGATTGGCTGCCTCTAAGCCAATGGGAGACTTACCCTTATTTGTACGGCATAAAAACCCATACTCTGAACTCCGCAACGTTGAGCGAGTGGCAAGAGAAGCTAACTAGAACTGCACTCTGTCGAGTGCCTACTTGCTTGTTGCACACAAGTAGGCCATAAATGGCCTACTTGTGTGCAAGCAGAGCGTGCAAGTACTGTCGACCGCTACAAACTGTCAAATCTCAGCTTCTCTGTGAAAGAAGAACATGAATTACCTTCATGTTCTAATGTTGAAGAACTGTTGAAGAACATGAAGGAACATAAAGGTAATTCTATTTAAAGGACCTATAACATAAAATTTAACTTTTTCAATTTCTTTTGTGTTTTTGGGGCTCCCATATGTGTTTTCTATCCCCACAAATAACCAATTTTGAACAATCAGGCTTTCATATCATATGGGTGCTTTAATGGAAATTGCTCTCAGGAACAGCTCAACTGATTTTGTCCTCATCGTGATGTCATCAATGTCAATTCCTCCTCTTCTTCAGTCTTCAGTTCCAAATTTGCATTTCCACTTTGTTTACAATGACCACTATTGTTGATTTTCCATGCTGCATGGAATGGAAACAAGCCTGGTTTTATCTAGCATCAGTATTATAATGACTCAAATATTAAATAATCTGCATATCAGCACCCTCACCACCTCAGGTGCTTTCAAAGGGACATAGACAATATGATATTAAATATTAAAAGCAGTTTTAAAATGCATGTTATTTGCGCTTTAAGCATTTCAAATTCATTATTTCGTTACGTTATTAACAACAATCAATTACGAAATGTTGTAATTAATACGGATGAGTGACGGCTTTCGATGGTGACGTATATGTCGATCAGTGTCGATTAAAGGAAATGCCTCTATGTATATGTAATTTGTAAGTTGATTAGCGGTATATATGTTCCACTATAAAGAAAAAGAAAAAGAAAAAATCACACCCGTGTGAACTGAGTGGTGTAAGGTCTTATATAGACTGATCAGCTGTGGTCTGACGTAATGTCTGACGTAATGAAATCACACCCGTGTGAACTGGGTGACCATAGCAACCGTGCTCATTTTTTGAGCACAAACAGACAGACACGTAAACTAACAAAGCCAGTTGTAGGAGTGGTTTACACCACTCAATAAACTATGTTTTAGTGTCAGGAGGATTTAAAGGTAATGCCCCTATGTATACATGCGCATACACATCAAACGGCGACATACGAAAACTATTACTTGCGCGCTCTGCTTGCGCAAGTAACTAGAAATGCACTCTGTCGAGATGCAAACTTGCGTCTTGCACACAAGTAGGCCATACATGGCCTACTTGTGTGCAACCAGAGCGTGCACTGCTACTAACTAATGTCTATTACAGCTGCTGTTCTAAATCCTTTAGACCCGCTATTGTATACCAACCTTGAAACGTACCTTAGTTACGTCACCATCAACAGCCAATAAGGGACCACCATTCTTACCGACATAGGCCTACATACATACTTGTATACATACATACGTTATCTTAATTACGTCACCATCAACAGCCAATTATAACCATGCATACCATGCATACCTACCACTTTCGATCCAGCCGACCACAGTACTTGCGCAAGTAATAATAACGACAATAATATAAATTAGAGGGGGGGGGGGGAACGAAAACGAAATGTGCGTTTCGTTTAGAGCCGTGCCTAATTTAGAATTCTGTTCTTTTGTTGCATCAGCGATGATGAAATGAGAAACAACTGTTTTCCAGGCCTGACATCATGTCTACGTCACACGTAGGCCCGCTAACCTATATAAGATGTCAGAGTAGTAGAAGGTCGGTCTATGACGTCAGTCATCTACGACACACCACCTTGGCCTACATGTGACATCATGTCTACGTCACACGTAGGCCCACTAAAAGTGCTGACCCACACAGTAGCACTGCATTCCTTCAAGATATTGATTTGAGGTATTCAGGACTGCATTCTTTTACAGGGAGAAACTTATAAACTACTGTGTGAAATGCTTTGTTGGACGGTGCACCTAAAAGGGCTTCAAGAACCACTGTATGATGCGGCTGTAGCAGTGGACCACAAAGTGTACTGCTTTAGAGGAGACTTTATCGAGTCAGAGCGTCGGACTGAAGTGCATGTCTTTGACACAGTGTCTTTATGCTGGATCAAGTTGACCCCAGAGGCACCTGGAAGAGGACAACACCCCCTTGAGGTTCGCTCCATGTACTCCAGCCGCACAGCTGTGCTGATCGACCCTTCCATCTACATCTGGGGGGGAGTTACAGGCACAAAGAACTACAGCAAGGTGCTTTATGCATTTGATGACGACGACCAAAAAAATCTTACTGACCCAAGGAACTACAGCACGGTGCTTTATGCATTTGATGTCGACGAACACAGAATGCTCACACCCAAGGTTTCTGGGACTGTTCCAGAGGGGAGGTATGGCCACTCAGCCTGTGTCTCTGGGAAGGTCATGTTTATCTATGGAGGATGGAACGAACTGACTAAACCCATTAATAATGACATATATAAGTTGGACACGACCACAATGGTCTGGTCTTTAATTAACACCAGTGGAACTCCACTGCCTGCCTCAGCATGGCATTCCTCCACTATCATCGGGACAAAGATGTTTGTATTTGGAGGCCTCTGCAGGGATTATCATCGCTACCATCACGACAACAACATCAGAGTGTTTGACACAGTGACCAACCGATGTATTAACACACCAGATGATGCACACCTTCCAAAAGCACGCTGGCGTCATTCAGCCTTTTCCTACAACGGAGAGCTGTACATATTTGGTGGCAAGAAACATTACCGGGACTTCAATGATCTGTGGAAATTCAGTCCAGCGACCTTCACCTGGAAGAAGGTTGGGTCCAAAGGGAATGTTCCATGTACCAGTATGAGAGAATGTGTGTATGTGTATGAGACAATGTGGAGCCACATGGAATTCTGTTGCATGGTGGGAGATCGTATCATCATCCTCTTTGGAGGACAGAGATCATACAACACAGCCAATGATGACCTGCATGTCTTAGACTTGAGTCCTAGTCTGAAGACATTATGCAAGCTGGCAGTTATTCAGTACGGTCTGGATCAGTCTGAATTCCCACACAACATCAGGTGGGAACTGGCAGCCATGACAACCAACAGCCAATAGAACATTTTAAATCACACCCGTGTGAAGTGAGGGGCGCTCTTATCATCTTACAACATCGAGGAGGGAAAACAACAAACATTAAATTCTCTTTATTGTTAATGGGATTTAATGTTTGTTAGTGACTAAACAAACATTAATTTCTCTTCATTGTCAATGGCGTTTTTAAAACAAACATTGACCTAAACACAAACATTAAACCTGTATATAGGATGGGCTCAAAAACAAAAACAAATTGGAC
Source organism: Electrona antarctica (assembly GCF_951216825.1). Taxonomy (NCBI): domain Eukaryota; kingdom Metazoa; phylum Chordata; class Actinopteri; order Myctophiformes; family Myctophidae; genus Electrona; species Electrona antarctica. The sequence goes on along the minus strand of NC_136791.1, from coordinate 23,529,060 downwards.
AATAGTTTTACTGTAGAATTGAGCAAAAACAGGAGTGGGTCCATAAAGTTAACAGGTTTGGGATCACAATCATAAAAAAATAAAAGAATCACACACGTGTGAAGTGAGGGGCACTCTTATCATCGTACATCATCATACAGTACATCATCTCATTCCGGCCAATCAGAATTTGCGGAGGAGAGGACATAGGAGAGGTCATAGGAGAGGACATAGGAGAGGACATAGATCATTTTGTATCACATATCACATGTATGTATGTCATTCTTCAGGTGGATCATGTGGGGAAAAAGTACTTAAGTAAAAGTATCAATACTGCAATGTAAAAGTCTGGAATTCAACATTTAATTGAGTAAAAGTATTGGCATACAAAATGTACTTAAAGTACCAAAAGTACTCATTGTGCAGAATGTCTAAGGCTGAGCTCACACCTTTCATGCAATTCTGTGCTCGTTGGATGCTCGTTGGATGCATGTTGTGTTGTGTCATGGCCGCCCAATGTATTTCCAATGGAGGTCACATGGTTTGACACAACATTGTGTTGTGTGAGGGGGAGGGGCGCACGACTGCGCCCCTCCCCCTCACACAACACAATGTTGGGTCAAACCATGTGACCTCCATTGGAAATGCATTGGGCCGCTGGGCGGCCATGACACAACACCCAACGAGCACAGAGAATTGCATGAAAGGTGTGAGTGCACCCTAACTCCTTCAGTGCCACCTGGTGGACACCAAAAAATAAAATCAAAAAAATGCGTCTTCTCGTCCCTGGCACATAAACGGTTTTAAAGTTTTCAAATGTATAACATATTTTTTGAAAATGGTAGATCTACAACCTCACAATGCGACGCAAACTAGTTTTCAAATAAATGTAGTGGAGTAAAAGTACAATATTTGGATCCAAGATGTAGTGGAGTAGAACTAAAAGTATTGGAAATTGGAATTACTCAAGTAAAGTACAAAACCTTAAAAAGTATTTAAGTAAATGTACTTAATTACTTTGGACCACTGCAGCACAGGACAGAAAAAGCCTTGCTTTGTGCGATGCCCTCAGCACAGCACGGGTGTCTAGAATAAACACCAGTCCAGGATCCTAGAGAGAAACTATGTATAACAGTCGGCGTTACAGACATGAATTCTGTTTAGTCTGCCCTTTGACGTGCTGAGATATCGCCGCAAAAACGCTAGTCCCTTTGCTTTAGTGTAGGGGGTTTTCCAACTGATTCTGAGCCAGGGACCACCATCCTGACTAAGAGCAACCTGGGGACCACCGCTATTGTGTCGGTGGGTCCATCATAGAACCACCTGACACAATAGCGGTGGAGGTTCATGCACCATTCCATGGGTTAAGATTAGGTTATTTTTCTTCCTTTTTACTCACTAATCACACTATTACAGGCTACATTCATGAGCTGGACAAAAACTAAATCTAGTTTGCAAAGCATGTTATTACGATAAGGAGTAGGGTTATCACTTGGCAAGAAGCACAACATTTTTGTTGGATATAGGAGCCACAATTAAAATTTTCAAACCTTTTACAAAAGTATTTTATCACTAGACCAAACGGGACACTCCAAGTCCTCTCAAAATATTATTATTCACACGCAAACAAGAGTAGCAGCATGGGCCAGCCTAGCCATCTGCATGGGCACCTAGGCTGGTAATCCTAGGTGTCGCGGGTTCGAGTCCCGATCCCGCCGACCATTGCTGCGTGTCAACCCCCCCCCCCCCCCCCCCCCATCTCTCATATTGTCAATATACTGTTAATCTATCAATAAAAGGCCAAAAGCCCCCCAAAAATATCTAGAAAAAAAATAAAATAAATAAACAAGAGTAGTAAATAAAAGTAATATTAAAAAGAGGAAAATATTTTCTGAATACATGGCCAGGGACCACCATACTTACGACACAAATTAATGTCACAAGATAAAGTAAAAACATTTCAAATATCGGCCGTGAGGGCGCCCTGTCCTTTCTGTTCTCCTCTCTTTGTCTATTAATTATCCCTCTACACTGCAGACAGGTGAACATTTGACCAAAATAGGCCGATCTACAAGCTCACAACGTGTCGCAACCCGATCACGTTGTGAGATTGTAGATCGGCTATTTTCGGAAAAGATATTTGGGCTGGAGGGGAAAAAAAGCAGTGGGCCAAATATAGAGCCCTGCCTGGGAGACCCCGGGTCAACAAAGTATATAGTGTTTACGTGGTTAAAAACAAAAATTATGAATAAAAAACATTGCGATACGGGTCTATTATTATTATTATATCGATGCAACAGGATACAATATGGGCATCACCGATACGTAGGCAACCCTATTCTGTAGGCAAAACAGTACATCAATGTGGAGTGGAGTGGTATACCAAAGAGCAGTGTGGTATCAAACCTTTTCATGTCAAGGATCCCCAAATTAATATTTATTGGGCTATGGCACTTTTGTGCCAGGTTTCAAAGACATTCAAATTTTTTACAAAAATAGGCGATCTACAACAAGCTAACAACACGTTGTGAGCTTGTAGACCGGCTATTTTCAAATAGTGGCAAAGCATATGATCAAGATGGAAGTTACTTTTTTCCCATCACAATAATTATGTCAACGCTGCAGATTATTTGAGCGTACAGTACATGCATGCAGAAGAGAAATGCATCAAGTAGGCTACAGTAATCACTATTAGGCCTCACTCACACGGTCGCAACAGATTGAAGTATGCTTGTTGTATACAAAGGGTGTGACACAGCTTGCCCCAATGCATTTCCAATGGGAGTCACATGGTTTGACACAACATTTGTGTTGTATGAGGGGGAGGGGGGCAGTCGAAACACAGCCGAAAGCCATACAACAGCTTGTAGTCCAAAATGTGGACTACAAACCATGTGACTTCCATTGGAAATGCATTGGGGCGGCCATGACACTCATACAACAAGCATGCATCAATGTTGTATGCTAGATCGAAAGGTGTGAGTGAGGCCTTCGTATAGGGTAGAACCTGAAAATAACCCCATTAAAGTAAAGATACACAACACACAGCTGCAGGATTCACAATTATTCCAGAACTCATAATGGACAAGGGGGAGAACATGATGTCAATAGGAAACTATTCATTTGTTCTCTTGGCGTCCATCATGGATCTTAGTTATCGTAAAGTACACTGAGTACCACTGAGGTCTTGGCGTGACCTCAGTGGTCCCTGAAAGGTCAGTGGTGTTTTTACTTAAGTACTGTACTTAACTACAATTTTGAGGTAGTTATACTTTACTTGAGTATTTCCAATTTCCAATACTTTCACTTCTACTCCACTACATCTCAGAGGCATATGTTGTACTCCCCTACATCTATTTGGAAAAATATGCTGCGATGCATTGTGAGCTTGTAGCGAGTACTTTTTCCACCACTGCATAGTATTATTAATATTGCAATATCGTCTCTTCGGGGGGACCTCATATCTGCTACTGTTACTTTTCACGATTCAAATGCAAAAATGGCAAAAGTAGCAGATCGACACGCTCAAAACGTTTCAGGTTTGTGGATCTGCTACTTTTGATGCTTCTGTTGCGACATTGTACTATGATCAAGTATTGGGTGTTACAAAACACACACACACACACACACACACACACACACACACAGAATCTGGAGATAAGTGGTTTCTGCCCGACAGCAACGATATACAAATATACAACAAATGTATGTATTTACTGTCCATTGGTGCAGGCAGATGAAAGGTACGTGGCCACTAGAGGTGCTACATCTTCCTCCTGGTGGAGGCTCCTCACTGGCAGGTGAGCCAGTCCGACACGCACGTACACACACACGTCCGGTTTGGTTGAAATGGGGTTTGTTGTTGTTGCTTGGATGCAATTGTTCAAGGTTTAAAAATTCAAATCAATTATTGAATGATTTTGTTAATTTGATGAGTAATATTTGTTGTTCAAATGTTATTTGGCCTTAGTAAATAACAGTATTCACAGAGTGATATGAGTAATAACGTGCAGAGGAGGATATATATTTTTTGAGTGGTGCTAGGCCACTCCTATAGACAGCAATGCGTGTCCCTGGCTGGCAGACGTGAGACGTAGCCTACATGCAGACGTGAGACGTAGCCTACATGCAGACGTGAGACGTAGCCTACATGCAGGCGTGAGACGTACATGCAGACGTGAGTCGTAGCCTACATGCAGGCGTGAGACGTAGCCTACATGCAGGCGTGAGTCGTAGCCTACATGCAGGCGTGAGACGTAGCCTACATGCAGACGTGAGTCGTAGCCTACATGCAGGCGTGAGTCGTAGCCTACATGCAGGCGTGAGACGTAGCCTACATGCAGGCGTGAGACGTACATGCAGACGTGAGACGTAGCCTACATGCAGACGTGAGACGTAGCCTACATGCAGGCGTGAGACGTAGCCTACATGCAGGCGTGAGACGTAGCCTACATGCAGGCGTGAGACGTACATGCAGGCGTGAGACGTAGCCTACATGCAGGCGTGAGACGTAGCCTACATGCAGGCGTGAGACGTACATGCAGGTGTGAGACGTAGCCTACATGCAGGCGTGAGACGTACATGCAGGCGTGAGACGTAGCCTACATGCAGGCGTGAGACGTACATGCAGGTGTGAGACGTAGCCTACATGCAGGTGTGAGACGTACATGCAGGCGTGAGACGTAGCCTACATGCAGGTGTGAGACGTACATGCAGGCGTGAGACGTAGCCTACATGCAGGCGTGAGACGTACATGCAGGTGTGAGACGTAGCCTACATGCAGGTGTGAGACGTACATGCAGGCGTGAGACGTAGCCTACATGCAGGCGTGAGACGTAGCCTACATGCAGGCGTGAGACGTAGCCTACATGCAGGCGTGAGACGTAGCCTACATGCAGGCGTGAGACGTAGCCTACATGCAGGCGTGAGACGTAGCCTACATGCAGGCGTGAGACGTAGCTTACATGCAGACGTGAGACGTAGCCTACATGCAGGCGTGAGACGTAGCCTACATGCAGGCGTGAGACGTACATGCAGGCGTGAGACGTAGCCTACATGCAGGCGTGAGACGTAGCCTACATGCAGGTGTGAGACGTACATGCAGGCGTGAGACGTACATGCAGGCGTGAGACGTAGCCTACATGCAGGCGTGAGACGTAGCCTACATGCAGGCGTGAGACGTAGCCTACATGCAGGCGTGAGACGTAGCCTACATGCAGACGTGAGACGTAGCCTACATGCAGACGTGAGACGTAGCCTACATGCAGACGTGAGACGTAGCCTACATGCAGACGTGAGACGTAGCCTACATGCAGGCGTGAGACGTAGCCTACATGCAGACGTGAGACGTAGCCTACATGCAGACGTGAGACGTAGCCTACATGCAGACGTGCCTTCTTGTGATTTTGTGACTTTCACATCGGTGTGCTTTGGGCACAAAAAACACCGACCTATCCTAAAACACTTCTAGACATCGAGGGAAATGTCCACTCTCTATTACAAAAAAAAAGGCAAAATATGACTTCAGAGGAACGCTCACAATCTCACATGTGTACAGTATCTGTTGATGTAGGTTTAAACTAATCCCATCTAAGTCCTGTTTAATAAGGTTATTGTTTCCCCAATGAAACTCTGTGACCTGTAATTTCTGGTTGTTTTGATTAGCTGGGAGGCTGGGGTCTCATATTACGTGCTTTATAAGCAGCTGATTTCCTGTTATGATAATTAATACGCTTGTTTGCGTATCTCCTCAAACAAAATGTCTCCTTGCGTTTTGCACGAGGAAAGTCTAGGAGAACGCGATAATGAACGCACAGACGTTCGGGGGAAACTCCCAACAGATAAAGCGTACTCCGACTCAATTATTATCCCAGTTCTTCAAACGAATCACTTCTACAGTAGCCAATAAAATGCATGCCGCCATGCATGCGCATATACATTCACATCGGTTTTCGTGCACACGCGTGCACATGTGTGTGGGTGTGTGTGTTTGTGAGACGTTCTCCTCAATAACAGGCCTGTGCGTCGTTCTTCTTGTCCAAGACAGCTGCAGAGCCCCCGGTCTCTTTGCCAGATCCCAGGTTGCCAAAACCTTATTCCCAGATTCCTAGATTTCCACTAACCAGCTTCCCTTAATCGGCCATGGATCTCCATGTCATGTCGTTGGATGAGTGATTTATGCCCCTGAGAGATGTACGAAGCAGTTCGGGTGTTTTGGATTCACACTCGTAACACTCCCTCTCGATTTTTTTTTAAGCGCTAATATTTCTGACAGAATCTCTCTCCCTCTTCATTCCTCATTTACTGTTGACTATATTGGAGGCCAGCTGCAGACATTTACATGTACTTAAGTACAATTTTGAGGTATTTGTACTTTACTGGAGTATTTCCAATTTTCAGTACTTTTACTTCTACTCCACTTCAACTCTAGCCTGGTTCCAGCCCTGAATCGCTAGCCACACCTATTAAACAATATGGGTTTTTTTGGGCAATTCAGGTCTGGTGACTCTGTCAGCCTCGGTTGAAAATCTGATACCGTGGCTACGGCCAATAAGCACGGCCAGTTTCAACTCGATGACGTCAAACAACAAACATGGCTGCTCCCACTGTGGTAACTTACGTCTGTATCAATCTGACTAGTAAATCGCTCTGTGATAAATAGTTTCTTTACAGAAACGACAGGTTTTAGAAACATCATCATCCGACATATTTTACCGTGTTTGTTTACATTATAGTAGCGCTCGTTGACCGTGTTTGTTTGGTTAGCAACCGGGTTAACGACGCCATCTGCTTTGTTACTACTATTTTGATTGGTTGGTGTGAACCAATCGCCGAAGACTGCCGCTTTGGCAACGCCCATCCCAGATACTGCTGCCGAGGGAAGGACTTTCAGTCTGAATGAAGTGAAACTAAATGAAAATGAACCACTCATTTTCAACATTGAACTATGTCATTAATATACTGTACTTTAGCGTTGTTGCGTAGAAGTAATAAAAAAGTGCCCCCCCCCCATTCAATTTAGCCTAGAACTGGAGATCTAGAACTTGGGGTCATGTGATCAGTGACATCACGAAGATGTACTCTGCAAGCCAAAAAGTAATTTCTACATTGCGGTATTGATACTTTTACTTAAGTCAAAAACATGTGAGTACTTATTCCACTCCCCCAGGCTGTAGCCTTGGTCCCAGTAGCCTCAATGAGCTGTGCAGCTGTGGGCCAGCGTTGGATTACCATGCCATGTGAATGACAACAGCAGGTTGGGGAGGTGGCGCAGTGGTGGCCAGAGTAAACCAAGTACATTTACTTAATTTCTGTACTTGAGTATAATGTTGAGGTATTTGTACTTTACTTGAGTATTTCCAATTGCTTCTACTCCGCTACAATTATCAGAGAACTTTATAGTGACTATACATACTTTGTACATTTAGGGGGGACAGAGGTTGATGGAATGAAACTGTATGGTCTGTATGTGTCTCTGTTTTTGCACAAACAAACACACAGTAGGTACATGATGTTAATTTAACACGTTTGGTTTTCATTTGTACACACTAACAGTTACCTGTGTGTGTGTGTGTGTGTGTGTGTGTGTGTGTGTGTGTGTGTGTGTGTGTGTGTGTGTGTGTGTGTGTGTGTGTGTGTGTGTGTGTGTGTGTGTGTGTGTGTGTGTGTGTGTGTGTGTGTGTGTGTGTGTGTGTGTGTGTGTGTGTGTGTGTCATCTACTGTACCGCACCACATGTTTGTGTGCGCGCAGTGTTAAATTCATGTCCACATTTATGCCTAGAGGCTATATCTGACCTGTGGCCTTACATGGCTTCTCATCACTGTTGGAGTAGAGCCTAATAGTACCTGTCTGCAGAACCACTAAACCACCCAAAAACACAAAGACCTTGTACCTCTGCACAGCCGCTAACCGCTAACTACTAAACCACCCAAAAACACAAAGACCTCGTACCTCTGCACAGCCTCTAACCGCTAACTACTAAACCAACCAAAAACACAAAGACCTCGTACCTCTGCACAGCCTCTAACCGCTAACTACTAAACCAACCAAAAACACAAAGACCTCGTACCTCTGCACAGCCTCTAACCGCTAACTACTAAACCAACCAAAAACACAAAGACCTCGTACCTCTGCACAGCCTCTAACCGCTAACTACTAAACCAACCAAAAACACAAAGACCTCGTACCTCTGCACAGCCTCTAACCGCTAACTACCTCTGCACAGCCTCTAACCGCTAACTACTAAACCAACCAAAAACACAAAGACCTCGTACCTCTGCAATAAACCTATTAATAGCATCTGTCTAAACAACATTAGATCTAAACAACATTCTGTACATTTGGGCCTATAGGATACCGGGTAATCGATGAACCTGTAAATAACATGCTGTCAAGTGACCAAGATATATGTCTTCATAGTAAACATATCTTGGTCAATTGCTAGTGTTAAAAAAGGGTGGTGAGAAGGTGTACAGGGGGAAGCGCTACAGAAGCGCTAAGCGGTGAGGTGGAGTCTGAAGAGTCTTCAGATTATGTCAGAAAACTGGGAGTGAGTCTGCAGCTCAATGCAACGGGGAGTTTGACGAATAAATGCTGTCTCTTCTTGTTGTGACTCCAGAAGGCTTGATGATAAGCCTTATCTGTTTACAATACAGTCTCCTCTCCCGCAAAGTCTGTCACTGTCACCCCCCCTCCCCCAAGTCTCTGGTTCTGGTAACCCGACTGAGTGTGTGTAAAGGCCAATACATGCTCCTTCCGAAGTTCTCGGAAAGGGAGGTGATAGAACCACAAATTGACGTCATTCAAGAACTTCTCAGAACCTGTTTTCCTCAGATGCATAACTAGTCTGGAAAGCCCGTCCGAACGTCGAAAGCATACGCATTGACCTTAAGAGCACTGTTTATTTTTCTGTCTTTTTTTTAAGATTTATTTTTGGGCTTTTATGCCTTTTGTTTATAGTAGCCTACAGTAATTTGACAGGATAGGGGAGAGAGAGATGGGGAGTGACACGCAGCAAAGGCCGTCGGGATCAGGACTCGAATCCGTGACACGTCGCGGAATAGTTGCCCAGACCACTACGCCAGCTGTCCGGCCTGCCAAGAGCACTGTTTCTTAAGGGTTAAAAATGTGCGCTTAAACCGGACGGGTCCTGTCACTCAGAGTGCACAAAACGGGTCCACTCGATTCCTTTTGTGCATACTCCTTTTGTGCATACTCGCTGAGGACTCGATCTGGGGCCCCTTTTCCACCAGGGTTGAATCGGTTCGGTTAGTTTTTCCCGCCTAATATTGAACCAGCTCAGAGTGTTTCCACTGAGAATGAACTGGTTCACAATCCTTAAAGTCGTTTCAAAACTGGATCCAAAAATTGTCTACCGGTTCCGTGAAAGTTCCAAGAATCTAGAACGGAACCAGTTGTAGAACCATGTTGTCGGGGGTCCTGTATGTATGAGGAGACAAAGCAATGGCACCAAACGGGGGTCCGTACGTCGCCTAATAACGCATATTAAACCGGGGGTCCGTGGAATGAAACAGAACCCAGACAGACACTGGGACCCTCGGAGCCTTCACAGTGACTGGAAGGAAGATCAGAGGTCAGCCAGTAAAAACATTCCCATGGTGTTCCTCCACCCGGCCCCCTCCCCTCCCCCACCCTCCTCCAGGGGTGGAAAGTACATGTACTTAAGTACAATTTTGAGGTATTTGTACTATACTTGAGTATTTCCAATACTTTTACTTCTACTCCACTACATCTTGGATCCAAATATTGTACTTTTACTCCACTACATTTGAAACTTGAGTTAGCTTACTTACTAGTTATACTTTGTAGATTTAGATTATTATAAAACATGCATTAACCACTTCAGCACTATATACATTTCGGCCATTTGAAAATAGCTCTGATCTGATCTGCAAGCTCACAGTGCGTCGCGATACTTGCAGGTCTGCTGTTTTCAAAATATTTGTAGAGATTTTAAAACTTGAAATGAGACATCCTGCATAATTCGTACTTTTACTTGTGGTACTTTAAGTGCATTTTGATGCCAATACTTTTATAACGAAGCATTTCTACATTGTAGTATTATTGATTCTTTCTCTTAAGTAAACAAAATGTCATTAGTTTTTCCTCCCCCACCCTCCGCCCAGCCAGAGACTTCTCTCAACACCACCCAAGACAGAGCACAGACTTTCTGAAATGAAATGCAGGGGGGGGGGGGGGGGGTTCTTTGTGGGTGGGTGTTGTTGCAATGAGTGAAGTAAGTAAGACGCACCCAAGGAGGAAGAAGCTAGCTGTATGGTTCCTATATGGAAATGTGTTTTCAATTTCCATGCTGGAGTTATGATGCGATGCTGCTGGCCTGCAGGACAGAACCCAGGATGAGGCCCGGAATTATTATGCAATAACGTGCTATTGTCTTCTTGTAAGATGACTTTCTGAGCGCACGCACGCACGCATGCACGCACGCACGCACGCACTCGCATGTGCGGGAGCAAGAAGCACACATACTGTATGTGCTCACAGCACAGGCAGTCAGGCACATGGGTACGCACGCACGCACGCACGCACGCACGCACGCACGCACGCACGACAGACAATCAACCCACAAGTGTATGAGCACACACACACACTAGGTCCCCTGTGACTTCACACATCAACCACAAGTGTGTTGTTATAATGTCGTTTAACGATATGGTTAATGTACTCCCGAGGGGGGGGTAAAGAAGAACTAGAAACGCATAGTAGAGAGGGGCGCGGGTCGGTAACGCTGTCGCCTCAAAGCTAGAAGGTCCCGGGTTCGATTCCCGCACTGTGCAGGGCACTGGGGGCGTGTTCTCTCCACCGCGTCATCAGTGCCCATACCCTGGGTGGGTTTGACGAAGGGGCCTTTCTGTGTGGAGTGTGCATTGTTCTCCCCGTGTCCCCTTAGGGTAGGTATACCCTCACAAAAACATGCAATAATCCTGGTCTCTAATACTGCCTCACCCTGGCCAGTCGGGGGCGCCTGATGGAGGGGAAAGGAACTGGTTGGAATAACGTGTTCCTTCCACGCGCTACGTTATACCTGGGTAAACACCCCCCTGCCAGGTGATAAGAAGCAGCCTACTCACTCCTCAAGTCCTCATGCATTGAAGGAAGCATGAGCTCAGTTCGGTGCTCTCCCCGGGTTGGCAGAGGGAGAGTAGCGCCCAGCATTACAGCTCAGGCAATTGGCACCAGGTGAAAAAGGGGTGCAAAATCGTGGGATAAAAAAGAAAGAAAGAAAGAAAGACATAGTAGTGTGCAGACGGCTAAGCCTATATACATTAGACCCTCCAGAAAAAACTATATTAACACAAAACGTTAGAATAATATGGAGAAAAGAGGTTTCTGCCCTGACAGTCAGCACCTGTACTTTAGTTACTTCCCTACCAGTGCACGGCACTGCGTCACAGCCAGTCAGCACCTGTACTTTAGTTACTTCCCTACCAGTGCACGGCACCGCGTCACAGCCAGCCAGCGGAGCTAGCACCTGTACTTTAGTTACTTCCCTACCAGTGCACGGCACCGCGTCACAGCCAGCCAGCCAGCGCAGCTAGCGCCCTACTGCAGGGTGGGGACAATGCATGGCTGCCTTTCCTGTGGCCTTTCTGTCTAGCAGAACCTTAACAGACCAAGCACAATGGCCCTCCTTAATTAGCAAGACTCCATTCCCACCAGCAGGGTTATTCCCCCAATGGTGGCCATTCACGGCGGCCGCCGGCCTCTCCCTAAAGGTGTCCATTCAGGGCGGACACAAAGCCGGCCAGTGTCCGTTCCGTGATCTCTTGACACCGGCCACCGGGTTCCTCCGTCTGTCTGTCTGTCTGTCTGTCTGTCTGTCTGTCTGACGGGTGGCACGCAGCACCCTGTGCAGACATTGCATGTGTAGACAGACAATCAAATTGTCTGTCTGCACAGTGTCCGTCTGTCAGTCTGTCTAGTTCAGTGGTTCTCAAAGTGGGAAACAGGAGTTAACATAGATAGCATGATGGAAAAATCACTGCCCCCTCACACATTATGATGTTCTTCTAATGCGTGAGGCCGGGAGCTGCGATCTTTTCTTTTGCTGTGTATCTTTTTTATGTTAATTTTGTTTGAAAGTGAAATATCAGACAGTCAGTCAGTCAGAAAGCCAGTCAGTCAGTCAGTCAGTCAGTCAGTCAGAAAGTCAGTCAGTCAGAAAGCCAGTCAGTCAGTCAGTCAGTCCGTCAGTCAGAATGCCAGTCAGTCAGTCAGTCAGTCAGTCAGTCAGTCAGAAAGCCAGTCAGTCAGTCAGTCAGAAAGCCAGTCAGTCAGAAAGCCAGTCAGTCAGTCAGTCAGTCAGTCAGTCAGAAAGCCAGTCAGTCAGTCAGTCAGTCAGTCAGTCAGAAAGCCAGTCAGTCAGCCAGTCAGGTCGGTGTCCGTCAGTCCGTCTAGCATCAGTGAGACATCTCTACCACCCGCGCCGTGGCCCAGATGAATGTTGGTGAGAGCCGTGTCACTATGAGGAGCAGTCAGGTCAGCCGCGTAGCATTTCAACCCCACACAGAGAGAGCTGCCAGTCAGATGAGCTGTCAGTCACTCAGTCACATCACGTGTGGTTATTGCCAGGAGAAAGAAAGGCACGAGAGAGAAAGTGGAACACTGCACCCTTCTTCTTCTTCTTCTATATACAGTAGTAGGCCTACCTCCATTTTACGACTTTCTATTCAACTGCAATATTTACAGCGGAAGAGTGACAGGTTTATGTCTGTATATAATGTTAGCCAGGAAACCAGACAAATCTGCCACAGGCAAAAAGAATCCCTGGGGAGATTATATATCTACGCAGTGATATTAGTCTGGCCGTGCCAGGCTAGTCGCTCCACCCGTCTCTGTTATCAATCGACAAGACCGCAGTGATCACTTAGGATCAGTACGATTGTTTGACGAGTATGGGCATGCTCTGCCGATTGATAAAACGAAAACCCGGAAAACGACAGGATTAAGGTTAACATGCGTTAATATTGGGACTGTGCTGCGACATGCTTGCGGTTATGTTTAGGTGAGGGTATAGGTGGCTTGTCATTTTTAGTAGGCTCCCAGCATGTCCAGTAGACCGATAAGATCGGTTAATGTGTTATCAACGCCAATCGCAGCCAGTAGGCTCCAGGCTACATGCAGTAGGACCGATCGGCTAGATAAGATTCGTAAGTAACCTACTGGGAATTATCGGTTCGATTTTCAGTCGAAACGGCTCGTCAGTTACTACTACTCACGCAGTGCTTCTCAACCTGTGGGTTGGGACACCCCAGAGGGTCCACAAATGATTTTTTGGGGGGGGGTCCCCAGATGACAGTGAAGTCACAATTTAATTTAATTTAATAAAAAAAAAAGACCATTACTTACTGCATCAAAACTAATCAACAAACTATATAGGCTATAAAAATAATTATTCAAACCTTGGCCAAATTGTCAAAAAATATATCACGAGAAATTGTTTTTGAAAATAGCCGATTTACATAAGCTTTTAGATTGTCTGTTTTCACAATATTTATCCGTGGAACCGAGTCAAACTCAAATCAGTTTCAATACTTTTATATATTTATTCTAGTACATTTTAAATTCCGGACTACTTTTTTCCACCACTGCGACCTCGGTTTACCTGCAGTCTAGTGTCTGTGTTTTAACTGTCGGGGGACATAAGAGCCTCTGCCCCAGAGAGAGAGACGGGGTCGAAGTGTCATGGTTACCAAAACAGGAAACCTACCCGACTCGACTGTTGTCAGCAGAAAAAAGAAAAAGAAAATAGACACAGAGGAAGAAGGAGATTCCTGTACGGAACACAAACCAGCTGACAGGAAACCCCGCTTTTATCAATCTCTTCACTTTGATTTCCTTTCTGGGGTGGAAGTGTTTTCAATGTGTTTTCTCTCACATGCATGGCTCCTAAAGTACAGGTTTCTGTCTGTACCCATTTCATGCCTCGCCCTAACACCACTGGTTCCCCATGTGTTTAGATACGAGATTCAAAATATACATTGTATGGCTCCCCCAGGACGCATGCTAGTGAAAATATTAGCCTAGCTAATAAGCCAGACTCAAATTGCCAACGGCTGATTCGCTTCTGGCTTTAGCCAGGCTTTGAAAATATTGCTGATCTAACAAGCCATCATCAAAATGTTTCTTCATGCGTCCCACAACGGGTCCCGTACCCATTGTATAGGAAATTACCAATGCCCTACACTGCACAACCCTCATTGTATAGGAAGTTACCAATGCCCTACACTGCACAACCCTCATTGTTCATTACTTAGTTTAGTCACTGTTGGGACAGAAACCTCCATATTTTTATTATTTGTGGGTCCAAGTTGATCATAGCATCACACTACAAGCAGTGGATCTGCCACTTTTGCTATTTTTGAATTTGAATCCTGAAAAAGTAACAGTTTTGGACATATGAGGTTTCCCCCCGACAGAGATGATTTAATTCTGACTGAAATGGACCCACAGGATGTAAGCTATGCCCTCCTCACCCCCCCACTCGTCAGAGAGACACTGGCACAGCAGGGCTGCTCCACAATGGCAGCTATATATGTAGAAATATATTGGCCGCAGGGCACAGTCAGTCGGAGATCGTGGGATTAAAATGTGTGGCATTCCATGATGGCAAATGATGAAGTGTTGCAGGGGTGTTGAAAGATTGTTTATCAACCATGTAGAGAGAGAGAGAGAGAGAGAGAGGTGCACACAGAGATAGAGAGGAGGGGGAGATTTTGTTTATATGCATTCCAAGAGCAAAAGCACAATTTTTCATCGTTTGTCGTGTTACTCGTGTTAACTTTTATGCTTATTTTTGTTTTATGTAGGTTTTGTGCCGAATATATTTGATGTTACACAAATCATCTCTTTCTAGTAGGGCTATGTCTTTGTTTCACACGTGTATTGGCAAAGTGTAAACGTATGTTTCCCCTGCAAAAGAGAGAGAGCGAGCCTGAATGAGAGAGCCTGAATGAGAGAGAGCTAGAGAGACAGAGCAAGAGAGCGAGAGCTAGAGAGAGAGTGAGAGAGGGAGGGAGGGAGAGAGCTAGAGAGAGCGAGAGATACAGAGAGAGCTAGAGAGAGTGAGAGAGACCCTCGGGAAGAATGGGTGAAACACAAAACAGCTGCTAGTAGGTACAGGGGAATGTAAACAGTTGATTGTGGGTGCATTATATTTAGATAGCTTCAGTGAATGAATGCACAGCTAGCGGGAAGTTAAAATGAGATGAGTCCGGCTGCAGCTGAAGCTGTAATCATAGCTGCACAGCACCAGCGGACGGTGGAAAATACTGAAGTAAAAGTATCAATACTCCATTACAAACAAGTAAAAAGTCCGGAATTCAAAACTTTAAAAGTACGGTACAAAAGTATAGGCATTAAAATGTAATTAAAGTACCAAAAGTACAAAGTGGTCATTGTGTGGAATGTCCCATTTCAAGTTTTCAAATGTGTACAAATCTTTTGAAAATAGCAGATCTACAAGCTCACAATGTGTCGCATCACGACGCATTGTGTGCTTGTAGATCAGCTACTTTCAAATGGCCTAAATGTGTATAGCGCAAGTGTTTAATGTACGTTTTGTAATAATAATCAAAATGTACAAAATAACTACTAACTAAGGTTGTCAAATAATTGTAGTGGAGTAAAAGTACAATATTTGCCTCTGAAATGTAGTGGAGTAGAAGTAAAAGTACTGAAATTTGGACATACTCAAGTAAAGTACAAATACCTTAAAGTGTGCTTAAGTTATCTATCTATCTATCTATCTATCTATCTATCTATCTATCTATCTATCTATGCACCATGTGTCTGTCTGTCTGTCTGTAATCCACGTAACTCGAGAACCGTTCGCCCCACGGATTTCAAATTCGACACACGCGACTGACGCGTTCCACACTACCGCAGGGGGTGCAGTGCCCACGTTTGTCCAGAATTGCCCCAAAAAGGCCTCTGCCCGGGATTCTGGACAAGTCCCCTGCCCAGGGTCCAAATATTGAGCTGGCCTGTTCTGACATCATTCTGACGTCTGCATTGACTCCATATTTGGGCATGCCTGACAAAGAACTTCATATATGGGCATAAAAGGGACACAGACATCATATCTGGGTGATCAGGCATCCATTTCCAACTTGCATCGTTCCAAGTAGGCCAGTGCCCAACGGGCACCGCTGTAGAGGCCCCTCGGGCACCTCTCTAGTTACTTAAATAAACGTATACTACGTTACTTTCCACCACTGCACAGTACAGACGTACACTGTGAGTTCCAGGAACATTAGTCTCCGGGGACAGCTATAACATCTCCCGCTACGTTAAATCCACATAATGCTCACATGTTGTCTAACCAGAAGAAACCCACAAACCTGCCTTGGACGACTTAACGTGCTGTGTTTTCTTTTCCCCCAGAACAAGAGTTTAGAAACATTTTGGTCATGTTGAAAGCGGTTCTCACTCTGACTGAGCATGCGGTCAGGTTTGGAATGCAGCGACATTACAATAGAGCCCTGAGATATTCATAACAGAAAGAAAGACGTTTCTTTGAGAAGATTTTATATATATATATATATATAAATCACACCCGTGTGGAGTGAGGGGCGCTCTTATCATCGTACATCATCATGACTTAAAATAGACACTACGTTATGTTTATTTGCCCAGACACTATGACGTAAAATTCTCCATTCATTGTCAACATGGGAATTTGTGTAGGACAAAGTTTGTGGACAGACACCAAAAGCTGGATATAGGAGGGGCTATAGTGCCCCTCAAAAAAAATTGCTACTGGTTATATTTCTGCTGCTGAAGCTTTCTTCTTACATTCCTGCAATGTAAGCGAAAACGATAGAGACTCTATAAGTAATCAGTTTGAACGTTGAAATAATCTGAATGGAGAATGTGAGGAAGAATGCTCAGTCCTTACTCAACTGTAGCCCCCCCGGCGCGGCGCGCTGCGTTGAGGATAGACAGTGAACCACACTGTTAAGCAACACTCCACGTTGCGAAGATGTTTGAAATGTTAGAAGTAAGGAAAAACACATCGTCTGTGCCGGGGTGGAAACCTCATATCTCCAAAACTGGTACTTTTCAGCATTCAAATTCAAAAGCGTCAAAAGTAGCAGATCGACAAGCTCAAAACGCGGCGCGAAGCGGCGCGTTTTGAGCTTGTGGATCTGCTACTTTTGATGCTTTTGTGTGTCGCTGTGCGGCTGTAGTATGATCAACTATGGTCGTTAATAAAAATAAAAAAAGCTAAACTATGGAGATAAGAGGTTTCTGCCCAACAGCGATGATATGAAAGAATGAAAAGCAGGGCCTAAACTATTCTAGGTCATATAGCTGAGGTGACCTGAACAACCACAATCTTTTGGGAGGGGGATTATTATTGGAGCTGCATGCTTGCACACTCCAGGAAGTATAGGGTGCGCCGGCCCACACTGGACCCGCCGCCTAATTGTTTTCCAACTGTGAAGTGCACAGTCAGCAGAGATGTGCCATAACAGTCCAATATCGTTGAAACCTTGTATCTCCATTTTCATTATTTATTTGGTTTTTTTTTCTTTTTCATAAATGAACGCCCTATGTGTTAGCCTACTTAACTCGCGATAATAGGCGACATGTTAACTTGTAAGATTGGCTTCTTTTTATTTTGCAATATTTTTACAAAATTCTGAAAATCATATATTTTGTTTATGCTCAAAACAGGGACACCAGGTTGAAAATGGTTAAGATTTTCTGTTTATGGGTTTTATAAAAAATATTGAACAAATGACAATAGTAGCATTTTATGTAGACATAGCACTCTATAGAGCGTCGCAGTCCCGCCTCCTACCCTGGACCAGGAAATGAAACCCAATGCATTTTTCCCATAGACATTTCTTAAAGTATTTATTTAAAGACGGTTACGCCGCGGACAAAGCCAACTCGAGTCGTGACAACTCATGACAACACAAACAATATTTTGGACCAAACAAATAATTACAAAGAAGAAAAACAACAAAAAAAGTGTTGTAACCTGCCGTTTTTTTCTTCTTTCTAATTATTTGTTTGGTCCAAAATATTGTTTGTGTTGTCATGAGTTGTCACGACTCGAGTTGGCTTTGTCCGCGGCGTAACCGTCTTTAAATAAATACTTTAAGAAATGTCTGAGGAAAATGCATTGGGTTTCATTTCCTGGTCCAGGGTAGGAGGCGGGACTGCGACGCTCTATAGTATAGTATAGTATATATTTCCACTGTTAGGTTCTTAGCTTACGTATGTACGTTTTAGCTCATGATGACTATTTTTATGTATTTGATGTATTACCATCCATGTTTTTGTTCTTGCTTACTGTAAATTGCTCTGGATTAAGAGCGTCTGCCAAATGCCTAAATTCTAAATTGTAAATACATAAAGAGATTGTGACTACATTGGATCTGTTGGAACGCAGGTTTTATACAAGGACATACAAGGTTTTCCGCCGGACACAGCCATGATATAAACCTGATATGCAGTCATACGCCATGTGTATTTGACAAGGCAGTCTAGACCAGCCTCCATATCCACCAATACAACAATAAACTGAGCAATTAAAACAAAGTGGTTGCACCAGTGGTTATCCCAGCGTGACCCACCGCCAACCAACCTATCCTGGCAATGGGATCCTTATTGCTTTGTCAAATGCACACATTGAAAACTGGTAAAAAAAAAAAAAGAATAATAATGTTAAATCGACACTTTCTTTCGGGGCTATATACACACACAACGGTCGCTTATGTTTCGCTATACTAAAGCAGGGGGGGGTGCAGCAGTAAATGACGGCATTAAGTCGTTAAGTTTATCACCACAAACAAAGAAAAGGCAAACATTGTGTTAAGTAAGTCATTATGCTGAGCTCAAAGCTCAAGAGTGTCGACACTGTTATGGGACATTATGGCCTCCCTTTTGTCACAATGGATGGAGATATGGCTGCTGAGTTTACCACCTTTTTAACCGTGCACCCCGGCCCGCAGACGAGAACCTGTATACCAGAGACCTTTTTAACCGTGCACCCCGGCCCGCAGACGAGAACCTGTATACCAGAGACCTTTTTAACCGTGCACCCCGGCCCGCAGACGAGAACCTGTATACCAGAGACCTTTTTAACCGTGCACCCCGGCCCGCTGACCAAAAGCCTAATATCTCCCGTGCCCAATTAAGGGGGGGGCTTCCCCTCTAGGCTACTTGATAAGATGACTCACGTAAGACTCACACAGGACATTTAGTCAACGGTGTACACACACACACACACACACACACACACACACACACACACACACACACACACACACACACACACACACACACACACACACACACACACACACACTGCTACAGATACAGATGTACTGTATGCAGTGTAAACAAGAGCTATCAGCCACCGTTCCCCTACAACAGGGCATTAGCACAGCACTATGGAAAGATCTACAGGAGAACTGAATGGGGGGGAGATAAAATGGAATCGGAGGCTATATATACACGCACACACACACTCACACACACACACACACAAACACACGCACACGCGCACACACGTGCATTCCACTGCCATGATAAGTATTTGAACAAAAGGCGTATTATCCTAGAGGGATAGAGAAGACTCTGTGTGCTGATCAATGGGCTTCATGTGTTACTGATCAACAGTCAGTGTGATGCACGTCTTGGCCTGCAGGGTTCCTCTCTCTCTCTCTCTCTCTCTCTCTCTCTCTCTCTCTCTCTCTCTCTCTCTCTCTCTCTCTCTCTCTCTCTCTCGACAACTACTCCTCTCTCTACTGTCCAGCCATCTGCTGCAGTATAGTTCTTCCTCCTCTTTTTCTATTCCACGATTTTTATATCCCATTTTTGTCACCCAGTGTCAATTGTCTAATGCAGTGGTTCTCTACCAGTGGTCTGTGCACCACCAGTGGTCCTTGAGGCGGTCCCAGGTGGTCCCCAGCTAAATGATGGAGAGTTGGTAACCGACCCTTATTAGATCTTTAACCCATATATATCTTTAACTGTCTTGAGAGTGTATTAAATACACTTAAAAGTGAATTTAATTTTACGCTCTCAAGAGTTCAATTATTGTTAAATATCTGCATTACTTAATTAAGAAGTCTACACATTTAGAGAATGTAGAAGAATTGTTATTTTGATCAACGTTTGCCTGTTATCTCTCCTAATGGTCATCAATATAGCATGGAATTGTGGACAAAATCTTATCCAAAAACAACAACATATTCTTTAGTTTTGGCCCTGAGAGGCTAAATCTCATCAAATGGTGGTCCGTGACCGAATGCAGAATAAATAATGGGCCTTCATTAGAAAAAAAGGGGCGCTACACTCACTCTGCCAACCTGGGGAGAGGAACGGACTGACCTCATGCTTCCTTCAATGCATGAGGAGTCCAAGACGCTTCTTTTCACCTGACAGGGGGGAGTTTCCCTGGTTGGACTCCTTCAAAACCGCTCTCAAAGGGCACCTACGGATGGCTGCAATTCGAAACTGGCCCCTGTAAAATCGGAATCCCTCAAACACGGACGCAAGGACAACACAAGAGACGGTCGCGGCCACACAGCCAACTCAAGGTATGGCCACTGAGCCGACTTGGGGACCCAACGCAAGGACAACACAAGAGACGGTCACGGCCACACAGCCAACTCAAGGTACGGCCACGGAGCCGACTTGGGGACCCAACGCAAGGACAACACAAGAGACGGTCACGGCCACACAGCCAACTCAAGGTACGGCCACGGAGCCGACTTGGGGACCCAACGCAGCTCCTCCAAGGAAAACAAACAAATGAACGGAGCTGAACGTGAATCCCCCCCACCGCCCACCCCTTTTTTTCCCCTCACTGTATATGTTTCTTTTCCCTTTTTACCTCCATTATGATGAATTCCTGTTCTGTTCTTTGTCTATATAGAAGTGTCTATTTGTACGTCTCTAAATGTTTTTGATGAATTGAACATGGTGTACCCTATTGGAAACAAGTGTAATGCTTAATTGGGTCGTCCACTCACAGTTAATTAACAGCCTTTGTATTGAGTTTGTGCTTGAAATGTACTGTAATTCTGCAAACTGTTAATAAATATTTCAATCAATCAATCAAAAAGACGTAGTGCGTGATAGGAACACGTTATTCCAACCAGTTCCTTTCTCCTCCATCAGGCACCCCGGCTGATGGAGGAGAAAGGAACTGGTTGGAATAACGTGTTCCTATCACTTTCCCCTCCATCAGCCGGGGTGCCTGATGGAGGAGAAAGGAACAGGTTGGAATAACGTGTTCCGCACGCGCTACGTCCAACAGGGAAACTCCCCCTGTCAGGCTTGGTCAGGGGGAGGCAGTTTAGAGACCAGGGTTACTGCATGTTTTTTGTGAGGGTACCTACTAGAGATGTCCCGATACTGTATCGGTATCGGCCCTTATTTGTCATATCGGTTCATATCGGTATCGGTGAATGCATATTCACCGATACCGATCTGTCTGACCACCGATTCGACACATGGGTAAGGGGTTGACACTAAGGCAGGTAAATAATATGTTGGGGCATGTGGAGTTTGCTTTGGAGTTGCCCAAACTGCAAGTGCACATAAGTGAGGAGTCTGCTATAAACACAACACGAGATATATAGCTAGATAGCTATAAACACAACACGAGATCACAACACTGGTATCGGTATTCGGTATCGGCTAACAGAGAAATTGTGGTATCGGGATCGGATCGGGAACGAAAAAAGTCGGGACATCCCGATTCCCTAGTAGCTACCCTAGGGGACACGGAGAACATGCAAACTCCACACAGAAAGGCCCTTTTGCCTCCACCACTTCTTTGCACCAGTGGTGGGGAAAAAGTACTCAAAAGTTTTTACTTAAGTAAAAGTATCAATACTGCAATATAGAAACAAGGAAAAGTCCGGAATTCATCATTTACTTTGGCTTCATTTACTTTAAAATTGGCTTCAAAATACTTAAAGTACCAAAAGTAAAAGTACTAATTGTGCAGAATGTCCCATTTAAAGTTTTCAAATGTATAAATAATCTTTCAAAAATAGAAGATCTACAAGCTCACAATGCGTCGCATCACAATGCATTGTGAGCTTGTAGATCGGCTATTTTCAAATGGCCAAAATGTATATGGCTGAAGTGGTTAATGTATGTTTTGTAATAATTGATAAAAATCTACAAAGTAACTAGTAACTAAAGTTTTCAAATCATTGTAATGGAGTAAAAGTACAATATTTGAGATGTAGTGGAGTAGAAGTAAAAGCACTGGAAATTGGAAATACTCAAGTAAAGTAAAAAATACCTAGTCAAAACTGTACTTAAGTACAGTACTTAAGTAAATGTACTTGGTTACTTTCCACCACTGCTTACTGCATCATCATGTTTCATCATCAACCTCCACAGAGGGTGAAGGGCTGCGGTCGCTCCGTACGGATTTGTACACCAACGTTGAGGGTGTGATCGGAATCGAATGGCACAATCCAAAAAGTGGGGTGGAAATCTAAATCAAATATACAGTACAGTTCACCCAGATATGTATTTATAGCGACACATGCTTTATGCACCCGCCGGGTGTATGGTAGGAACTTATACAGATATTTACAGTACACCCTGCATGCTGTGCAATGCTGTAGCAATGTGTAGCCTAAGCCATTTAACCCCGACTAACCTCAATGTAACCCAGGGCTCTGCAGTGTTTCTTTCAGACCCCAGGGCCCTTATAGCTGAGAGTGAGATGAAGCATGAAGCATAACTCTGAGGGTCCCGCGGACCCCCTGTTGAAGACCCTTGCATTAACCTATAGCCCACAGCGATGTGTGGAGCCAATGATGCAATGCACCAACCTGCTCTACGGGAGCAGTTGAAGGCCTGCCTAGTCATCACCTTAAACTGGAGTATATGAATAGACCTTAACACTAACCTTAACCGACCTAACCACTACCTCACCCAACAATTTATACATTGACCACAATATCAATAAAGTTATATGAAGCATATCGCTCACTGGATTGGACCCTAGATGTCATGCTCCGCCTTCTTTTTTGCGGTTCAGACATTGTTGGGATCAACAGAGAAGATGTATTTTAACGATTGCTCCTTTAAAAATGTCAAATTTCTGTGATGCAAATGTTGCTCGTGGAAATAGAACTGAGGCTGAAGGACTGACTGAGAGTTGCTGCCAAGTTGTGGTTCACTTCTTCCTGTGGTGACAAGTTTAGAGAATGTAATGTAACCACCAACGGGTCAGGGTGAGAGTGTAGCTTACACACATGCACGCACGCGCGCAGTCACGCATGCACGCACGCGGCACGCACACACATAGGATATCCCTAAATCAGTGGTTCTCATATACATTTGCATGTCAAGAACCCCCAAATTCATCATGTATTTAACCATATAGACCCTTGTCTGAAGAACATGTTGTGCCCACCAACCCGAAGATTAGTGTTGAAAAGTCTCAAGATTTTTCAAAAAGTGTTCTAAAATAGAGCTTGTGGATCTGCTATTTAAAGTCAAGTCGAAGCCAAAGTACAAAATAGGCTTCAAGTGGATACCATGACCCCTCGGACCACTGCCCTAAATCACCACAGACCTGCATTCGGGATTCTGCATATAATATAGCAAGGACATGTCAATCAATGCATGTCAATCAGTGCATGACTTTGATTAGTGAATATCTCAGCGGCAGAGCAGGCTGTTGATGACAGATGGATCAAAGCAGGGACAGCGGGAGGTTTAGCGGTCGCTTGGGATCAGGTTCGATCCCCAGGCTCCCCCTGGGTTAGTGTCAAAGTGTCCTCGAGCAAGACTACTGAACCCCTAACTGCTCCTGATGATGAGCAGGTCGCTGCCAGGCATTGTTTCCTCTGCTGTGAATTGGTGAATGCAATGCATGCATGCGGCAAAGTGCTATAGGAGAAAGGCGCTATATAAATGCATTGCACCGATTGCCATACATTTTTGTACCAGTCCGGAACCAACTCGTGATGGCAAGTGGAAGACATCTTGGCAGGGGGCCAAAGAGTGGCAGCGCGTGGGGGTATAACTGGTGGAGCGACCTCATTGTCCGAATAAAAGGCGGTTTACATAACACCTTCTGTCTCCCTCCGACACTGAGATTTGGGCAGCTGCTACTGCTGGGCCTGTGTGGCCTTCACATACTGTATCGTCTCTGTCTGGGCCTGTGTAGCCTTCACATACTGTATCTACTGCTGGGCCTGTGTGGCCTTCACATACTGTATCGTCTCTGTCGGGGCCTGTGTAGCCTTCACATACTGTATCTACTGCTGGGCCTGTGTGGCCTTCACATACTGTATCGTCTCTGTCGGGGCCTGTGTGGCCTTCACATACTGTATCGTCTCTGTCGGGGCCTGTGTGGCCTTCACATACTGTATCTAATGCTGGGCCTGTGTGGCCTTCACATACTGTATCTAATGCTGGGCCTGTGTGGCCTTCACATACTGTATCTAATGCTGGGCCTGTGTGGCCTTCACATACTGTATCTAATGCTGGGCCTGTGTGGCCTTCACATACTGTATCTAATGCTGGGCCTGTGTGGCCTTCACATACTGTATCTAATGCTGGGCCTGTGTGGCCTTCACATACTGTATCTAATGCTGGGCCTGTGTGGCCTTCACATACTGTATCGTCTCTGTCGGGGCTTGTGTAGCCTTCACATACTGTATCTAATGCTGGGCCTGTGTGGCCTTCACATACTGTATCTACTGCTGGGCCTGTGTGGCCTTCACATACTGTATCTACTGTCTGGGCCTGTGTGGCCTTCACATACTGTATCTACTGCTGGGCCTGTGTGGCCTTCACATACTGTATCTACTGCTGGGCCTGTGTAGCCTTCACATACTGTATCTACTGTCTGGGCCTGTGTGGCCTTCACATACTGTATCTACTGTCTGGGCCTGTGTGGCCTTCACATACTGTATCTACTGCTGGGCCTGTGTGGCCTTCACATACTGTATCTACTGCTGGGCCTGTGTGGCCTTCACATACTGTATCTACTGCTGGGCCTGTGTGGCCTTCACATACTGTATCTACTGCTGGGCCTGTGTGGCCTTCACATACTGTATCGTCGCTGTCGGGGCCTGTGTGGCCTTCACATACTGTATCGTCTCTGTCGGGGCCTGTGTGGCCTTCACATACTGTATCTACTGCTGGGCCTGTGTAGCCTTCACATACTGTATCTACTGCTGGGCCTGTGTGGCCTTCACATACTGTATCTACTGCTGGGCCTGTGTGGCCTTCACATACTCTATCTACTGTTGGGCCTGTGTGGCCTTCACATACTGTATCGTCGCTGTCGGGGCCTGTGTGGCCTTCACATACTGTATCGTCTCTGTCGGGGCCTGTGTGGCCTTCACATACTGTATCTACTGCTGGGCCTGTGTGGCCTTCACATACTGTATCTACTGCTGGGCCTGTGTGGCCTTCACATACTGTATCTACTGCTGGGCCTGTGTGGCCTTCACATACTGTATCGTCGCTGTCGGGGCCTGTGTGGCCTTCACATACTGTATCGTCGCTGTCTGGGCCTGTGTGGCCTTCACATACTGTATCTACTGCTGGGCCTGTGTGGCCTTCACATACTGTATCGTCGCTGTCGGGGCCTGTGTGGCCTTCACATACTGTATCGTCTCTGTCGGGGCCTGTGTGGCCTTCACATACTGTATCTACTGCTGGGCCTGTGTGGCCTTCACATACTGTATCTACTGCTGGGCCTGTGTAGCCTTCACATACTGTATCTACTGCTGGGCCTGTGTGGCCTTCACATACTGTATCTACTGCTGGGCCTGTGTGGCCTTCACATACTGTATCTACTGTTGGGCCTGTGTGGCCTTCACATACTGTATCGTCTCTGTCTGGGCCTGTGTGGCCTTCACATACTGTATCTACTGCTGGGCCTGTGTGGCCTTCACATACTGTATCGTCGCTGTCTGGGCCTGTGTGGCCTTCACATACTGTATCTACTGCTGGGCCTGTGTGGCCTTCACATACTGTATCGTCTCTGTCGGGGCCTGTGTGGCCTTCACATACTGTATCGTCGCTGTCGGGGCCATAAACCTTGTATCTCCATATTTCATGCATTTTGTTTACACGTGTATTCATGCACCGTTTCATACTTAGTTGTATGTTGTGTAAAACGACTGCAAGTATAGCAGAACTAGGAGTTTGCCCAACGTGTCGCCTTGTGGCGCGTTGCAAACTTGTAGATCGGCTGTTTTAGCTATTCTTGAACCACGTTGAACTATACTACTGAAAAATAGTACAGGTTGCCAGGTTAAAAGTGGTTACGTCGGTCTGTGGACTTTATACATATTTATGCAATGAAAAGCGCTGACAAGAGCGGTGTGACTAAATCATAATTTCATTGGATTCCTGGAAAGTTACACATGTCCTGGAAAGTTACAGATGTCCTGGAAAGTTACACATGTCCTGGAAAGGTACCCGGTTTTCTGGACATATGAGCTTTCCGCCACGACCACCAACGACGACAAGACTAACGACAAAAAGAGAGAGATCCCTCCGAGGAATTCACTTCTCCAACGTCGCCAGGCAGCGACCGACCAACCAACCTCTCATCTTGTGTCTCACATCAGGGATGGAGGGTGGGGGGTGCGGGGGGCACTTTTCCATGGGTGCTTCCAAAAGAACCCATTTAGACCTGAGACGATTCTACAAATGTCTTCTGAAAAGTTTTCTGAAAAACCCTATGTTTCTATGTCAGTCGTTCTCAATCATTTTCATGTCAAGGACCCCCAAGATTATATGTTTGCGCTACATTTTCACAATTTTTCAAAAATAGCAGACCTACAAGCTTCGAGCTTGTCGATCTGCTATTTTTCAATAGCTAAAGTATAACATAATGCTTAGAACACCAAAAGGGGTTCCCGCCGAAAATGGGATAAAAGACAGGCGAGGAAAAGTCCTCACGAAGCCAAATCTAATAAATGTACAAACACTGAGATCAGCGCAACAGTGTAATTGTCATTAACTCGCCAAAAGAAAGAGAAAACAAAGCAATTACCATCGAGAGAATACAGACACCGCTCTGAAATGTTCCCTTCCAGCCACTTCACCTTCAAAGCAGAATGTGTGACAGTGGCGGAAAGTAAAAACATTTACTACACAAATACGGCACAAGTCTGGGATTCTTTTACTTCAACTTTCCTCTGCATCTGCGGAAAATATTGTACACTTTATACTGCTACAATTATGTGAAACCCTTATAGTTGCTTTGTAGATATTTATTATCATTAAAAACTTCAGTCACATTTTATTATAGTTTGGCTATTCACAAATAGCCGATCTACCAAGCTGATATGAGGCTGAGCTTGTATTTTTAAGACTTTAGACTTAAACACATTTTGAGAACTTCTGAAAAAACTTTTCTGCATAAAGAGGTCTTTTACCTTAGGTTGATATGTATTGTGTACTGCCTGTACTGTACATGGACAACTTATAACATAACAGGTACTTTAAGCACTAAAAGCACATATTGAAGCCGATACCTTTGTACTTAAACTTGCAAATGTACATTTTTTAATACAGGCCTTTCACTTATATAAGTGAAGTAAGTAAAACAAATACTAATTCCACCTACGATTTATGATAAACTCAGAGAAGAACGAAGCCAACGCGTTTTTTTTTTCCTTTTTGTTTTCAAATGAAGCGAGGTGAGAGAGCATGAATATTGTAAATGTCATGCCAATGTGACACTCCGTGCTGGACTGGGATCACAAAAATCCACAGCTCTGTGTGTAGTCAGAGAGTGCTCTGGTGTTTTCATTGGCAGCGTTCGCCCGCCCAGACCTCCTGACGGGACAGACCCGCATAGCGGGAACCAGCTTATCCCCAAATGTATTTCCTTTCCAGGGACTGCAGAAAGCCGAGACTCCCCATGGCATGTAAATGGATTCCTCCCTGTTATGGATTAGCGTGTCTCCCAATGATAATGTTTTGGGAAACATCACTCAGGAGAGAGAGAGAGTGACACGCTCTCTCACACATACAATGGAGACGACTCTGTTAAAAAGAATCAATCTTTTTTTATTGATTACAAAAGCAACACGTTGGGTTCATTTGGACCTTGAAAGGGTCAGTATACAGTATGTCTACATATAGGCTTGCTTAGGAATTATGGTCGACCGACTGGGGACAATAGTGTATGTCACTGACTCCTGGGACCCCCAGGGGTCCTTGAAGGGTGTTCCACGGGGTCCCCAGCAAAATTAGTCTATCAAAAATCAGCTGTAACCACTTTGGGGGAAATAACCTTTCTACAAGTTCACAATGCATCGTATTCGTGACATGTTGTGAGCTTGTAGATCTGCTATTTCTGAATTTGTTTAGAAAAATCATGAAAGTCAAGATTTGGTGAAGATTTTGAATAATTCTGACACATTTTAAAATGTCCAAGGGCTGCTCCTTGACTCTAAACGGTTTGACACCGCGTTGGAACTGTGTAGGCGCAGGAGGAGGAGGCGGTTTTGAGGAGCGCTGCTCTTTGCGTTGTTTCCGCTTGGCACTTTTAACGAACAGCTGAAATATAAACCAGGAGAGAGGCCTGAGTGAGTGTGATTTGAGTTACGCCCCTGCATGCTCGCACAGCTCTGCTGCAGGGAGATTGATTTCATGGCTCACATTGTCCAGTGGGGGTTTCGTCTTAATAAAAACAAAAAAAGGCTCGCAGTTGCACCCACTCTGCCGTAAAATGTCGCCCCCCGAAGATGATGGCGAGTTCAGAAGTTCAAGAACACGACCGATAACTAAACGGGACGCAGTGGGTGTAGAACTCAAAGATAAACATTTACAAACATGTTTGTTGCTGGAATAAAGTGGTTAAATTGAACATATTATTAAAGCAAGGTTAAGTCAAAATCCACAAACACTTAAGATGTATATAAAAACACACAAGAGTTACATGTCACACATAATATGACCACCCCAAAAACTCCCCTTTGAGTTATCAAATAGTAAATAGATGATCTAATTCCCACACGTTGAGCTTTGGGAGCACAGGGAGGAGATATTTCATCAGTGGACCGGCCTTTTTTAGAGACCTCCCGAGACCAGGCATCATCTGTCATAAAGAAGGGAGGCAAAGCATTTTAATCTCACATCTGCTCCTCGTTACCATTCCATGCAATAGAGTGAGAGGAGAGGAGAGGACAAAAGGAGGAGAGGAGAGGGAGAGCGGAGGGAGAGCATATCCATTAGGGGCCAGCTAGCATAAACAAAAACAACTCGCTGCTAGAATCCAAGAATTGAAGTGACACACTGTGTTCCTCTTGTGAAATCAGATAATTATCAAGACCTCCGTCCTGACCAAGATGTCCGCCTTCACCAGTATGCATTAAAACGACGTCTTGCACATCGTCAATCACGGAGTGAGAGAGCCACTGCAGTCGTTTTGTGGTGCTGCTCCCTCCTCAAACATCTCCCGCACACCAAACCTAAATGTTATTTCGCTCCTGCTGCCTCCATTACTACAAACATTAACACAGTGTTCATGTCATTATCTCATGGCACACACCTTTACAGAAATGTTTGTGGCTGTTTTATAACTACATCCAGACTCGGAATTGTATTATTAGAGAGGAATTTGCACAACTTTTAGTTGAGTCAACTAACTCGTGGTTGGAATATTATTTACATACTTTCTTCAAGTGTGCACACTATTCTTATCGTGCGGCGAAAGATTGTGACAACGCTCACAACGCGCCACGAAAGATGCGCCGCGTGGCTAGCTTGTATATACACTATTCATGCTATTTGTTTTACAACTCTCCCTTTGATCTTTGGTGACATCGAAGGCCTGGGACCTGAGCCACTACTTTTGTGCGACACTCTTAGATGATGAAGTAGGACATTCATTTACGAAACAAACAAAAAAAAAAAAAACATTTGAAACATGAAGATACAAGGTGGATACGAGATACAATGGTGGAAAGTACACATATTGTCATTTGGGGCGGCAGTGGCTCAGGGGTAGAGCTAGTGGCTCAGGGGTAGAGCTAGTGGCTCAGGGGTAGAGCTAGTGGCCCGGTAGAACAGCCGCGAGGTTCCCAGGCCTCCGCCAGTGTTAGTGTCCTTGAGCAAGACTCTGTCTGAACCCCACATTTCTCCCGATGTGCAGGTTGGTGCCTTGCATGGTTTTCTCCGCCATCGGTGTGTGAATGTGTGTGTGAATGGGCGAATGTATTGCACAATCTATGCACCATTTACCATTTGGATCCAAGCACGACCACTGTCTACCAACCTGGACCTAGATCCTCTAAGCATGCAGTTAGATCACGTCTGTGAAGATTCGATACACCACCAATATACCCATGTACCTGTCTAAATACTTCACTAAGATACCCATGTACCTGTCTAAATACTTCACTAAGATACCCATGTACCTGTCTAAATACTTCACTAAGATACCCATGTACCTGTCTAAATACTTCACTAAGATACCCATGTACCTGTCTAAATACTTCACCAAGATACCCATGTACCTGTCTAAATACTTCACTAAGATACCCATGTACCTGTCTAAATACTTCACTAAGATACCCATGTACCTGTCTAAATACTTCACTAAGATACCCATGTACCTGTCTAAATACTTCACTAAGATACCCATGTACCTGTCTAAATACTTCATTAAGATACCCATGTACCTGTCTAAATACTTCATTAAGATACCCATGTACCTGTCTAAATACTTCCTTAATGTACATGTACCTGTCTAAATACTTCATTAAGATACCCATGTACCTGTCTAAATACTTCATTAAGATACCCATGTACCTGTCTAAATACTTCATTAAGATACCCATGTACCTGTCTAAATACTTAATTAAGATAGCCATGTACCTGTCTAAATACTTCCTTAATGTACATGTACCTGTCTAAATACTTCACTAAGATACCCATGTACCTGTCTAAATACTTCATTAAGATACCCATGTACCTGTCTAAATACTTCCTTAATGTACATGTACCTGTCTAAATACTTCATTAAGATACCCATGTACCTGTCTAAATACTTCATTAAGATACCCATGTACCTGTCTAAATACTTCATTAAGATACCCATGTACCTGTCTAAATACTTAATTAAGATAGCCATGTACCTGTCTAAATACTTCCTTAATGTACATGTACCTGTCTAAATACTTCACTAAGATACCCATGTACCTGTCTAAATACTTCATTAAGATACCCATGTACCTGTCTAAATACTAACTTAATATACATGTACCTGTCTAAATACTTCACTAAGATACCCATGTACCTGTCTAAATACTTCACTAAGATACCCATGTACCTGTCTAAATACTTCATTAAGATACCCATGTACCTGTCTAAATACTTCCTTAATGTTAACGAAGTCCACACCCACAACACCAGAGGGAGTGCAACAAACCATGTGCAACCCAGATTCGGCACAAACAAGGGACTAAATTATTTTCGCTCCTATGCCACCAAAATGTGGAACACCCTACCAACAGTCATTAAGACATGCGAATCCCTTGACTCCTTCAAAACCGCTCTCAAAGGGCACCTACGGACGGCTGCAATTCGAAACTGGCCCCCCGTAATTCGAAACTGCCCCCCCTCCCCACCACCCACCCCTTTTTCCCCTCACTATATATGTTTCTTTTCCCTTTTTACCTCCTTTATGATGAATTCCTGTTCTCTTCACACATAGCTCCCTTACGGAGCTATGTGTGTGGGTGGGTGGGTGGCCATTGATTGATTGATTGAATATTTCAATCAATCAATCAATGTTCCCAATGTACTGTAGAGAGCAGACCGCTGGTACATGACTTGTACACATTCCTTGATTTGACAACAACTTTGGACCATCAGTCCTTCATCATCGGGGACGCACGTGATCCACAGCTGGAGCTTGCAGCTGGAGCGCCGCGGTAAGCGCGGTTAAAAGAGCACTTAGGTCATTTTCAACCTTATCTTCATCTGATGTTGGTCGTCACTAATGCTCATCATAAGATGGCATCACTTACATTTGCATTTGCATTTACACACCGTGTCTCATTGGTGAGCTATCAACATCATCGATGGGAGATTCCAAGCTAACTATCCAAGCTGTACTGTACTGTACTGTACTGTACTGTACTGTACTGTACTGTACTGTACTGTACTGTACTGTACTGTACTGTACTGTACTGTACTGTACTGCCTTTCTCTTTCTGGACAGTCAGTTAGTTTTTGTTTTTTTCATCTTGTTTGAAATGACCAAACCTGCCTACCGATGATGATGTCACTGGTAGGCAGGTTCCTGAACGGTCCAACGGCCTCCTCTGAGACACAGACGCCCCTTTTCCGCCAAAAGAACTTTCGTTCTAGAACTGGTTCCGCTCTTTATTTTTTATGATGGTTTTCATATCACATCTGTATCTTCCAACCTGAATTGTGACACGTTCACTTTGATTCCCTCTTCAGGGCAAGAAGAAGTCCCTTTTTGGTTCCAGCTCCGTACCAACTGTTAGAGATCTGAACCAATTAATGTGGTTCAAAATTAGACGGTTCAACCCCAGTGGAAAAGAGACTGAATTGACCGAGAACGAAGTGGCATTCCGACGAACCGCCACTCCGACTGTGGCTTCCGAGTACGGTTTGGGTCAGGGACAGGGTTAGTATTCGGAATATCTGTGTGTAACCAATTAACAGAAATGGTGACATCTTTATAATGAGCATTACTGAGGAGCAATGTTATGAAGATAACTGTTGAAAAGTGGTGACAGACAGTTAAAGAAATCTCATCTCTTACTCTTGAAGTCAATGAAATTAGAGTACGTACAGCTACAACAGGTACAACATTCTCCAATGTAATGCAATATTTAAGTGAACATCCAGGATGCAGGAGCCTAATTAATACACACACACACACACACACACACACACACACACACACTGTACGTACAGTATACTGTACATGAACATATGTATCCTTGTATACACATTACGCACGCACGTGCACGCACGCACGCACGCACGCGCACACACACACACACACTGCACGACTACAGAAGACAGAGGCCTGCCTGTTTAACAAGTAGGTCAGACCAGAGAGAGAGAGAGAGAGAGAGGGAATGAGTAGCCAGCATCATAGTCTCTTGTATGACACAAAGCAGATATGATGACACTGAATAATTATGTAATTTCCATTCCATGGTACTAATAACACCACTGGTTATGTGACTGTACACACAGGAAGTGTTCATTTGACTCTGAGAGCGTACAGTAAGTACTCTCAACTCAATGCTTAAATTAACACCCAGCATTTGTTCTATAAGTACACACAGACTAAATAGTATATCATGTCAGTGGTTCTCCAGGTCTCAAAGACCCACAAGGGTTCTTGAGGGGGTTCCAGGGGGTCCCCAGCATCTTTTTCAGTTGGGGGTCCATGGCCAAATCAATATTAATTTGGAATTGGGGGTCCTTTTGACCACCCGCTTCGAATGTTTTCAAATGATAATCACCAGTATGTTCTTATCAAGAGCATGCAATGGAGCCAGTATATGGACATTTCCTACATATAGCCTACTGCCTACCGCGAGTATAGGAGACTAGGAAACGCGGAAGTGAAATTACTGACGCCGATGCGACACTACAGTGTGAAACTGCGCTATACAACAACTTTGCTTTATGTTTACTTACGGGGGCGGTTAAGGCTGTTAGGGTTAGGATTAGTCTTTCTGTGTGGAGTTTGCATGTTCTCCTCGTGTCCCCTAGGGTAGGTACCCTCACAAAAAACATGCAGTAAGTAATCCTGGTCTCTAAACTACCTCCCCCTGGCCAGCCGGGGCGCCTGATGGAGGAGAACTGGTCGGAATAATGTGTTCCTTCCATGCGCCGGGGAAACTCTCCCCTGTCAGGTGAAAAGAAGCAGCTTGGACTCCTCATGCATAGAAGGGAGCATGAGGTCAGTCCGCTGCACATACAGATAATCGGCTGATAACATTCGAAGCGGCTATTTTGACATGGAAAATGCTTGAGAAACCACTGCATTATAATATGATGACTTAATTGGGGACGGTGGTCTCACTCACCTGGGGGCAGTCTTTGATGTAGTGGCCCTTGTTGAAGCACAGGTGGCACAGGTAGTTGGGCGGGGGTCTCTTGCTGGGCTTCCGCGGCTCCGAGGAGAGGGAGAGGTCCGAGAAGTGGTCCGTCAGGGAGTTGAGGCCGTCCACGATGTTGTTGAGCGAGCCATACGGCGACACATTCTTGTACACGTTGTTGTTTAACGCCTGCATGGGAAGACACGACAAAAATCCATTTAAAATCGTCGGCAACCGTGGGTTTTGTATACTAGCCTACTGCGGTGGTTCCCAAAGTGGGGTCCCTGAGGGAGTTCCAGGGGGTCCCCAGCTAAATGATAGTTTGGAACCAAATAATAATAATAATAATAATAAAACATTATTTGTATAGCACCTTTCATGACATGAAATGCAGCTCAAAGTGCTTTACAGAACAATGGAGAAAGAAAGAAAAGAAAAGCAAGGCATAAAACATTAAAATAATAGCAGTAATGCAATACAGTGAGGACATGAATAACAACAAAATGTAAAAGATCAATTAAAAGCAAGAGTGTAGAAGTGGGTCTTTTGAGCTGTGCTTTAAAAATGTCTTGGACACTTATGGACACTTATGGGTCTGTAACTCTGAGAGTGTACAAACGTTTGTACACTCTCAGAGTTAAATTAACATTGATTTTACAATATAAATTGGGGGTCTCAGAGATAGAAATGCCATTAAATGGGGTTCCATAGGCTAGTGCATGTCAAACTGGGGGTCCTTTAAACGGGTTGAGAGTCATTGCTAGAGACATCTTCTCTCATGGGGGTCCCTGGCATATCTTTTCAAATGGGGGTCCGCGGGCTAATTAGTGTCAATTTGGGGGTCCTTGACATGAAAAAGTTTGGGAACCCCTGGCCTACTGGACATGGAAAAAAGAACCACGTTGCAATGGATCCAATATAGTTCTTATTTAGTCTCAGGCTCGTTAATACTTTTCATTGGTTCAGTCAGTGTTTATACAACTCGCAGACACACTTAACCCGTTAAAAGAAAGCCAGGAAAGCATCTGTGACGTTTTTAGATTTTTAGCGTTGGCTGTTCAAAGATAGCAGACACAGCAGCTCGCAGCGTGTCAAACCGTGCCGTGCTGCGAAGTTGTAGTACCTCTGCTATTTTTTAACAAAAAATAGAAAATAAATCTTGAAAGTGTGAGAACTAAGCATTTGTAGAATCGGCCTCAGGTCTTAATGTATTGTAATGTATGTTAATATAATGTCTTTTGTATGACACTGACTCTTGAACAACAAAGTCCTTTACGCGAAGAAGAAGAAGAAGAAGAAGAAGAAAAAAAGAAAGGTTGATATATTATGGAGATGCAATGTTTCTGTCTGTTCAGTAGATTTGAGGGGCCTTATACAAACAGCACACTGGCAACTATCACTCTGAGCTTAATTCAGGATGAAAAATGTATCCATCATCCAATCGCAATTATATTTGCATAATCGTCATAACCGTGTCCACATTGAATCTACAAGCCGATCTACAAGCTCAAAATGTTTTTTGAGCTTGTAGATTGGCTGTTTGTTTCCACCATTCATATCATAAAGTATAAAGTTATGTGTCATATCTGCCCTGTTGTGCCTTTTGTTTATGGAGCCTAAAAGCCAAACGGAATGGAATTAATTGTCATTCATTCACATGTTCCCATGTTCAACGCCAAAAACACAATTAAATTGCAGTTATTTGCAATTAATTAAGTAAAATGTGCAATGGTGACAGCCCTATAGTTGACAGCCCCACCGAGCTTCACGATAACGTCACGCCCGGTTACACAACATCATCGTTGTATTTCTGGTCCAGTGTTTGAGACATCATTGGGTATAGTTTAAAAACCACCCTTTTCGCCGTGTGTGCTCTCTGTCCTATTTTCTCTCTCGTAGAAAGAGAAGAAAGAAACAGAAACAAAAAAAAGAAGATCATTCCTCTCATTAAATGCAGAACATCTGGCGCAAGGCCCAGATGTGCTTATGAGCTGGAAAAGTACTGAGCATGTCCACAGAGAGACACAGGACTTTACAGAAGGATGAGTCACCACTCACACACACACACGCATGCACGCACGCACGCACGCACGCACGCACGCACGCACGCACGCACGCACGCACGCACGCACGCACGCACGCACGCAAGAAGAGAGGCATGGCTTCTTCTTCACCAGCCTGTTGAGTATCAGCACTCCCCCACCACCACCACCACACAGGAGGTCCTGCTATAGCCACGGGTGTTTGTACACTATATTCCACTGGTTTACCAAACACTGAGTCGGGACCCATTTGTGGGACGCAGACACATTTTTGTGGGTGCCTTTATTTATTTTTGTTTCCCACATTTTGTGTTTAATTATTACTATTTCAAAACCTAAACCTAAAACTATTTTTCATGAATTCAAAACAAATTAAATAATTTTTTTCTCCAGTAATTTCATGAAGAAAAAATAAAATAAAAATCTAAGAAATTCCATGAATATGCGTGAAGCGACGCGTTGTGAGCTTGTAGATCTGCTATTTTCACTAGTTTGGGTCCCGGGGCAAACGTCTAATTTTTCTTTTGGGTCTTGAGCTGAAAAGTTTGGGAACCAGTGATATTGTCCCTTGTTTTAATTTCAAGGAATCACTCAAAGTGAGGTCAGGGCACCCCCAGGGGCCCTTGATGGGGATTCAGGCGGTCCCCAGCTAAATGTATTAATACAATCAGTTCAACCTCTTTAAAGGAGCATTCAGTGATTTGGGTGATTTGGAAAAGACCCCAGTCCTCCCGGTAACAAGATATGCACATGCACACGATCTACAGTGGGGGAAGTACAACAGACCAACAGCACGTGCACCAAGGCCTGCCCCACTCGATCATGATTGGAGGAAGGCCCCTCTCATCCTGATTGGATGAAGGCTTTGCCACCCAAAGCCCAAATCGAAACTAGGGTTTTTTGACCCCAGGGGCTCACTGGGGACAGGGAGGAACTCCTTATATGGTCAGCACACTTTATAGTAGGGACGATTATCCAAAAAATAAGAAAAAATAAGTGATATTTGAATTAAGTGAAATCACTGAATATCCCTTTAACCCTATTTCATATGTCAGCTGTTCAAAATTTATGTTTTTGAAAAATGTGGAGTAATCTCAACAATTTTGGAATAATCTTGAAAAGGTCAGCAACACATACGGCGGTCCCTGTCTGGCACAAAATCATTTCAAATGGGTGTCCGCAGCCAAATACATGATCAAGTTAGGGTGTCCTTGGCATGAAAATGTTTGAAGGCCTCTTCAATAGGCCACGGTCCATTGGTCCATTTGGTTTCCGAACATCCGAACTATAACTATTTAGTGCCGGACCCCCTGGAATCCCCACAAAGGACCCTCGGGGGGGCCCCCGGACGGACCACACTTTGAGAACCACTGCTGTGTAGTCTGCCCTGAGTTGCACTAAAGCAGTGTTGCGTGCCATCGGCCCAAACGGATTCATACAAGATGCCCTCAGAAGGGATATGAAAAACAGAATGGCATGAATGTGGCTTCTTTTTTGCCTCGTCATTCATATTCATATAAACATACTGTATAAAGGACTTGAGTGACTAATGTGACACGTAAATTAATCTATAAATCTTTACACGACCCACTACTTAATTAAACATGTTATGGATGGTGGAATATACTTTAGAAAACTGAACAATATAGCCATCACACACACCACATTCAATCTTTGCCAGTAGTGTCCAATAAACAATGTTGTCAAATAAAAATGCTGTTAAATAAAAATGTACGTCGCTAAAGAAAAGACACCATTTACAGCTGATGTCTGTCTATGGGTGACAGTAACGGCTCTCCCTAGGTGATAGTCATGATTCGGGAAGCAATGTTATTGCTGTTGCATAGCACAGAAAGTTTACTCTTTGGCAACCTGGCCGCACACTGAAGTCCAAGCCTTTATCTAACCAGGCTGCGAGGTTTCTTTTCCTAACGAGTTCCAGCTCCAAGACTCATGTTCATTTATTGGATCTGCCTAGGCTAAATCAAATATTACTGCTCTTTTGTTTGTGATGTTTTCCATATGCCATTAATTCCACGTCTTGGCTTGTGCAGTGATATTGTGCTATGCTTTGCCACTCCTCTGTGGAGATGTGTTTAGTGGAGTGTTGTTTTTTCTTCTTCTCTAAAATACGCATACAAATCTGAAGAAGAAATTAAACATTGTTCATTTATAAGCCTTGTTATGTCATTATGTACATTGTGAGACCGAGACCACCTATAGCGTCCACCCAAAGGAAACAGATTTCACATGTACACACATCTGCAAATAGTATGTGAGCATGTTTATTTATTTTGTGTGTGTGTGTGTGTGTGTGTGTGTGTGTGTGTGTGTGTGTGTGTGTGTGTGTGTGTGTGTGTGTGTGTGTGTGTGTGTGTGTGTGTGTGTGTGTGTGTGTGTGTGTGTGTGTGTGTGTGTGTGTGTGTGTGTTACTATACTTGTTGGGTGTCCCTGTATATGCAAGAAAACCGTTTGATTTATGGTTAAAACAAATATTTTTAGAGATATGTTTACAATTACAAATATTTTAGAGGTTGGGTTTAGGGTTGGAATTATGCCTATACTTAGTTGTGCGCCATGTCGTGCACCGGAAAATAGCCGATCTACAAGCTGATTGACAGCCTGTTGATCTGCAAAAAATCTACAAGTAAAAATGGCATTCATAAAATCGCCGCCCTAATATGTTGACGTCCTCACAAATGCGCGCGTGCGTGCGTGCGTGCGTGCGTGCGTGCGTGCATGCGTGCGTGCGCGTGTGCGTGCGTGCGCGTGTGCGTGCGTGCGTGCTGACAAACTGAGAACCAAACTGGTCCAGAGTAGACCTCATATAGCTGTAGCCACATCTACCAGAGAGCCGCGGACGTTTTCTGCTGTCTCCCAGCTCTTTTCCGGGTTTTTAAGACAGCTGGTGGATGGAAATTAAGCTCCACCTCTGCGGCTGACTGCCGCGGAGGAGAGCGTTCCCGGGAATCAGGCCGTCGCTGCAACCTGCCGCATGGGTGGAGCTTCTTTTCCATCCACCAGCTTTCTAAAAAAACGGAAAAGAAGCTGGACGACAGAGAAAACGTCCACGGCTGTCGGCTCAGGTGTGGAAACCCTGTATCCAGGCCATCTCATGATGAGAGAGTGCGACACATACCTCTCATCTCTGGAGCTCAGAGAGATGAGATTCTCATCTGTCTGAGTTCCAGAGATGAGAGGTGTCGCACCCCAGGGGGTAAACACACTCGTTGTTGTCTTTAAATGATGGGTGCATGTCACCTTGAAGGTGTCACTGCTTGGCTGTTCAGAGCATTGGCTCGCAAACATTTTCATGTCAATTTGTCATCCCAAATTTATATCTATTCGGGCCGCGGACCCCCATCAGAAAAGATTTTGTTCCAGGGCCCGGATTGGTGTTCATTTATTCCCCACACAATTTTACCAAATGTTTCGAGAAATACATACAAGCTCACAACACGTTCGATTTGATATTTTTAATTATATAAATTACGTTTAAACTAGGGTTCAAGTGGTTAAATTGATTTTGATGCTATATCTACTCATTTTGCTGAGGCCCCCCTGGCTGGAACCCCCTCAAAGACCCCTGGGGGTCCCTGGGCCCCATGTTGAGAACCACTAAAGTATATAAAAAATATACAGTATAATACTGTAAATTGTGAAACACATTGCCTCATCACACAAACTACTAACCGCGATTATTCTTTGAAAATCTGTGAAGCACAACCACACACACTTGTAGTGAAAGCATTGTTCTGGGACAGAGTGAAGAAAGAGTTAAATCATAAAAGGCAAACTGCTGGCGCTGGTGGTGGTGAATTCCATCTTTTTGCAATTCTGTCTAAATAATGGAAATGCATAACGTTTGAGGGAACTGTACAAATCATATTCTTGACTCGTCTTCTCGGAGAGGTTCACATGAAACACTTTCATTCATATATTCTTTTTTCTTTGAACAGATTTGCTGCATGATCTTCAATAGCAAGTACAACAGCACATTACTCATCTCCCATGATCAAATCACCACAAGTGGTTTATTTTACTTGCCCTTGATCTTAGGTTGCAGAAGAGAAAGAAAGAAAAGAAAAAAAGAATCCCCAACTGTTTCCAGAATGTTGAACGTGTGTTCTTTTGGTTTGAATCACTTTAGACTGCAGAGGATCGTATGGCATTACACACAATGACCCTTAATGTACGTATAACCAACTTCTAACACGAGACTCTTTCATGTTAGAAAACACTTTGAAAGGCCTCTATAATTACCTTGCGTAATGAAAGTACACTAGACAGAAATGTTGAATAATGTCGCTTCTCCTAAACCACTGGTTGTCAACGCCGGGTCCGCGGACCACCAAATGGGTCCTCTTTTACGGTTCTGTAACTTGAGTGTATGTATGGGTCCATTATTTGGCTCCATCTGTACACTCTCAGAGTTAAATGAACACTGAGGATTTTACAGTTTAGGTTGGGATTTAAAAACAGTTGTCAAAATAATGCATTTCCAAAGCAGGGGGTCCATGATATTGAAAGGGCTGAGAATCACTGTCTTAAACAATAGCTAACAGTTTAAACACAGGCACACATAAAATCACACTATATTTCTCTGATTCCCTTGCATGCTGTGGAGGATAACCATGTGTGCACACTGCACACACAGTGTATAGAGACCTGGTCCTGTGAGTGTCAGGTTTGTTCCCCTACTTCCCTCGCATACATTATTGGCATATTTGTCTCTAAAATTAAACGTAGCAAATGAAAATAGAACGTATGTAAACAAGCGCTGGTTGTGTTTGCTCAAGTGAAGCTCTATTTGAAGAATCTATGAAAGTGTATATGTCAGCAACACTGTTTCATATACTGGAATATATTGGAATATACAGCCAAACTCACTGTCTGTCTGTCTGTCTGTCTGTCTGTCTGTCTGTCTGTCTGTCTGTCTGTCTGTCTGTCTGTCTGTCTGTCTGTCTGTCTGTCTGTCTGTCTGTCTGTCTGTCTGTCTGTCTGTCTGTCTGTCTGTCTGTCTGTCTGTCTGTCTGTCTGTCTCAGTGTCTCTCTCTCATTATACAAAGCCTATTGCATATTTCAGACAGACAGACAGATAGACAGACAGACAGACAGACAGGCAGGCAGGCAGGCAGGCAGGCAGGCAGGCAGGCAGACAGGCAGACAGGCAGACAGGCAGACAGGCAGACGCACGCGTCACGCTCCTACAGAACGTGTGGCACGCTCAAGTCTGGACCCAGAGATTACTGTCTATGCAGTAAGTAACAGTTTGTCATCAGTTTATAACCACAAAGCCTGGCCTGGGCCGGCTTAGCGCTCCAGGCACCTTGGCTGATAGTCCAGCTGCATGACAGTGTGTCGCGGGTTCGAGTCTCGATCCTGACAAACTTATAGCTGCGTGTCTTCCCCCCATATCTCTCCCCACTTCCTGTCTACCTACTGTACATAAAGGCAAAAGGCCTCCAAAAAAAACACCAAGCCAAGTACAGTAACAGAATGGAAACAGCTCTATCAAAACAGAGACATGTATTACAAACTGTCTTTATGAGGCTGTTTAAAAATAAATGAATTATGGAAATTAGCCTTTAATGTATGATAGGCTATAATGTTTGAGAATGAGAACTGTCCAAATACAAAATGTTCTAAACTATAATC
The DNA here is from genome assembly GCF_951216825.1 of Electrona antarctica. Taxonomy (NCBI): domain Eukaryota; kingdom Metazoa; phylum Chordata; class Actinopteri; order Myctophiformes; family Myctophidae; genus Electrona; species Electrona antarctica. The sequence goes on along the minus strand of NC_136791.1, from coordinate 23,487,271 downwards.
TCCAGCCAGAATTAATACTTATTGCAGATGGACCAGTAGGTATAGGCTTATATGCATTGGCTACATTCTGGACATGATGGATACCTTTTCCACATAAATATCATGGCGGTTATGTGTAGCTTTACCTGAATAGCCTATGTTGTTGTAGTACACAGCTAGTGTAAAACATCTCTCTCAGAACAAGCACTCGATTCGACACACGGTGCACATCATGCAACTGTAGGCTACAAGTTGCATGTAGCCCATAAACTAACTACTATAGGCAGCCATGCACTATAGCTGTCTGACTCTGCAAGACTGCTTTTCACACTATACTTCACCTCGTTCCGCTGAAGCTGGAAGAAGTTGTTGAGATAGTTTGAGTTCAGAGAGGAGCTCAGGTCCGCTGCGGGAGTCTTGCTGAAGTTGAGCTCCGGGTGCTGCTGCTGCTGCTGCTGGGTCTGGGAAGAGTTGGGCTCGGGTCTGAAGGCGTCAAACGCGCTCGTCTGGTGGGTGTCTTGCAGGGACAGATAGACCCAGTTGAGGAGCTGATGTGCGGGCTGGTACACCGAGGCACTCGTGTCTATGGCAGACAACAAGCTCATCTTTCCAGCGGGCTAAGAGAAGTGGCCTGATCCGCCACAGATTCCTGGAAGTCCGCCGATTTTGTGCCGTTCTTTTCCCCCCCTCTTCCCGTTGGTTTACCCCCCGGCCGTTGGAAATCACTGCTTTTGTGTTCCCGTAAAGACCCTATCCTTCCTCGGAGAGCTGGGAACCTAGTAGTCCCCAGTTAAAATACCGTTACGCAAAAGTCATTGCTCTAACATGTCAGTATATACAGTATATAAAAAAACGTTTCACCCTCACCCATGGTCCGTTATCTGCCTTTATTGCAGCGGAGCGGCGAGAGACTCACTCATTGCATATGCAATTGGGACGGTGGCGTGCGTCACGGGGGGACGCACGCGAATGAGCGCTGGCTTTCAAAGTTTTAGCCTATGACTGGTCCAAAACGACTGGCCTCTCTGGCTCCTCTCATAATCTTATTTAGTAGCCTCTACATTTAGTTTCCTCGACGTCCTGGGTAATCCATATACAAGCAAGCAACACAATAAAGTTATGAATTTCAATGTACCGGTAGCCTACATCCTACACTGTCTGTATTCAACTTTACGCCTATATCCACATATCCCCATGTGTGGGATGGGTGTGCGTCTGTGCGCGTATGAAGGGAGGGGTCAGGGTGGATAGGGAGGGGAGGGGGTTTGTTTATTTAGGCACAGTAGAGGTGATTTATATAATCAGTATATTAACATCATAGGCTACTTATTCATTTGAGTTTTCATAGCCATAGGCTATTTACTTGTATAAGAACAAAGGTTGTTCTGATTGACCAAATCACTTAATTTTCATAGTTAAAATGTATTCTCTTCTCGTCTCTAATCATGTCTTAGTTTATCAAGTATTTTGAATCATGTTGTAGATTTTATATATTTTTTTTATATACTGCAATCATGTCTACCGGTATACTGGAAATTATTTATATCTTGTTATAATGTCTTTATTGTATTGTAGAGGCCTCGTATAAGCCCCCATGGCTTCTTGCCTCCTAGCTCCTAGCACTTTCCCTTTTTTATTTGTATGCTTTAATGTATTGCTCTATACTGTGCTAAAAAGGAAGAAAAAAATCAACAGATGGAATGAATTCTGTACTGGCCATATATGGAGTGTGTCTTGAGTGTACAGGGTTTGATGAGGTCAGATCAACATTTGGAATGTCAGAACAGGTCATGCTATATGGAGATCAAAGGGTGGCAGTGGGGCAGTGTCTTGAGTGTACAGGGTTTGATGAGGGCCCAAGTGGGCCGGGCCTTAATTTTCGGGCCTGTTGAAAACTCCATATTCGCCGCTGTCGGGCACGGCTGCACTAATAACTTTGGGGCGGGCCCGTCTAGAGTTTGAATGGATAGGTATAAGTCAAAAGGGAGACATCGTAGAGGAAAGACGGATGGGGAAGGACCAACATATGGAAAGTCAGAACAGGTCAGCTCCAAAGGTTTGAGGTCAGATGATCCTTGGGTCAGATGTAGAGTTGCTGGCCGGCTCCATATAAGATCTAGGTGATGATCCAGTCTTCTCCATGGCTCCAGGGTTTGATGAGGTCAGTGTCGTGATCTTCATATATGGAGACAGCCATATATGGAGCGTCGACCATATATGGCGGCGTGACCTGTCACAAGGCGCAATACTGACGGCCATATATGGTGGTGTGACGGACGGATCGACTGACAGGTTTTGCAGGGTTTCATAGTAATCTATACATTTTAAGGTCAGGATACCGATTGCATCCAATCAGGATAGAGAACTCATACAGAGAGCAGTACAGGATAAACAAAATGGGAAGAATGAGCGTGCATACACAAACAAATGAGTTCTCTCTTCTGATTGGCTGAAATGTGTAAATCACCTGAAAATGTATTTTCTGCTCTCTAAAAAATGCTCTGAAAAAATAAAAAAATAAACAATTATTACTATCATCATATTGAGCATATATATAGCCTAAACCTTTTTTGGTCATTGAATGTGATCTTAGGCAGGCAGTAATGGTCCAACCTCAAAGCATCTGACAGGCATGATGGAAGCTCTGAATGCTGTCAATGGGGCTCCCTCTTGTGGTGAACAGGCAGCATTGTCACTCTTCAAAATAGTCTGTTGGCATGATTCATGATTCATATTTGATTACGTTTTAGTACTAAAGCCTCAATTCAATACTATTTTTTCTATATAAAATACAGTTTGGTAAAAAGTATTTGTCTTGTGACAACATGTTTATCAATTCAATTCAATTCAATTCAATTCAATTCAATTCAATTCAATTCAATTCAATTCAATTCAATTCAATTCAATTCAATTCAATTCAATTCAATTCAATTCAATTCAATTCAAAGGCATGAGAAAACATTTACAAAGCAAAATGTGGAACAATACGATCAAAACAAAATGTACAATTAAAGTCAGAATCTCCAGTAAATCATTTTTGAGTGGTGTAAACCACTCCTACAACTGGCTTTGTTAGTCTGTCTGTCTGTCTGTCTGTCTGTGCAGAAAAAATGAGCATGGTTGCTACGGTCACCCAGTTCACCCGGGTGTGATTTCATTACGTCAGACATTACGTCAGACCACAGCTGATCAAGCTATATAAGACCATACACCACTCAGTTCACACGGGTGTGATTTTTTTCTATGTACCGAGATCTCTCGATGCAGATATACAGGAATACACACAATGATGATTAGTATGTATAGTCTTTAGCAGTGGTTCCCAAACTTAATGTCAAGGACCCCAAAAATTGACACTAATAAGCCCACGGAGGCACGGACCCCCATTTGAAGAGATGTCAGGAACCCCCATAAGAGAAGATGTTTACGGCTCTAACAGTGATTCTAAACCATTTTCATTTCAAGGACCCCCAGTTTGACATGCATTAGGCTACGCCGGTCCCCCCATTTAATGGCATTTCTATCTATATGAGTCTGATCCCAAATTTATAAAATCAATGGTAATTTAACTCTGAGAGTGTAACAAATGGAACCAAATGGACCAGTTAGGGTCCATTTGGTTCCATTTCTACACTCTCAGAGTTACAGGCCCATAAGGGTCCATTTGGTTCCAAACTATCATTTAGCTGGGGACCCCCTGGAACTCCCTCAAGGACCCCTGGGGTGAAATGTACCCATTCTGCAAACTGTTAATAAATTGGGCTACTTCAATCAATCAATCAATTCAGTTGATATCCTTCCATCACAGCAGCTCACGAATCTTGCTGTTTTTTACAAGTTTGCACATTGTACTTCGCCCAGCAGATATGGAAGGTTTTCAAACTCTCCTTGGGTGATTGTCATCTGTGGAAAGTATATGTGTATGCGTCATGGGGGTTGTCTTATCACATTTTCCATATTTAATCATGTCATTGTCATCTTTCTACTGTCTGTTACCTACCCTATAGCTGTCACATGATGATAAATAGTGTGGTGTCCCCTCTCTGGCAAATAGACAAAGTTGTCGCTCTCAAAATAGTCTGCTGGAATTTTACAGTGATTAATATACCTGACCTGATTGGAGCTCTACTAGTGCCCATTATTCGTTGTATTGATTGACTGAAGTATTTATTAACAGATTGGAGCATTACAGTAGCCTACATTTCAAGCACAACTCAATACAAAACTGTTAACTGTGGACGACACCATAAAGCATTACACTTGTTTACAATAGGGTCCACCTTGTTCAATTCATCATAACATTTAGAGACGTTAGACGTACAAATATACACTTCTTGTAATACTATGTTGTCTTAATGTTATGCGTACTGTCCATAGATAGAGTTGTACCTGTTTATCATGGGAGTTGTCTTGTCACATTTTCCATACATGACCCATGCCATTGTGACACTTTACAAGTTTGATGCGTCACCACCACTCAACACACAAGGTAAATACTATACTGGCCGTTATTTGCTTCAGCAGGGCATGACCATAGACGCTTGGGCGGACACCAAGAAAAATAAATGGCCGATCTACAAGCTCACAGGGCGTCGCTTCCGCGACGCACTGTGAGCTTGTAGATCGGCTATTTCTTTCTGCGCGAGACACCGCCTCGCGACGACGCATAAATGGCACGGCCGCGTCCCCCCGCCCACCTCCCTCCACTTTGAACACACATCACGGATTGACGTTGACTCTTCTCTCTTCTGAGAGCTCCTCTGGGTGTGGATTGAAGACAGACGAAAAGTAAGTGACGAAAACATTGTTTTTTTATTAGAATTTAGTGTCAGAAAGATGATGATCGTCGGTTATGTTCCGTCTTGTGTGCTGTACGGCTGTAGCAGCAAGCCCCCGTACGTTTGCAGCTAACTTCCACCACGGCTGCTCCTGCTTACTACTACTGCCAATACACGTTTACAAGAAAGCCTCCCTCTTGTCTTCCCTTTCCTCTTTATTCGCTGCTCGCTTGTTTGATATATTATACCGATCGGATGGTTTATCATCGCGAACGGTGCAGCTATCGTTGTTCTAATCTAAACATGGACATTTGATTCGGTGGAGCTATAGGTCTATTTTTAACGTGCTTTATTTACTTACTGGCTGTGTTGTGGAGATTACAGTAATGTTGGACACGGCCCAGGCCCGTCTGTCTGTGGGGGGATTACGGAATAAGGAATAAGGAAGTTGGCACTTTTAAGGGTGCGCATATTTTTACTGTGTAGGCCTCCTCCTTAGAACGAGCCCCAGAATGTCTGTGATCTATCTTACATACATTTCATACTGGAATACATGAAATGTATGTAAGAACACAGACTGGAATACATGAAATGTATGTAAAATCACAGACATTCTAAATAGGGCTACCTTAGAACCAGGATGGATGGATGAATTGAAATGACACTTATGTGTTTACTGGCCTGCCCTGGCCAGCTGGCCTGCTGCTCTCTCAGAATGAAACTATGCTTTATTGTGCCACTCTAAATGATCATTGTAAGTTTCGGCTGTGGCTGTTAATATAAACTTTTATTGATGTGCGCCCCCCCCAAACCCAGCCCCCAGTGTTCAGGTTGTGGGAGGTCAGATAAGATTCCCAACTGGCCTATAAACCTTACCTAACGTTACAGTTTCCACACACTTCCATTGGTTTGTATTAAGTAACCTAACAAAAATGTGTAGCAAGCCTAATTATAGCCTCAACATTTTGTTTCTGGGGTCAAAGACTTGGGCTCAGTGGGGTCACATAGTTGGGGGTGGGGTGGGTGATTCACTCCCTTCTCCAGCCCCATTCCCATCCTTTTGAAACTGTCACCCTTTTTAGTCTGTTAAGACGTTTACACAGGAGTTTAACTCCTGTGGGTTGGTCACCGTTGGTCTTAGCTGTGCTTGGGCTAGATTACAAACATCATCTGTTGCTTGCTATAATTATTGTCACAGTTTGTCAGACATTCTCTCTGTGAATGGCCTGCTCTGTGTCATGTCATCTGAAAGTGAACTTTTGTTTAAGGTCAGGGAACTTTTTTTCTAGCACAGTGTTGACCAATTCAAATTCGGAGGCGTTGGTAATTTTTTCCATTGTCCATAAAATGCAAAGCAGAAAAACGGGAGGAGTGTGTTCCATGTAAAACCGCTGATGTCGGGCTGACCATGGAACAAGTGGGCCTGTTGCAATACGCAGAGTTTCCTCAGCATCCTGTGCTGCCTGCTGTCACCCGTTTAACAAAAATGTTGTCTTAACTCTCTGCAAGCATGAGTTTAGCCTTTCACACAAGACCATGCCACTACAGTTGCTGTAGATAAAACCCAGGCATGTGATGCATGGCTGGATATTTAGATCAGGTTAGACCTCTATGGCTTGTGCCTAATATTTAGTGCATTGGTTCTGGATCAGGGGGCCACTTGAAACACTCAAAAGCACTTGTGGACCACCCATCCGATCCGACCAGTTGACATTTTGGCTGCCGTGTTAGATGGGGGTGGGGTGGGGTAGACGGCGTGCATTTTCAGAGGAGCATGTTTATTTTAACGATTTTTTTTATTGACCTTTACTTATTCACTGGGGTTTACAGAAAACGGGTACAGTCATTAATTATGTGTTGCATCAACTTGCCTTAAATGACTATAGAGATCAGTTTGTCCAGTTTCAGAGAGTCCTCCTAACGATCAAATCAATCAATGGAACTAAACCCTACCGCATACTTAAATTCCTACTAACGAGTATCGATATCACAATGAAAACTAAAAGGTTTTAAGATTGACAATTTTCATTTTACATTATTTTGTATTATTAATGTTATGTTATCAATTAAATCGTGGTGTTTTGCCAATTATTTGGGGTCTCACTTGCAATATCCTCACAGCCCCACGGGACGAGAATTGCTGGTCAAGTGGAAAAATAACAATACACTGCCTATAGTATGTCATACTGTACACGTGACACTACAATACAGTTCAATTCATTATGTTCCTAAAATAGACAAAACAGCCAAAGTGATGAAATGGTTGACAGTTCAACCATAGCCTAGTTTCACAATAGCACCTGAATGTCTCTTGTACTTGTACTTGATCTGAACTGCATGTTGTGTCAGAGGGACGTTTCAGGAAGGTTAAGCACAATGGCTGAATGGACGACATCCTCTTTTGCTTTGTTTATTATTGACATGGAAACGGAAAGTTCTGCATGCCAACGAGCCTCCGTTCAAACAATTTTTAATTGGCAAAAGTGGTAACGTTTCGAGCCAAGCAGACTCTCCCTCAGATAGAAGGCTGCTTGGCTCAGAGTCAGAATTTTACTTTACCTCTTTTGCAAATTAAAAACTCTGAGTGCATATGTTGGTTTCTATGTCACTGGCTATTTTTTGGATCCAGTACCCTACCCACTACCCATCCGATCTGGTGGGCATGTCTTGTTTTATTTTATATGTTTTGGTCTTCTCTGGATTTTGGAGAGTACTTCCTCCTGGAACAGTAGATTCCTATTGTCTTGTTACTAGCTAGATTCCCGTGGGGGAACGAGAATCCTAAGCAAGGAACTGGGAGGAGGCGTTTGTGTGTGACTTGGTGTGTGTACTGTTTTCAACTCTCTCATTGCTATGGCAACATGTTCAACTTGTGTTAAAGGTGCCGTCGCCCACATATCATCAGTATGCTCTAAGCTGAACAAACAACTGTGTACCAACGACAAAGAAATAAATAATTAAATACAAATTGGAGTACATACATACTACATACAGGTTTACTTCCTCACCCTGAGGCAGCTTATTTTCTAGCTGGGTGCTTTGCTCAAGTATTACACTTCCCTCAGGCCTGAGTAGTGGTAAAAGCTGATAATAATAATAATGGGTAATTATAATGGCTGTCTTTTTGGCAATACTTTTCCAGGTTTAAAGCCATGAGTTACCCTGGATACCCCCAGCAAGGAGGATACCCTCCTCAGCAAGGCGGATACCCTCCCCAGCAAGGAGGATACCCTCCGCAACAAGGAGGCTATCCACCCCAGCCCGGAGCATACCCTCCCCAGGCCGGAGGCTACCCGCCGCAGGCAGGGGGCTACCCCCCACAAGCAGGGGGATACCCGGCTCAGGCCGGCGTATACCCACCCGTGCCACAAGCAGGTAAAGCTGTGTTCACTAGGCCTGCCGCCTGTCACAATTATGACTTAATCGTCTAATCCCAATTATTTGAGATAATGGCAATTATTTTTGCATAATCGTCAATCGTTTCCATCTTGAGTCCATACATTTGCAAACATAAAAAAAAGCAGATCTACAAGCTTACAGCACGTCATTTCATTACGTGTTGTAAGCTTGTAGATCAACTATTTCCGCTAAGAAAAAAATATTAAATATGCCAGCGATTTCGTTGTATATTTAAGTAAGTTATTTGTCATATCTGCCTGTGATTACGAAGCCTAAAAGGCCAACAGAAATATGAATTGTAACGTTCCAGTGTACAATGCAAAAAACAAAAAAAACAATTGAATCATTAATCCTAATTATTTGTGTGACAATCGTCAAGTTAAATTTGTAATCGTGTCAGCCCTACTGTTCAGTGCACCTGTGCCTACGTAGAAAAATAAAAGGTGGTGTGTGTGTGTGTGTTACAGAGGTCAGATGGAGTCATGTACTCTCTGTGTACGTAACGGGCATCACAGGGTTTAGATTTTAAGTGAGAGAATGCTTGTGTTTTTTGCTGTTGCTAAGAGAAGCAGCTCTCACACACTGACTGCTCATTCAGTGCGTCTGCTGTTTGGAGCCTCTTATTCAACCTGCTAGCTGGTAGAGGAGTGAGAAACTGGACAGTGAGCATGAGCAAGTGAGGACGGCTCATTCCTGTCTCAATCCAATATTGACAAGATTCCACCCCTTTCTGGCAGCAGTTGTTGTTTTTGGCAGCAATGTTTTAGTGTTAGTCTAGTTTCAGTCGACTAAATATCATAAGATTTTAGTCGACTAAATCGCATTTTAGCGGTCCTTAATGCTGAAAATAGCCGATCTACAAGCTCACAACGCATCGCAGCGCGACATGTTGTGAGCTTGTAGATGGCTATTTTCAGCATGCAACAGATTGTAAAATGACTTATACTGCATCTCTTGTCCACTAGTCCCTTCCTAACATTTTAGTCTAGTTTTTATTTGCTGACGAAATTGTCAATATATTTAGTCTTAGTTATCATAGCTTAGTTTTTATTTAGTTTCCATTTAGTTTTCGTCAGTGGAAAAAGGTATTTGACGAACATTTTTCTTGACACCGAAATTACTTCGCTGATTTAGGTTTGTCTGTTATCTGCTGCAGGCAGCTGGGGTGGCGGGCCGGCTGGCGGCTATCCCTCCATAAGTCTTAACAACTTGCCCAACCCAGGATTCAGTGCGGCCAATCTCCCTGCCATGGTAAGCGTTGCATGGAAAACACCATCACCCTCACTCACCACAGAAAATACCCTCAAATGTCTGCATTTCAACATAATCACATGATTGCGTTGAATGTTCCAGTTAGCATGAATTATACATCCAAAACATCCAATTTATGTGATACGGTAAGGGTTTTTCAAAGTCCCATCTTATAACCCTCTGTGTTGTACTGTAGCTTTCTTCATCAGTTTTCCTTTCCACTCTTTCTCGCATGAGTAATATAACCATGTACCGCATTATCCACTCGAGCCAGTGCTTTTAAATAAGGCTGCAACGATTAATCGATTAATCGTAATGGATTATTAAATTAGTTTTTTGCAATTAGTTGTGGCCGTTTTTCTGCTTAACCATAGTTTTTCCAGTGTTAAATGTAACTGAGATAAAGAGGAGTGAGCTGTCTCCCTTCCCTTACAATCTGACGATAGTTGCACATGCACAGTTGCAACTGCAAAGCAAAATATGACTCATAACAATTGTGGCACCCTATGCAGAATCACATGTTATTGTTATGCAAAATTATCTAAAGTCTGAGGGCATTTTACCCTCAACATCTTGAAGAAAAGCATTACCTGCAGTGTTTATAGTGCAGGATTATAGGATCAAGAACCAAAAACATGGCTTGAATATTTATTGTTACCTTTTGGACAAATGTGTAGGTATTCATTAATCAAATGTATGCAGTCAGAATAAGAGTAAAGGTAACATGGGTCGTCATTTCGATTTTATTTGTCTTTTATTTGAATAGCAGCCTAATATGCAGCTGAGCAAAATGTATTTTTGAATCAATTATTCATCTTTAATGTCTTTTTTTAATCGTTTAAATAATCGGGCGATTCATCGATTATGAAAATAATCGTTTGTTGCAGCTGTACTTTTAAAACCTGACAATCTGCTGCAACCTTTCTCCCTTTACCTTTGTTTCAATTCTGTATCTGTGTAATTTATGTTGCATTCAAATGTCTGTAACAAATATCTGATAATTCAGAAGCTGATGGCACATTTTGGCATGGTCACCCTTTGTTTTGGATGTTGGCTTGTATAGCAGGTACAGAATCAAGATGTGGGATAAAAGTACTATGAGTACGACATTAGTCAAATATTGACATGGGTAATGGGATATCTTACCATCCATAAAATAAAGTGTGACCTCTGCTTGCATATAATTGCAGAAAATCAGGGTTCTGTGCATCTTTTATGGCATGCTAATCTTTTCCCAACCACAGGGCCAACAGTTCGCTGCTGCCATGGGGGGATTTACTCCAAACCCGTCCATGTTCCCCCAAGCCTCTGGGGGGTACCCACAAGCCCCCCAGCCTATGGGGTTTGGGAATCCCCCCGCTAACCAACAGCAATATGGCATGTACCCGCAGCCAGGAGGGACCATGCCCCAAGGGCCAGGAATGGGCTACCCTGGACAGCCAGGCCAGGCCCCGGGTGGATACCCTCGCGCGCCATCGCCATCGCCCTACCCTGGACAGCCAGGCCAGGCCCCGGGTGGATACCCTCGCGCGCCATCGCCCAACCCTTCCATGCCCGGTTATGGAGGAGCCCCGTCGCCAGGGGCAGGGTACCCGAAGGCCCCCTCACCAAACCCGTCGTCCATGCCAGCCTATGGTGGAAGCTATGGTGGAGCCATGCCGGTAGCGCCTGCCATCAATGTAAGACACGTTCAAAAGGGCATAAGGTCTTGTATGCAGTAGAACTACCGGCCGAAAGTTTTGAAATGTCAGTCTGCGGTTTGATGCAAAAATAATATTTTGTAGTTATTCATATACTGACTGATTTGCAATGGGGAAGTCACTCTTGTTCTTAGGCCTGTCTCAAATATTACACAATCGCCCAACTATTTGAGTAAATGGCAATTATTTTGCATAACTTTCAACATCGTTTCCTTTCGGCTTTTCCCTTCAGGGGTCGCCACAGCGAATCACCTGCCTCAATCTCACCCTGTCCTCTGCCTCCTCTTCTCTCACACCAACTATAACTTCATGTCCTCTTTCTTTCTACGTCCATAAATCTTCTCTTTGGTCTTCCTCTAGGCCTCCTGCCTGGCACTTCCAACCTCAACATCCTTCTACCGATATACTCAGTACTATCCCTCCTCTGTACGTGTCAAAACCATCTCAGTCTGGCCTCTCTGGCTTTATCTCCAAAACATCTGACATGTGCTGTCCCTCTGATGTACTCGTTCCTGATCCTATCCATCCTCCCAGAGAGAACCTCAACATTTTAGTCTCTGCTACCTCCAGCTCTGCTTCCTACATACATTTTCATACATTTTCCAAAATTAGCAGAAATGGGCGATCTACAAGCTTACAACCCATCACAAATTAGCAGATGAGCTATTTCCGCTATTCTTAAATATTTGTGAAAGTATAAAATTAAATGTGTCAGTAATTTCTTTGCACATTTACGTTATTTGTCATATCGGCCCTGTGCAGTTTGATTATGAAGTCTAAAATTCCAAGCAGAAATTAAATTTGTCTTAATTATGTTCGATGCCAAAAATACAATTCAATTGTTAATCGTGATTATTTATGTGACAATTAAATCGTGATTATTTATGTGACAATTCATTATCAACGTAATGCATTTGTGATGGTGACAGCCCTAGTTGTTCTTTCAGAGAGGATTCCGGGGGACAATCAAGGACTTTCCCGGAGCCGACCCCCTGAGGGATGTGGAGGTTCTGAGGAAGGCCATGAAGGGCTTCGGTGAGTTCCTTACCAGAATCAACTTTATTGTCGCATCACAATTTTACAAGTACAAAATTGGGTGCAATTTGTTTCTCGGCATAGTTCCCATGCACAGAATTTAGCAACAAACACAGGAGGGTACAAGTAAAGTGCCTTGCAAACGTGAAGCGAGGAACGCAGGCGTTGTTGCCTGGATCAACACGGGTCTCCTTCAGGTCTGCTCAAGAGGGGCGCAACAACGCAAGCGTAAAAAAAAGCTAAACAGAATCCAGGTCTGGTGAGTCGCGGGCGTGTGCACGTAACGAGCACGCGCGCAACAAATTCACCGGACCACGCTCACGTAAATACGGTTGCGTTGTCACAACGCGACTTCTCTGAGCAAAAACACAGGTCTCATTGAAAATGAACTATAGGCGTGTTTTATCGCTCCCTGTTTGCAAGGCCCTTAAGGGATTTCAGATCATTTAGAAGCTTGTCCAGCTCCTGAAATGTACATGAGCGATTTTGCCATGTATGAGGTAATTTAATGCAAATAATATGCAAATAATATTCAAAACACACTAGAAATGTAATTGGCTGTACTGTTGTTGTTGTTTGACATTGTGGGCTTGTCCGTGCAGGAACTGATGAAAATGCCATTATCGAGTTGCTGGGAAGTCGCTCCAACAGGCAACGTGTGCCTATGTGCAAGTCCTTCAAAACTGCCTATGGAAAGGTACCTTTCATGATGATGTTGATGGAGAACTTCTTTAATTGTGAATCGCTTTTCGAAACGGGGTTATAAAGTCCTTTACAATAAGAGAAAAACAATAGTAGAGCTTGTGGCTAATGTTATGTGATGAGGCCGTAATGTCAGCGTTGTCTGGTTATCTGAAAATACTACACGGCCCTCTGGTAGTGTCACACATTCTCTTTGGCTATGCTATAAATGTGTGTATAATATATTACATGGCTATTGATCATTATTGGCCCTCCAAATGGCCCTATTCTCATCTAGAAGACTATATATATACTACTAACTTTATTTCGGACTCTCGGCAGACAACCAGTTGCAAATGAAACATAAATGCGTGACTTGGATTGCATTACTAAGAGTGTGATCATGACATCCAGACAACAGGTGCTGATGCTGCCAGTGAAATGGGACAGGGGGTCGCATGTCCTCACAGCTCATTATAGCTGGGCCACAGAGCATTTCCCCCCCAGCAGATTCTTCATAACAGTATTAGACATAAAAACGTAGACGCCTCTTCCGGCTCTGGGGGCCGTGTCAAAATTGAAGGCACAATTTTCTTGAGATTCCTTGTCAAGCTTCCGCGTGCGTAATATAAGTCCCGGAAAAGACGCGCTGTGATTGGCCAGTAGTCACTTGAGTGACAGCGAGAGACATGCCTTCCCTATGGCACCTCCGCTTGACTTCCTGCCTTCATTGGAGACACGTCGCTCCAATGAACTGCAGCGGCCAGTGAGGCATCTATTTGTTTTTTGTCTATAGTATTAGAGCAGGCTATTGAATCATACTAACCATGTGTCTCTTTCCTCTTATCAGGATCTCATTAAGGACCTGAAATCAGAACTGTCTGGAAACTTTGAGAATCTCGTTTTGGCCATGCTGAAGACCAATGCCGAGTTCGATGCCTATGAGCTCTACAGTGCCATCAAGGTTAGTGCTACGAAAAAAAGAAAGAAAAGTCTGACAATTTCATGGTCTCCAGTTCATATTACCATGATGATTCCATGTTGCCAGCCTGTTGCATATATCTATGATGTATTAACTTCAAATATGGGCACGTTTTCAGCTTTACCAGAGCCCCATATCAAAGGTCTCCTCGCTGCTAACGTGCCTATTGGACAAGGACGTGTTGGGGAGGGACTTGGCGAAGGGCTAATTGTGTGCGAGATTAGCTCCAGACACACTGACCGAGAGACGGACAGACAGACATCAATCTTATATAGATGGCTCGCCTCCTGCAAAGCCACACTAAATGTATTTGCAGAACAACTTCTGATTCTGTCAGGGAACAAAACAAACAAGTACTACTTGTTTTAGCGACAAAAAGAAAATCAACCAGATGCAAAAGAATATAATGTAAAGTAGGCTGGTCCCTCAAGGATCAGTGGGACTGGAATACTAAAAAGGCAGCGGTCCGATAACTCAAAAGGTTAAAAAATGTGAGGGTGGATTTTAACTTATCTAAATAAAGTACATTTATTTGTATCCACCCTCTCATTTCTTTTAACCTTTTGAGTGCTCGGATCACTGCCTTTACTTTAGTAGACTAAAGTTGGTACAGAAACATAACCTTTTTAGTTTTTATAGAAACATGACAGAAACTGACTGAAGTGTTTGACATGATCCTCAACAGGGAGCGGGAACTGATGAAGCCTGCTTGATAGAGATCCTGTCCTCTCGCTCCAACGCCGAGATCAAGGAGATTAACGTGGTTTTCAAAAGAGGTAAAAACCTGCTTCTCTCACTACCATCCTACCAGCGACTGCACACGTTGGGGCCCCATTCACTATCACATTCATGGATTCACGTTCTCAGTCACTACAACTGATTTCAGTCACGTTTACAAGATTAAAGAAAGTGTATAGAGTGTATGCGCATGCATAAAGTGAGTGCTAAAGTGAGTTTAACGTTGCTTAACATCGTTTAATGCAATCAGATAAGGCTCTTTCTGTGTGGCTGCAAGGCAAGTACATCGTTCTTTTGCCACTCAGTAGGCGTTCCCACATAACTTCCGGGTATGATGATGATATCAAGCGCATACCCTCTATTACAATAGCTCAGACCAGCAATAGAATACATGTTCAAAAGCATCTTCCATAAAACCCTAATGGTCGCTGATATTTCATAATATCAGAGACCTGGTTGACTTTATGTAACTATGTAGGAGCAGTTCACTCAAACTGTACACACCCCATGAAGCTTTGAATTCATGGACTTTTGTTTTTGTCGCATTCCTAAAACGATAATTTGATGACCAGCGGAGTTTCCTGGGTCTCATATTGACCGATAACTCGTCAAAGTATTGTCTCAGGAATGTGACGACAAATATAAAATCCCCATGAATTCAAGGTTTCATGGGGTGTGTAATTGATAGAAAATTATTCTCAGCAATAATACATCTCCCAGGGGTCAAAGTTCAAGGTTAGCTTTATTGTCCCTTGCAGGAAATTGGTTTGCAGCCAGATAATGGTAAACAAATACACACAACAAACAACATTCAAAACAAGACTAAGAACAGGACACTAGAGACAGAGAATTCATGACATTCAATAGTAGCAAAGTCAGCAAAAGTGCATTAGTGGGCAATATGTGCAAAGAGGCAAGAATAAAGTGCTATATGCTGTTCAGCAGCTGAATAGCAGCCGGGACAAAGGTCTCTAGTGCATTGAAAAACTCGATAGACCGACACCCTTGTGTCGGTCTATCGATTTGTCCGACCTACAGTACTTCACTTACTTAGCCTTCCTTTGTCTCTTTGACTGCCACCATTTAACTCTGGCGCTGTCCCTTAACTGTCCGCAATTCTGCCCAAATTAACCGGAAGTAAAGATCGGCCATTACTAATCTGCTGATACGATGTGTTAAGAGGAGTCTTTTCATAAGTTATGTTTTTGTACAGAGTACAAGAAGTCACTGGAGGATTTCATCAGTGGGGATACCTCGGGTCACTTCCGCAGGCTCCTGATCTCGCTGGCCCAGGTACAGATTCAACGCACATTACTCCCTAATATACAACCCTCATCGGCCCATATACTGTACAGCATGTATGTGCATTAGCAATTCCGTTTGTGATTATCTTGTGATTACTCTTAGGGTAATCGTGATGAACGTGAAACTGTGGACGTTTCTATGGCCAAACAAGATGCTCAGGTAAAATAATTTTCAACGATTATATCTGTATATCGGTCATCTTTTCCACTGTGTTGCTAATTAATACAAAGCTGTTTTACTTTGCGTGTGTGTCAACATTTCTTCTTACAGTCCCTCTACGCTGCTGGAGAGAACAAACTAGGAACGGATGAGTCTAAATTCAATGCCATTCTGTGTGCCAGGAGCAAACCCCATCTTAGAGCAGGTATGGCATGTAGTACACCAGCACATCACACTGTTTTCAAAGTCAATTATAAATCGTGGTCCATTTCTTTACTAGATATGTCACAAAGTAATTTCTTCGTACAAACATAATACTCAAAGAACTGAGAATATCAACTGAAATTCTGACTGTGTGTGTGTAGTGTTCCAAGAGTACCAACAGATGTGTGGCAGGGATATTGAGAAGAGCATTGACAGAGAAATGTCAGGAGACCTTGAGAGTGGCATGGTGGCAGTGGGTAAGTCTGGCAAAGCTTTAGATAGAAGCTCTATATTAAATGCACCATTTACCATTTATGTGCTCCACTCCTTTGTACTGTGCTAGTTCACTATGAATGGTGCTGTTCCTGTGATAATCGTCTTGTAATTACCAGTAGGTTAGAATTATATTCATCAATTTATTGCGTAGCGGTAGCACACATTTATTCAGCAAAACTATTTCATGTCAAGGACCCCAAAAATTATATGTAATTGGCCGCTGACTTCCATCTGAAAATATGTTCCAGGGACCCCCCCAGAAGCAAAGATTTGAGTTAAAAACGTTCGCTCTGAAAGAATAGTCAAAGATTTGTGCCAAATCTTCAAGATTTTTCAAAAATGGCAGATCTACAAGCTCGTAGCGCGGCACTCGTGGTTTACTTTAGAAACACCAGCAATACTTGCATAATCTAAAATTTAGATTATGGAAGTATTGCTGGTGTGACCTTGAAGGTCAACTGTGTAATTTGCTGTTGAATTTTCCCCTTCTTTGCTACTTTGCGTAGCGCGGCACTCGGTGCCGCTCTATGAGCTTGTAGATCTGCTATTTTTCAATAGCTAAAATATAACATAATGCTTAAAACACCAAAAGGGGTTCCCGTTCAGAATGGGTTAAGGCAACAATCATGCAGTCTGCAGTTTAAGCTTTCTTAACCTAACCCTTAACTTTAGGGGAAATAAGGACATTCCTCTGATAAATTGTGCACATCCATTAAGCCTAGTTAATGATTGTTAATGGTTAATGATAGTGCCAAATGTTTTACTTGCTTACATTTGTACAGAGTGCCGCATTGTCTACAGTTTAGAAGTGAATAGAAATGCATAATTGCAATGCATGCTTATTGTATGTGACAAATTACATAATAAAATATTGGTTTGCTTTAGATTATGCAAGTATTGCTGGTGTGACCTCAACAAGGTCAACTGTGTAATCATTTGCTGTTATTTCCCCTACTTTGCTGTCATTGCTCAGGGTTATGGTACAGTAACCTGATTTTTTCCCCCTTTTATTTATGAATTTGCGTCTTCGTTTTACACACAAGTTTAAATATATTTAAGGTTCTGTGTGAATAGTGCACCGTGCAGTGTGTGGAATGTTTGTTGTGGTGCTGAAGCTTTTCCTTTGTTTTTAATTTCTCATGTTTCATTGACTTTCCAAAACGTGCTTTTGTTTTTAATTTCTCATGTTTCATTGACTTTCCAAAACGTGCTTTTGTTTTTAATTTCTCATGTTTCATTGACTTTTTCCAAAAGTGCTTTTAAGTTTTTACGTTTACTCCATCTGCTCCTTCTTGCCCATACAGTACATTTACACCCCCTTAATTTCGTTACAGTGTGCAGTGCATTGTTTTATTATTTTAATAGTTTCACACGGCTACCTTTAGATTTAAGGGTCGTACACACCGACCACTATGACTATATCTTTACAATGTAGGCATTTCCCAGACACTCTTCTTTATTCAGTGTGACTTCAAGTAGGCAAGGTAAACGCATACATCAAATGGAGAGAGAAAGTGTAGTGCATCAGTAATCTAGGATCATAGGCAAACCAAGAACCTAAACAATATAATATCTAAAAATGTCAAGTTAGCCTGGAAACCAGATGAATCTGCCATCAGTGCAAAACGATACAAAATAAAAAGGGCCTCTGCATATTTGGTCTGGCCTGCTCGGTTGTGATTGGATTTCCCTGCCGCAAGGGTCACCAAATCAGGGCCCAGTATGCAAATATGGGGCAGGTTTATGACCAGAGGCAACTTTTATTTTAATTCGCCACTTGGAAATGCAGGTTCCACCCAGAGATTCCAGACTAAATGTCTTCTCTTAGCAGTGACATTAGTCTGGCCATGCCAGGCTAAGGTCAAGTGCTACGAACACAACACTTCTTTTTAGTTCATAGTTCTAGTGCTTGGTGTGGATGGTCCATTACTGTCTTATCATCTTGTTTTTATTACTTGACTTTTGTCACTTTCTACCTACTATGCACTGGTAGTACATTATAGAGTAAAGTACCATGGACTGTATTGAGTAATTGCACGTCTTCGGTAACAAATTATTGTTTTGTGTGTTTCAGTGAAGTGTATTAAAAACACACCTGTCTACTTTGCTGAGAGGCTCTACAAGGCCATGAAGGTGAGACACACCAGATCATCTTCCATAGAGATGAGACAGTCTGTTATATACCACATATAATGTCTGGATTTAACTGTATGAACTGTATGTGACATACAACTGTATGTCGGTGTTCTTGTATTGCTATAACTGCGAAGGCCAAATATCCCCCACATGTATAGTAGAATTTGAGAAATTAACATTGTGAGGACAACTTTCCTGGTCTTTGCAAGAGAAATGGTTGTTTTGTGTCACACGCGCACACACACACGCGCGCACACACACAAGAAGAAAAATTAAAGATAAGTGCTACATTAAAAAATGTAGCACTTATCTTTTATTTTTCTTCTTAATAAAAGTTGGTTCCTTTCTTTTTGTTTTATGTAATGCGACTTTGGGTATTAGAATTTTTGGTGTGCAATACCTGAACGCAACAAAATACAGCTCATGCTTTAGGGTTAAAGGGCATTTATAAAAATAAACTTTTTGAACTTTCCTCAAAAGTACAGTAATACCAACGTGTGTGTGTGTGTTTTCTCAGGGTGCCGGGACCAAGGACAGAACTCTGATCAGAATCATGGTCACCCGCTCTGAGGTCGACATGTTGGACATCCGCCAGGAATACGTGAAGAAATATGGAAAGTCACTGTACACACACATCTCTGTAAGTATCACAATACTAACATGACTGTACACATACAGTACATCTCTGTACGTATCTAATCACAGCCATAGTCACGCATTTAACCACACAAACCCTAGCGTTCTTATTCTGGGGGAGAACATTCAGCGGAAATAGACGATCTACACATTGTTCACAGCTTCTAGATTGGCTTTGTCTGGCAAAGAGCACTGGCAAAGAGTCAGTACAGTATAGGGTTTAACCCATTTTTGGGGCGGGGAAGTTGGGAACCCCTTTTGGTGTTTTAAGCATTATGTTACACTTTAGCCATTGAAAAATAGCAGATCTACAAGCTCATAGTGCGGCACTCAGTGCCGCACTACGAGCTTGTAGGTCTGCTATTTTTGAAAAATGTCTTTTAATCTTTCAGAGTGAACGTTTTTAACTCATCTTTGCTTCTGGGGGGTCCCTAGAACAACATATTTTCAGATGGGTGTCGGCGGCCAAATAGAGATAATTCTGGGGGTCCTTGACATGAAAAAGGTTGAGCACCACTGACATAGAAACAGGTTTTTCAGAAAACTGGCAGGATTTAGAAGGAATTTGTAGAATCGTCCTCAGGCCTAAATGGGTTAATGGTTAAACAAAACTATTCGCAGTTAAAGCTGCACACTGTAACTTTGATGTCCTGTCTGAGGTCGGAACCAGCCAGGTACCATATGAGCCAAGTGTTGAACCTTGTACCATGGAGCTAATGGAGTACACCTTCTTGCTCAGGGGAGAAATGGACCTTTTTGTACCACTTCAATGTCAACCAGTTGTGGTCCTACCTAGTCTCGCGTTGCCAGACTGTTGCCTCTCGCAATTTTCAAATTATGCTTGCGTCATACACTCTGGAGCACGGAAGCCCTGATCATGAGTAAAATATAAAGCGGAAGTGAAGCCTCCTCCCAACTAGAAATCATCTAAACCTATTTAGCTTGCTGCTTAGCAGAAATGGATATTAAAAAAAATAAATGTAAAGATATATTTTAAAATATATTTTCTTGAATGGAAATTAACTTCCTTACTCAGATTTTGGGAGGCGTAGAGTAGACTATATTACAATACATTCAGAGATTGTGGAATGGTTGTCTGGCTATGCAAGACTAGGTCTTACCAGACCCATAGCATATATACATTATTTACATTTCTCAGTAGAAGTGCAGGGAGACCAAATGCAACCATCGCATTTGTTTGTATGATTGAGTTAATGTTAATACAATAACACTGATTGGTTGAAATAACATTTTATTCACAAAACAAAAGTCGCATATTGTAGCTTTAAATCAACCTGGATGATTTGCTGTACACAGCCCAGATTACCTTGTTGTGAGACAACTGAAGCTATGTTAAATAAATATATTCGAAGGATCTGTTTGCTAATTTATCGTGTGTGTGTCTTTTCCGGCAGGGAGACACATCAGGAGACTATAAGAAACTGCTACTGAAGCTCTGTGGAGGGAGTGACTGAGAAGGAGGTCTTATAAAATAAGACTATGTTTACTGGCTGGACGTACAGTACAGTATATCGCTTGCACGATAATCTGCATTAATGCATGCCATGCCAATCACTGTACTCTATGCAATGCTATCTTGCGAAAACGAATGTCGTATATATCAGAACCGTCTTTTTTTTCTACATTATATGCCAGAAGGTTTTATATTTTTCTTTTCACTTGTATATTTGCGCTGGATATTTCAGGTTTAATGGAAATGGCCAAATACGTTTAGAGTTGTAAAGATGTTATTTGATTAGAATTTAAATGTTTAAATTGAAATGTTTTTGTTATTAGGAGCATATCTTTTTTTTCTTGCCAATATTATATATCTTTAATATTACAGAGAAAGATTTATTATCAAACTGATTGTTTATCAAACTAATTGTATTGTATAATATCAGCAAAGCTGAATTTTGTTAAACACAATACTTAGCAGCTAAGTACCAAAATGCTCTGTTTCATGTTTGCAGTCATTTAAGGCCTTTTGTATTTTATGCTTACGTTCATTAGCATTTATTTTTTATTATAATTGCGGTACCTGGACTTTATTCACAGACCACTTCTGTTCCGTACTCATATGTTTGTCTGTGAGTGTAATCACATGTTCAAACCTCAGAGCATCCTATTTGGAGTTCCAGATGCTTTGATGAATATCTCAAACAATAAACAGACAATTATTCACTTTGGAAATGTCCCCGTTTCATCAATGTCGCATTTCAAGGAAGACATCTTAGTTCTGTTTTTGTCCACATGTATTAAGGACTTAAGGACCTTTTATCCAAAGTGCTTTTACATGTGCATAACGTCACCCATTCTCATACATGCCGGACAGCAGTGGTAGCAAGTAGCCATGCAAGACATGAGTTGAGAGCAGGGGGTTCACTGAGGAACGACGATTGAACTGGGAGCCGTATGATTTTCAGACATTCCAGACAACCTCTGTAGCCCCTGAGCCAACCCTGTAATGAACACGGATGGCAACTTCAGTAGATATAATTTATTGAGTAGAGCTGAGTAAGTTGCACACAAATGCATTTTAAATGTCTTGTAGGATATCATAGGACCACCGCTTTGAAAATTAAGGTTCATGCGGTGGATTCATATTGCCACTAGATGGCGGTGAAGCATGAATGCTGCTTAGCAGTGGTGACATGCACTGGTTAGTGTTTGTTGACTGCTTTCAACCAAAAATGTCTATTTACAGTATACTGTAAAATGTATTTCGTGTAGGCTACATTGTTTACTAATTCATACTATTCTTTCTTAATATTCCACTCTGAATAAGTCCTCAATTCTGGGAAAAGGTTGTTGATAATTGAGCTCAACAGCCAATATAGGCTTACACCTGTATGATGGCTGGACCAGTTTAACTTGGTCTGGGTGGCTACTTAGTTTTCCATCCATCCATTTATCTTCAACCGCCTATCTGTAGTCGGGTCGCGGGGGCAACAGCTCCACCAGAGAGCTCCAGACATCCCTCTCCAGAGAAACATTAGTAACTTCCTGGGGGATCCAGAGGCGTTCCAACTTCCAAAAGACATATAAACATAGACGCCTCTTCCGGCTCTGGGGCGTCTGTATCTCAACGGAAGGAACATGGAGGCGATAGTGGCAATCTTTCCCGAGATTCCTTGCGAAGCATAGCGGAAGCAAAACGGAAGGGGGATGTTCGGTAGGCCAATCAGAGGCGCAACTCCCTCTTCTTGTAAATGGAAGATCCCGGAAAAGACGTGATTTGATTGGCCAGTAGTCACTTGAGTGGCAGTGACCGGCAGCGACGCAGTGTTACTTCCTCCTCTCATTGCAGACAGGTCGCTCCAATGAACTGCAGCGACCAATGGGGCATCTATTTTTTAATATCTATGCGTTCCAAAGCTAGTGAGTCGATGTAATCCCTCCATCTGCGCCTTGGTCTGCCCTGAGGTCTCCTCCCAGTGGGACGTGCATCGAGGACCTCCCTAGGGAGACGCTCGAGAGGCATCCTAACCAGATGCCAGAACCAGCTAGCTGAACTTCTCACCCTATCTCTAAGGGAGATGCCAGCCACCTGTCGGAAAAAACTCATTTCGGCTACTTAGTTTTCCCCGGCCTATTTAGGCAACTGAAAATATTGTGAGGTAATTTTAAGGAGGCCCTTTAGATGCAGCCCTAGGGCCCTTTTCGTTCTTTGTAATCACCTTGTTGTCTTCTGAATGTCCAATGTTGGTGTGACATCCACACAGGACCTGCAGTCTATGGTCAAAAATGTGTCCATCCTATATCAGTGTCAATTGGCTGGCTCATTTTATCAAATTGTATTCCCAGTGGGGCACACGATATCAATCGACGTATTTTTGAAAGATTGTATTTTGGTTGATTTTGGAGTGAAAATGTAACGAATGTATTTGCTTTTAACAGTGTTTGTTGGTTCAAATTAATTTGTTGAAACATTTTCATGTATGTTTATTTGAGCTATACTGTACTATACTATATACGTAGGCTACTGTAGGCAGCGCTACATGAGAACATGGGTTCTTCTAACTACTTTTTCAAACAGTGCCAGGCAGGACTCGAGGAAGTTTCTCTTACTGGTAGCTGTAGAGTTCTTGTTGTGTTATTAATTACTGTATTTGTTTAAATTGGGACGTGTCTGTGATTTTCATGTTGCAATTTAACCGTTTTATAAAATTAACCAATAAGCCATGTGAGGTCCCAGTTTACCTCTATTTTATAATTCAATCACAATGTCACATGAGCAGATGCAATTATACAGTCTAGTATACTAACTCTACCATTTATTCAATGGAAAACAGCATATGAAGCTACAAAACAAATATCTGCTACAAAATATACAAAGATATAAAGCTACAAATTGAAGTTGAGCTGGGACTTCCAGAATCCAGATGCAAAGATACAAAGATATAAAGCAGAAGCTACAAATTAAAGTTGAGCTGGGACTTGGGACTGGGTTAGACTCCAGATGCAAAGATACAAAACTATCCAATGAGCGCGAACCAATCAAATTGTCCCGCCCGCCCTTTTCACCCTGTTCTGGTTTGTAAACAAACATGGAGACTGCATGGAGGTCACGAAGTTTTCCCCGTCAGCCAGCCATAGTTTCAAGTATTATGGAGGAATAAACACTACCGGAAAATTGATAAGAAAGACAGGACTGCGTGGAGAAAAGTCGAAAGGGAAAATACCAGGTGGCAGGTAAGGAAAGCCTTTCAATGACGAGATGATTTGGTTCAATGGTTATGGTTCCATTTGTACACTCAGAGAGGGGCCATAACTGAGGGTCCCTGCCTAGCTGCGGTTGACCCATAAGAGTATTGGACCACACTTTGGCCCCTTTTCCACCGGTAACCGGTTGGTTCCCAATACAGGGACCGGTTCGGTTCTTTTTGGTTCTTAGTCCATGAGCCAGAGCTCCAAAATTGGAACGTTAATTATGAATTGAGTGGGCGAAACCATGCCTATATTAGATTGTTATCACCATGACACTTCACCAATTTTACACGAAGACAATGATTTATTGTAGGCCTATTACACATTTTACATGTTTGAATATGCAATTATATGCATTATGTAGGAAAATTTGCAAAATAATAGAAAATATGAAAAAGCTACTATACTGTGGAAGGGTTATCATGTATTAATGTAGGCCTACTTGTATTGATCCTATAAACAAATAAAACAATTTAATAGGTCTAGTTTTTCCCACCAATTTTGGAGCTCTGGCTCCAAAGAATTGAACCGGTTCCCAAAACTTCCCATTGGGAACCAACCGGTGGAAAGGGGGTCTTTGAGACCCACTGGTGTAATAAAGATTATTTCCACGAGTGAGCCTGAGCCACCATATGCAATATCTATCAGCACCCTGTTCGACCAGACTGGAACAGAGCCTTCATTAGTATCAGACTGACCGAATATCAGTGGTGGACGAATATTGTGTTCTGCAATCTGCTAACACCTGTGAAGGAAGCTGTGCATAATACTCGAAGTGACCACACGAGGACTCCCTCTATCTATGCATCAGTCTGGCTGTGTTGACGTTCCCATGTTCAGTTCATTCTGCTTGTACAATTATTGTTCCTCAGTGACGCTATAGGTTAGGACGGTTGTACTGTACAGCAGTGGTTCCCAAAGTGGGGTCCGGGACCCCCAGGGGTCCTTGAGGGAGTTCCAGGGGGTCCCCAGCTAAATGATAGTTTGGAACCAAATGGACCCTTATGGGTCTGTAACTCTGAGAGTGTACAAACGGAACCAAATGGACCCAAAATTATTTTACAATATAAATTGGGGTCTCAGAGATAGAAATGCCATTCAATGGGGGTGTGTAGACTAAATTAAACGGGTTGAGAATAATTGCATCATCAATCATTGCATATTATCTTTTCAAATGGGGGTCTTGTAGATCTGCTATTTTCAAATGATTTTTATACATTTGAAAACATGAATTGGGACAATCTTGCACATGAGTATTTTCAGTTTTTGGAACGTTGAATTCCAGACTTTTAGGGCGTGTTCGGAAATACCGCACCGGAGCGCACAGCCATTAGTTTGCATTGCACAGTGCGCTCAGTGCGCTAGTATTTCCGAACGCGCCCTTAGTTGTATGTGAGTACTTTTTATTATTTTACAAAAAAGAAAAAAAAACATTGCATTGATGCACCTGGGACGTATCCTCAGTGATGTATCCCAAGGTCGGGTTTCGCAACATCATAGCCTACCCCTCACTCGGGTGAAGGCCTATTCATAGTCATAGGATTTTCGGTGGTGAGGTGACCACCGGAGCTGAAATAACATTGAGCGGTGGTGAGTAAAAACAGAGAGAA
This sequence comes from Electrona antarctica, assembly GCF_951216825.1. NCBI lineage: Eukaryota > Metazoa > Chordata > Actinopteri > Myctophiformes > Myctophidae > Electrona > Electrona antarctica. The sequence goes on along the minus strand of NC_136791.1, from coordinate 23,461,692 downwards.
GGGCTGGGGTGGTGGCGGTGGTTTGCTCTTCACTGCGGCTCGTGACGTCATGTTGTAGTTCGGTGGTCACCTCACCACCGAAAATCCAGACTATGTATGAGCCTTGACCCAGCCGGGGTGATCAAGTCCCGGCTTATGTCCCAGTAGCTAGCTACCCACGATCAGTCCCATTAGGAAAAGACCAGGGCCACAGAATTCTGCCTTTATTTGATAGTGTCAACTCAAGTAAGCTGACAGGAAATGGGAGAGAGAGACCGGGGTCCACATCTCTCTCCGACCTTTGCAGAGTGTCGCGTACTCCCTATCATGGGGAGTACGTGAGTATTTTCAACAAGTGTTGAAAATACTCACGTGTTGATGCCACTACGATGGCATCAAGACCCAAGACCCAATATACATTTTAGTCAACAAAAATCTTTATTTAGTCAACTAACACTAAAGCATTCCAGGTGACTAAAATGTGACAAAAACTAAATTAAAACTATTCAAGAGACTATGACTAAAACTAAAATCTAAATTTGCTGCCAAAAACAACACTGGAGAGCAGGTTGTCTTTGAATTCACTTGTACTGTTCAAGTCAGTCATGAGCAGTAAAACTCTTGTTTTTATAGACAAATAGTTTGTAGTAATACTGTGCATGATCATTACACTAGAGGTTCCTATTAGAGAGCCGAAGCCTGACATCACTCGCTCGTCCCCTCGATTCCCCTGGTTCACGAAAGTAATTTCCCTATGGAGAATAACATGGGGTCGTCTTAAAATCGTTTCATATAAACGTTGTGGTCCAAAAATAAACAAGCTGTCTCGGCGTTATTGTCAGGGAGGTGTCTCTGTATCGTTTGCGACCGTCAGTCACTCATATATGATACAGTCTGTTTCTAGCTAAAATGTAACTAATTCAGTAGCAGTAACAATAGCGTTTTCTCTCAGTCAGTTGATTCTTCATAACCATATGAGTGCAGCGGCCTGGATGATTTGTTTATTTTTCAAACACAGTTCTTATAGGCGATCTAAAATCCCCCTATAGGGATTACAATGCAAATAAAAAGTACATGAACCTGTGGATTTGCGCCCTCTACCAATATTGACGTCAGACTTCGGTGCTCTATGGACAGCTTGTAATGTATTAACTGCCCCCAAGACCAATGCTTTAAAGATATCTTTTATTTATAGATCATTGTCTCATTGGAATAACTTGCCTCGAAACCTCTGCTGCATTTACAGTAAATTAACTTTGAAAAATAATCTAAAATTGCATTTGACACTGAAGTGTTTTTGTATTTTCGTTTACTTTGCTTTTTAACTTGCTGTAATCATGTAACTTCAGTTTGTTTGAGTACTGACATTTAATAATTTTGTATTTGTAATTGTATTTGTATGTTTTGTATGTGGACCCCAGGAAGACTAGCTCGTTGCCATGGCACCAGCTAATGGGGATCCTTAACTCTTTGAGAGTTTCAAGGATTTCTATATAGTTTGTAGACTTCTCTATGGCAGAATGGCGTTTTTGAATGATTTATTGAAAATTCTCTGTTGTGAATGTGTGACAACAAAAGACCTTCAGAGAAAGCTTGGCTTGTCTGCTTCCAGGAAAAAAATGAACTGAGTTGATGAAATGTTTAGTTTTTGTGTTGGAAGCCATTTAAAAGAGCCTGCATTTACACTGGGTAGTGTTTCTAGGACAACAAAAAAAGTTATGCCCGGTTGAAGTTTTATTTTCTAAATAACTTTTTTTCTGCTGGGCGTACATAGCCATGCAATATCTCATTTTAAAGGGTGAGTTGTCTAGTTCAATTAAAATAAAATAAAAAGTTTCTCACATGTACCACTGTAGATATTTTGCCATCTATAAATAGCATGGTCAGTCATGATCAATCTGACCTATCCAGCTAAAAGTCCCCCTATCTCTGAATTGGAACATCATATAAACTCAATTCGTTTTTGGGGTAAAATTAGACATTCTAACGCACATTTTGATATATACCATGTTTACATAGTCTTACCAGTACCTTGTCTATTCATGCATGTATCTCAAAAACCTGTTGTGAAGAAACAGTTTTGATAAAAAACACATCCAAGGACATTGTTTTGATATGACTTTGTGCCCATGATATGTATCAAAATATAGACTTGAATGTATACTGTATTATAACAAAAAATTGGGTTCTTACCATCTACCGTTACAGAGTAAATCACAGTTGAAACTCGCTTAGTCAAACCATAAACCTCAGAATAGTGAACAAAATAGCCATGACAGGTCTAACTCATTGTAAAAGCGTCTTTTATTTTTTATGACTACTAACATAATACAATTATAATAAATATTACAGAAAATAAATAGGCCTACATACAAAACAGTTGTCCCCAAACTACCCAGTGTCCCCAAACCACTGCATTCCAGTTGTTCTTGACGGTGTGTGTGTGTGTAGGCTAAATTTAAAAAAAAACAACTGAAATGAATGAATGCATCCGGTTCAGTGTCGGAGAACTCCATCGCAGTCTTGACTCTTCGTCTTCATCATCCTCCTCCTCCTCCTCCTCATCTGATGCCAGTTCTAAATATATAAAAATAAACATTTAGCTGTAGTCAGCCCGGCCAATAGCCAGTTGGGGGGGGGGGGGGGGGGAACGTAGGCTATCTGACATCATCGTCATCATCATCATCACACGGAGACACACTAAACAATGTACAATCATGATTGTATACAATATACAATGAATGCGATTATCATGCAAGCTCAGACGTCAATGAAACGTCATACAGATCTTATATAATACGCTACTGTTAGCTTCACTCCCCGTCCCCCCTCCGATCCTTGTAGCAAGGTCATCATAACCACACGTTGCTTCAGTAAACGATGCATGTTTGTTCTCCGTCTTTGTAGACAGTAAATAAAAGGAGCGAACATTACTCTAAAGATCAGATCGCCTATAAGGCACGCTACAATATAAAATAATTGTACTGCCATGCGTGCATGCCTGCTACGATACATTTGTACTGCACCGACCAACCGATCGACACCAAACCCCCCTCCAGCCATTAGCCAGCACCGACCAACCGATCGACACCTTTGGTGCTGGCTAATGGCTGGGGGCCATCGTGGTGAGTCATTCTGGCGTCATGATCTGACTAGTAGTAGTAATTATCCAAGCATCTATTTGTAGCGATCATCTTATGATTTCTGATCACTATAGAAGGGCATTTTCTACAATAAGATTACCTCAAAACATTCCGGGTTGATCGTCTTCTTCAATGGTTTCCCGGTATAGCTCATCGGACGACGATGGGGAGACAATGAAAAAAGGAGGGAGGGAGCAGCGAGTCTCGCTGTAAGCACTGGACCAGGGCTACTCCGCCTGGAGAAGGCGACTGGGACGCGTATGGATCAATACTACTACCACAAAACTCGCTCAAATAAATAGTACTGCTTTCAACTTTTTCTGCTAGAAAATCGCTCGGGCGAGACGGCAAAACAGGCAAAACAATGAAAACTATGAAGACTCCCTCTGCCCCCACTGTTTACAGGGGGTGGGACCAGCTTCCAATGGCAACACGTACACGTGTGTCACGTGACACGGGTTTTCTGGGTAATGTAGTTGGAATATAAGCTCAGGAATTTAAACAGCGCTTCGGAGCATATTAATATGTTTAGATTAATCAAAAAAGAGAAAGACGCCAATTGGCGTCATTGCTCATTTACAGAATATAAGCAATGACGCCAATTGGCGTCTTTCCCCTTCTAAGGGTTAATAAAATCAAAATCAAAATGCTCCGAATATAATAGTAGATGAGTCTGTAATGTGTAAAGACCATAATAGTAAAGACCATAATAGTAGATGAGTCTGTAATGTGTAAAGACCATAATAGTAAAGACCATAATAGTAGATGAGTCTGTAATGTGTAAAGACCATAATAGTAAAGACCATAATAGTAGATGAGTCTGTAATGTGTAAAGACCATAATAGTAAAGACCATAATAGTAGATGAGTCTGTAATGTGTAAAGACCATAATAGTAAAGACCATAATAGTAGATGAGTCTGTAATGTGTAAAGACCATAATAGTAAAGACCATAATAGTAGATGAGTCTGTAATGTGTAAAGACCATAATAGTAAAGACCATAATAGTAGATGAGTCTGTAATGTGTAAAGACCATTTAGAACCAAATGAATCTCACGCTTTGTGGTGACCGAGAGAGAGAGAGTCCTCAGGGTAAAAGTTCAAATATAGGTCAAGTATCACACGATGGAAATACGGTAATCAAGTAAAGTAAAAGTATAACTAGTAAAGATGCCAAATAATTGAAGTGGAGTAACGAGTATATTTGCCTCTGAGATGTAGTGAAGTAGAAGTAGGCAAGTAGGCTAAAGTAAAAGTAGCCTCTATATTAGGAGCAGTGGCTGCCATTAACAAATACTTGTTGTTATTTGTTATATTTTTCAGGAATATCTAGCCACAGTCAACGTTAAGTGAGGATTCGGAACAAAGCCACACACACACAACCAACGGCATCGCTGACCTTCACTCGTCACACAGGTAACACACACACACACACACACACACACACATACTCACACATACACACACACATACACGCCCCCAAGAGCGACACCTTGCACCGGCCGCTCGCAGGCTTTGACAAGACCTGCATCTCAGGGACTTAACACTCCAGCACAGTGTTATATTTTTGGTCTTGAACCCTGGGATTTGACACATTTCCGCGCCTATACAAACTCTGAATGTAGGCCACACACACACAACTCTACTGTACATGGAACGAGAGAGGCCTGGTGTGCCGTGCGTGCCCCACTAAGAAATAAAGATAGTGGCTTGGAGGCACTTCCATTGACATATTTTACAGTGGTGCAAAGTAACTAAGTACAGTAGAAGTACTCAAGTACTGTACAAGTTTGAGGCATTTTCAATACTTTTACTTCTACTCCACTACATCCATCCATCCATCCATCTTCAACCGCTTATCCGTAGTCTCTAAGGGTATCTCTAAGGGAGATGCCAGCCACCCGTAGAAGAAAACTCATTTCGGCCGTTTGTATTCGCAACCAATATTCTTTCGGTCATGACCCACACTTCATGACTATAGGTGAGAGTAGAGTAGGAACGAAGATTGCTCGGTAGACAGAGAGCTTTGCTTTCTGGCTCAGCTCTGTTTTTGTTACAACAGTGCGGTACAGCGACTGCAATACAGCCCCGGCCTGCTGCTCCGATTCTTCGGCTGATCTCCTTCTCCGTCCTAGCCCTCACTCGTGAACAAGACCCCGAGAGCCGAGATACTTAAACTCCTTCACCTGGGGTAATGTCTACATCTCAGTGGAAAATGTTGTACTTTTTTAGTCCACTACAATTATATGAAAACTTTAGTTACTAGTTACTTTGTAGATTGTGATTTTTACAAAACATATTAACCACCTCAGCCGTATATATTTTGGCCATTTGAAAATAGCAGATCTACAAGCATGTGATGCGACAGATTGTGAGCTTGTAGATCATCTATTTTTGAGTGGTGCAACCACTCCAAGGAACAGCAATGTCCGTGTTCACCTATGTGTTCACCTATGTGATGTTAATGTGACTATGAGCACCAGTATGACTATGAGTACAAGTAGGGGCGCTGTTGTGCCAGAAACAGAGAGAGAGATAGTGTTGCCTGCTAATGAGAGAGAGAGAGAGAGGGGAGGGGGGGAGTTGCACCACTCAGTTCACAGGGGTGTGATTTTTTTAATACATTTTGAACTTGTGAAATTGGACATTCTGCACAATGCATGACTACTTTTACTTTTGGTACTTTATTATGATACCGATACTTTTGTACTTTTTCTCAAGTACATTTTGAACACGGGACTTCAACTTGTAACAGAATATATCTACATTGCAGTATTGATACTTACTTACGTAAAACATGCAAGTACTTCTTCCATCGCTGATATTTTACGAGGTCGTGGTTCCCCTGTTCCCAGTGTCACTGTCACCCCACAGCACCCCCTTGTGAGCCGACCGACAACACTCAACAAGACGGCAAATCAAAGATGTTTCACACACAACACGGCAAATTGTACTAAATGATGCGTTCACGGGCAGATACAAAAGATTCAAAGATGCAAAGCTACACAGTGTATCTTTTGCAGCAGCTACAAGCGTCGGATTTGCTTCGTAGCTTTTTCACGTCGCTGGCTTCCATTGACAGTGAATGGTCGACTGCGTTTTTGCGTCTGCCCCATAGAGTAATAGAAGGATAGAGGCCGAACCGGAGTGACGATCACCATATGTGTGCAACATTGTGTATTTGTTCACCAAACAAATAAATAAAAAAATACCTGAGGCTTCTTTCATGACCCAGAAAATAGCAGGCAGATTAATTCATGTCGGCTTGTACAGGTATGCAGTGGTATGGCTTAGAGGGCCACGGTAAGAGTGTGGGTGGGAGTCTGTGAATCACTTTGCTTAGGGTGCCTGGGTGCCAATGCACTGAAAGAATGAGTATAGACTTCAGCAGAGCAGTGGCCGTGGTTTTTTGGACCCATTGAAAAATCGGAATTCTGGACTATTACTTGTTACAGAGTATTTCTACATTGCAGTATTGATACTTTTACTTAACCCATTTAAACCTGGGCAGATTCTAAAAAAAAGCCTACTAAATCCTGATAGTTTTCTGAAAAACCTATGTTTCTATGTCAGTGGTGCTCAACCCTTTTCATGTCAAGGACACCAAAAACTATATGTAATTGGCCGCCGACCCCCATCTGAAAATATGTTGTTCCAGGGACCTCCCAGAAGCAAAGATTTGACTTAAAAACGTTCGCTCTACAAGCTCGTAGCGCGGCACTCGGTGCCGCGCTATGAGCATGTAGATCTGCTATTTGTCAATAGCTAAAGTATAACATAATGTTTAAAACACCAAGGCGTTCCCGTCCAGAATGGGTTAAGTAAAACACGTGAGTAGTACTTTTTCCACCGATGTGAACGAATGCGTATTGGCGACACAGACAGGCAAACTTGGTAGGGGTCTCTTCCCAGCCGCTGCTGCAGTGCAGTATGGTGGTGGGAGGTTTGACATAAGTGGAGCTTTCAACCCGGGGACTGGTAACAGATGGCGTTGGGAAATTAAGCTCCTCCACGCAGCAACCCCGTCGTCGTCGGTCTGTCCCAGAGGTGCCCCTCTACTTGCCTCCTCTCTTTTCTCCTTTTTTCTTTCCTTCTCCCCGCGGCCTGCCTGCCTCTTCCATTCCCGTTTTCATTTCCCCCTGCTCCCCTCGGTCTGTTCTCTCGCCCCCGCCCGGCACCCCGTGCTTCAATATCATTATACCTCTTGCTTTTAGTTAGCGGCGCGTGACCGAAATAATTCATCTGGTGCCCTGAAGGACACTCTGTTGTTGTTTTTTTGTTTGTTGACGTATGACAAGGAAGGGATCATTACGGAACGTTTGGTTGTGAAAGTGGAAATACACCGCAAAACCGAAAGTCAGCGGCGGGTGGAGGAGATGGCTGTCGGGGTGGTGTAGTTTGTGCCTGTAACACAGATAGGGCCAGGGTGGGGACATTGGCAGAGTGTCTGGAAGGACGCGAGAGAGATTTGTTGGATTTCAGGCACCACCAGAGCAGATGACAGAAAACAGGACCATACAAGAGGCTCTGAGTCTGTGTCTGGAAGCAGTAACCCCCCCTTCCCTCTCTCTCTCTCAGCATCAGATGATGGGTGGGGGTTGTGCCAGGGGTCTCCAGGGCCTCCATACGTAACAAATAAAAATAGGCTAGGAGGACTATATTTAACATGTTTTCCCGGCTGAGGTACGGAAGGGTCCTTTGTAGCTTAATTAAACGAGCATAATTCCTCCGACTGTTGCTTTGTACAGCAAAAAGCGATGTTGTGATCAAAGTTTACGATCGACTTGTACGTGCTGAAAGTGTAGGTGTAGTGTATGTTTATTATACCTCCACAGCGGGTATAGTTTTAGTTCTTCGTCTCATCAACATGCTGCAAGTTGAGTTACCGAGTTAACCGTTTCAACGCAACCGCCGTTTAGCCGTTCACATTTACACCGTGATAGTCAAATTGGCCAGTGGTATCGGAGCCAACTATCTGCGTAGCGGATACACTCGGCGGCCATGTGATTTTTCTTTTTGGTTATTGCAGAGGGCAACTTAATAGTGCTGTAAAGTGTGGTGGGTTTGCGCATTTTGAGGATGCCATGCATCTCAATGAGGTCTGTCTCCCTGGCCGGCCTCCCTCCCTCCACACGCAGGAGAACCATGGGCAGGCTAATTGTGCAGTCCTGCAGTGTCCTCCTATCAGCAGTGGCAGCCAGCAGTAAGTTCACTCCATCTGTCAGTTGTTGCTAGGCTGCCTCCTGATATGTAAAATGATCTGTGTGTGCTGCTCCGCGCCACCCGGCAGGCCCCTTAGCACCGGCGAGGTGATTTCCTTTCCCCCCCCTCCCCTTTTTTTTTCAGGCGAAACTGGGTTTCACAAATCCTAATGATCCTCTTTTGCAACAGCGGCCTGACACGGCTTTGCTCGGTCGTTTACACGTGCTCTTGTCTTGGTCCCCCGCTGAACGTGTGCACAGACACACAGACGCCTGTGGTCGGCAGTGGTGTAAATTAACTAAGTACATTTACTTAAGTACTGTACTTAAATACAATATTGAGGTATTTGTACTTTACTTGAGTAATTCCAATTTCCAATACTTTTGCTTCTACTCTACTACATCTCAGCTGAGAAAGATAGAAAAAGATATCCACTGTCTAATACTGGCACCAGCGCCATGCACGTAGGATGGATGCACATACACGCCCCGGCACACACACACACACACACACACACACACACACACACACACACACACACACACACACACCTGTCTCAAATGAACGTTATTGACTTGTGTTGGGAGAGAGAGAGAGAGAGTCTGGCCATAGAGAAAGGACGACACAAGAAGTCCTATCTACCTCCAGAACAGAGAGTGTGGTCATTGTACCTCAGCTGAGGTAGAGACTGAGACACACTTCCTATTAAAATGCAATAAATATGATAATATAAGAGCAGAATATTTTAGGAAATTTGAGTTGTTGATCCCAAATTTTAAGGAACTAGATGACAATGACAAACAATTCATTCTGTTAGGAGAGGGACCTGCAGCACACCTGGCTGCACAGTATGTGACTACATGTCACATATGAAAAAACAACACTAAATGTGACCATTATCTTGACACACACACACACACACACACACACACACACACACACACACACACACACACACACACACACACACACCACGGACACTTTAATACTGTACATTTTTATCATTTGCATATTGTATTGTGTAAGTTAATGTTCTATTTGTATGTTTGATATTGTTTTCTGTTATATTTTGTATTTTATTTTTTGCTGCATTGTATGCTTTGGCAATACTGTAGTTATTACATTCATGCCAATAAAGCTAATTGAAATTGGAGAGAGAGAGAGAGAGAAAAAAAACAGCAGATGTGAGTGACAGTATGATGGAATGCTGCGTGTGATGGCCGATGCTGGAGCCATACTCCCCTGACAGGGATGTGTGGTGTTGGCAGAAGGTGTGTGTGCGTGTGTGTCCACCTGTATTTAGGGTTGCATACTATAGACTACTAGAGCGTAGCAGTAGCAGCAAAAAATCGTTTTAGTTATTGTCATGATTTGTCACCATCCGAGCTGGCTTTGTCTGAGGCTTACATGTCTTTAGTTTAAATACCGGTAAATACTTTTTGAAACGTCAATGGGAAAAATTAATTGGGAGATTCTCTTCCGGGCCCCTCGTCGTCATGAAAGGGGGCGGGACTTCAACGCTCTATACTAGCATAAACAAAAATGCACTCCGGATATGCCACCGGAGTGCAGTGGTTCTCCAACCATTTAATTCCAAGCCCCCTCCATTTGGTTCCATTTGTACACTCAGAGTTACAGACCTGTAAGGGGTCCATTTGGTTCCATTTGTACACTCAGAGTTACAGACCTGTAAGGGGTCCATTTGGTTCCATTTGTACACTCAGAGTTACAGACCTGTAAGGGGTCCATTTGGTTCCATTTGTACACTCAGAGTTACAGACCTGTAAGGGGGTCCATTTGGTTCCATTTGTACACTCAGAGTTACAGACCTGTAAGGGGGTCCATTTGGTTCCATTTGTACACTCAGAGTTACATACCTGTAAGGGGTCCATTTGGTTCCATTTGTACACTCAGAGTTACAGACCTGTAAGGGGTCCATTTGGTTCCATTTGTACACTCAGAGTTACAGACCTGTAAGGGGTCCATGTTAGTCTTTGTCCCATTCATGAGCCAATAATAATTTGATGACCGGTGGAGCCTCTGCTAGAAAGACTCTTACTGAGTCTCCGATCTATTGTACGATGATCCGCTCATCAAATTATTGGCTAAGAAAAGCGCCATGAAGCCTTGGATTGGCGTGTAATTCATAGAAAACTAGAAAAAGTGCCCTTCTGGGCACAGGTCTCCACCAGGTGGATAGGTGTAATAGTAGTAATATAAACATGTTTATTTGGGTTTTGTGTGTGTGTGTGTGTGTGTGTGTGTGTGTGTGTGTGTGTGTGTGTGTGTGTGTGTGTGTGTGTGTGTGTGTGTGTGTGTGTGTGTGTGTGTGTGTGTGTGTGTGTGTGTGTGTGTGTGTGTGTGTGTGTGTGTGTGTGTGTGTGTGTGTGTGACGCGACTTGGCCTGTTGTAGCGCCACCATGAGGCTGATTTGAAAACTGTCAAGTGGCATTTCTTCCTCAGCCTAGTAGTGGGAATAGGCATGCACAGTTTCACCACAATCGGACGCTGCGTTGAGGAGTTGTGGTGATTTGTACAAAACGGGCTACTCCTGAAAAAATTAGAAGCCAATCGTAGCCAATCAGGATGGATAATTATGAGAAATCAAACAAATCACATGATCACATGACTATGGAGAGCATATGTACCGATTTACGTGAAATTTGGATGAAATCTGAAGGAGTAATATTACAAAATGTGTTTTACATATGTTGGCCTCCTGGTGGCGCTCTAACGAGCAGATGTGAAAAATTCCAGGCAAAGGGTTTTCCTTGGCCTCTAGGGAGTGTGCATACATGGTTTTACACAGATCAGTGCAGTTATAGGTAAAAACACAAATCGGCCAGTTATAGCGCCACCATGAGGCTGAGTTGAAAATATTCAAGTGGCATTTCTTCCTCGGCCTAGTGGGAATGTGCGTGCAAGATTTCACGGAAATCACACGATGTGTTCATGATTTGCAGCATTTTGTTTGAAACGGAGCAATCCTGCGAACTTTGGAAGCCAATCGTAGCCAATCAGGATGGAGTCATGTTTGGACAAAATCTTTGGACAATGTTTGGACAAAATCTGTAGGTGTACTGTCAAAACATTTGTTTTGCACAAAGCGGCCTCCTGGTGGCGCTATAACAGGCCAATGTGAAAAATTTGGAGCAGAGGTTCAGCTCTGGCATCCAGGGAGTGTGTGTGGAGAGTATGGCTGCGATCAAGCCAACGGTGCCAGAGATTAGCTGTTCACAGACGGACGGACGGACACACGGACGGACGGACGGACGGACGGACGGACGGACGGACGGACGGACGGACGGAGTGCAAAACATACTCTCTCCCCATGCCTTCGGCCTGGTGGAGACAATAAGTAATTGTTTGGGTTGAACTACTCCTTTTTTTGGGGCGTACCACATAAGGTAGGCCAGTTGTTACTTGTCATCAACCTTTTCAGGACGTGACTCCCCCAAAATAATTTAATTTAAATTTGAACTGGGGACCCCCCAACATAATCCTATTTGAACTGGGGACCCCCCAACATAATCCTATTTGAACTGGGGACCCCCCAACATAATCCTATTTGAACTGGGGACCCCCCAACATAATCCTATTTGAACTGGGGACCCCCCAACATAATCCTATTTGAACTGGGGACCCCCCAACATAATCCTATTTGAACTGGGGACCCCCCATCCTGACATGCATTTGGAATGTAGGGGTTGAGGCATTAGATTTTGTTTTTGACATTTCGTTCCACAGATAAATATTGCAAAAATAGCAGATCTACAAGCTCACAACACATCACAAAGTGAGATGTTGTGAGCTTGTAGATCGGTAGATCAGGCCTTGATGCCTGACATGCGTGTGTTTGTCCGGGCCCGCATGCGGCATGATGTGATGTCACTCCCTGTTTCCTCAAAATAAAGGCAGGAAATTAGGAGAACTGAGAAAAGCCTCCAAAAATATCTTTACAAATAAATAAATGGCTGATCTACAAGCTCACAATGCGGCACAAGCTTGTAGATAGATGGCGTGCCACTCTGTCGTACTACAACGACGCACCCCTGGCCTTTACCACTTAGACATCCTGTTCCTAGGCGTACGTATGGTTCCAATTAGAGCAGCTAAGGACATGAATGTATCAACAACTACAGAAGAGAGAGAGAGAGAGACTGAGGGAAGCAGAATGAAAAATCTTACACAATCCTTCCGGTGTCATTAACCACTTAAAGCCCTGTACTTAGCTGACTTGGGGTCCCCCAGGGCTCTGTACTAGGTCCAACTTCATCTTTATTGTCACATCACAGGTTAAAACGTGTGTGTGTGTGTGTGTGGGGGGGGGGGGGGGGGGGGATCCTTTGTCAAACAAGCTTCCCATCATTTTGCAGTTTTTAGAAATGTTTTTAGAAAGGTTTGTCAGTGAAAAAAGTAGCAGACGAATATCTTTCTGTTAGTTTTGGTTGACAAAATGAACACCGGCGCTCACAATGTGGTGTGACCTTGTTAGATCTGCTACTTTCACCACATTTCCCCCCGGAATGGGGACGCTGGGGTTCGCGTGGTTAAACGGACATTATACGCCCCGGGTGGCGAGGGGAGTGACCGAAAAGGGACCAGAGATAAACCTGCATGTATAATAAGCCCTAGGGCTGATAACGCCTAGCTGACCATTTAGTGCAAGCTAAAGTTGACGCCTCCCGCCGTGTGATGAACTGTGACTGAGAGCAGCCCAGCTCACTGCGGAAGGAACAACACAGACTGAAATTGGCCGACAACCACGGCTACAGAAGAGAGGATGGTTCGGTAGAATTCACGGCTGAGGAGACTCTGGAGTTTGTCCAGAGGCGAAGCCGCCAAAACAGAGCAGAACACACGGAGAACAAGGCAACCTTCCATTATTCACACAGAACCAACAAGGGCAAAGAATACTGGAAGAAAACTTAAAATTACTTTTCGAAATTCCTTCCTTCCTATCCTTACAGTATTTCTCATTTTATTTCACCTTTTAGTTCACCAGGAAGGAGTAGTCCCACTGAGATACACAATCTCTTTTATACCAGTGAGTCCTAGCCCAAGACAGCAGCACAAAAAATACACATAAAACAGCAACCTAAAATCCATAACAAAAGAAGAAGAAAATGGCACAGATTAGCAGCGTTCAGTATCGGGACATGTGGCGACAGTGGTAACATTTTTAAAGATATTAATGTGTGAAATATCTATATAAACAACAAAAGCTTTTTCAACAACTCTTTGTTGTGATTCAGAAGAAGACCCCCCTGGGCTACGACCTGGTTCGGTGCCCCATGGGACAGAACGTTATCCCTGCTGAATAATTTGACTTTATCAGCGATGTACCGATATTTCGGATGTACCGATATATCGGTATCGGCCGTTATTTGCTGGTAAATATCGGTACATTCAACGGTGGCAGTAGCCAATATAATTATGGGTTCCTGTGGGTATCATACTGGGTACTCTAACAACAAGGCCTTAAGTCCCAATTTTATACTTTGGCCTTTGGTTCCCGTTTGAGAGTTCTGTGGTCTTTGCTTTGTTTCACTGTCTGCTGACGTCTTCTATAGTGATGTCTCCTTTTGTTGTAGTTGCGACCGTAGGTCGCAGATTACTATGAAAACCTGCAAAACCTGTCAGTCCGTCCATCCGTCACGCCTTGTGACACGCTCCATATATGGTTGTCACAGACAGACAGACAGACAGACAGACAGACACAACTTCATCCATCCAGTGACACACAGTATGCGGGAGGACATTCATTACATATAGTGATAAACACAGCTCAGTGAAATGCTGATGATAATACATATTATTTAAGTCTCATTGAGGGACACTTCTGGCAACATATGCATTTTATACTGAGTAATAGTAATTTGGGCTTTTTAGGAATATGTATTGAAGTACAGTCTGAGGTGAAAATAACCCTCCGACGGGACAAAATACAGGACAAGCATGCAGCGTGATGATGGGCAGAGTGCTCTTTCAACCCATTTAGGACGATTCTAAAAAAAATGTCTTCTAAATCAAGTTTTCAGAAAAACCTATGTTTCTATGTCAGTCGTTCTCTACTATTTCATGTCAAGGACCCCCAGAATTATCTGTATTTGGCTGCGGACCCCCATCTGAATATATGTAGTTCCAGGGACCCCCCAGAAGCAAAGATTTGAGTTAAAAACGTTCGCTCTGAAAGAATATATTCAAAGATTTGCGCCACATTTTCACTATTTTTCAAAGAATAGCAGATCTACAAGCTCTTAGCGCGGCCACACTATGGGCTTGTAGATCTGCTATTTTTCAATAGATAAAGTTTAAAATAATGGTTAAAACACACCAAAAGGGTGTGTTTTAACCATTAAAAAACAACACGCCCAGAAACAACACGTCATCACTGTAGCGTACTGGAAACCTTGAATGTCCAAAAACTTTCCTTATTTAGGAAAATGAACAAAGAACCTGCTTTCCAAAGGATCCATTGTAGCTATTATTTAGTTGTGTTCATAACTTTCATTCGTTAAATATAAATAATAGTCTATTTTTGCGCAACAATGTTGTACGATGAAGTGGGACATTCATTTACAAATAAAATGGGCCCATGTGATTTACAATGACAAATACTAAAACCGTTTACTGTGGTCTGAGGATGAAGTGGAATGGATACCACAAGTGTTAGAGAGAAGGGCGGCGGTGGCTCAGGGGGTAGAGTGGCTGGATGGTGACTGCAAGGTTGCCAGTTCGAACCCGGGCTCCCCCAGAGTTAGTGTCGAAGTGTCCTTGAGCAAGACACTGAACCCCAAATTGGGGGTGCCTTGCATGGTTTCTGCCACCATCTGTGTATGAATGTGTGTGTGAATGGGTGAATGTAATGCACTTTAATGCACAATCTATGTAAAGCGCCTTGGATAAAGGCGCTATATAAATGCACCATTTACCATTTACCATTTATTAACAACATTTACGACAACCACTTTCAACCTGCTGTCCAATGTTAATTTTGTTATTTTTATTTTGTTTAGTTTTACTCTATTGTGTGTGAGTGTGTCCACTGGACTGCTATGAGAGGCGTTCCTGGTTGGAGCCTGATTGGTAAATAGCCTAAATGGTAAATTATGCATTTGTATAGCACTTTTTATCCATTCACACACACATTCATACACCGATGGCGGAGGAAACCATGCAAGACACCAATCAGAGTCTTGCTCAAGGAAGGACACTTCGACACTAACTCTGGGGGAGCGATTATCTGGCAAGATGATCCTGTACTGTGTGAGGGATTCAAAGATCCAATCATAAGCCTCCCGCTTTGCTCACAGGCGCCCTGATCATTTCCAAATGGGTGTGAATGGCAAACTTTTGACACGGCGACCGGTCGACACAACCTGTGGCGCGTTGTACCGCAAGAACACCACTGTCTATATCAGAGGTTCTTAAACTATTTCATGTCAAGGACCCCCAAACTAACACACATGACCCCATCAAGGCCTGAGGCCCATTCTGAAAATGTCTTCTAAATCAGTCACTTTCAAGATCTTTCACATCTTCTTCCAAAAATAATGTACAGTACAAGCTCACATCGTGAGGATATTGTTTTTTTCATTGGCACGTTTGACTGTCAAGGTTTCAGCCTTCAGGAAGAAAGCCTAAATACAAAGAGAAGACATTGCACACAACAACCACACCAAGGGGTCTAACGCAGTACTGTCACCTCCTAAACACATGAAAAACTGGGAAAAAAATACAAAAATTACGGCACTCCATCTTTAAGCACAGTAATTGAGTAAAGGTATTTGGTTACTTTACACCAGTGCTGTCGGCCACTGGCTGGGTTGTACCAGAGTAACGACAGTGGCGACACGCTTTGATCTCACCATGGGCTATAGTTCCAAACATCGGAACTATCCCATTGAGATAGAATGAGCACTTCCGCATGCCATTGTTACAATGGGAGTCACTCTCTCTTACTAGATTACTCTGGGTTGTACATTCCTGCTGTGCTCATTGGTATTCGTGTTCATATTAGCCTCTTCAATCAGCATGCAGAGCAGCCCTGATTAATGGCGACAGAGAGAGCAATCTCTCACTGATTCATTAAACAGGACTGGCGTGAATAAAAAGGGAGATTTGCTCATATTGCCTCTCAGATCCCATATTATGCTCTGTCTCCGGAGCAATGTATAATTCATAGTGTTGTCAGTGGTGGCGAGGCGAGCGCGTCCACACATGCATACTGTAGTAGTGGCACGCATGCAAAATGGCAGCGTACAATTGGAATAGTACCCCCTAATCACACATCGTATTATTAGGTTATGTGGAAATAATTGATGTGTTAGCCGACCGTGCAGCGTTTTGGAAACGCTTATTTTGCCCACTAGACTTTGAACTCCTGCTACTGGTAATTAAATTATAATAGAATGTTGCTATTGCCGTTTGAGTGATCAACGAATAAATTATGCATTATGCTGGCCTGGGTACATGATTCGGCCGGGCACTTAACCGAAAATGTATTGAAGAAACCGATAAATATATATATATGTATATCATGCAAGGCACCTACCTGCACATCGGGAGCAATTAGGGGTTCAGAGGCTTGATCAAGGACACTTTGACACTAAGGTCGCCTTCACACCAAATACTTCGGTAGACTCGATGCGAATGGGCGGAGAAGTTGGGATTCTTGCATATTTAATTTGCTGCGGTTTGCCGCCACACTGCGCTGTCATCCGCAGCAATTGGAAACGCAGCAGGGACTTTTATCAAATCTATGGTGTTAAAATTATACTCATAACTTGCATGTGTCGTGCCGTCGGGGACTGGACCTCTCTCTCTCTCTCTCTCTCTCTCTCTCTCTCTCTCTACGCACGCAGCCACGCACTGTTCTTTTGGGCTTGGAGGCACAGCGCTGAGCGCACTGAGCAGACGGCAGCGCAAAATGTTTACAAGTTTATCGAGATGAAGAAAGTCCCTACTCCCCACACAGTGACAGCACTCCATGTTTACGCACAGACAGACAGACAGAATATTCTGTAGGCTACACTGCAGTGTTTTCATGCGTTTCCTTAAGCAATTGATTAATGTACTCGTCCTCATATTTCGATCAGGGCTTCGGAAGTTCGGTCTCCTCATTCGACCACGTCTAGTATCCACGGTAACGGGACATCTTTGCGCTGCGTAATATATGCCTTCTCCGTCTCCAACTGTGTTTAGCTCCTAGCTCACCCGCCACATTGTTTGCTTCAAGTTCATTTCCTTTATTTGCTACGGATTGCATTCAACCTGCACCGAATCGAAATCAAGTGCGATTGGAAGCGAAGCGAAACCCCCGTTTTTTGGCAGAGTAGAATGCGGTTCTTTGATGCGCATTAGGATTCGAATGAGGCTTCACACCTGCCAAACGAAGCGCACTTTCCGACAATGTTCAGCAGGATTCGTTTTAATCGCAGTAAAGCTTTCTGGTTTGAAGGCGACCTAACTCTGGGGGAGCCCAGGATAAAACTGGGAACCTGCTGCCCCACAGACAGACACCACACACACACACACACACACACACACACACACACACACACACACACACACACACACACACACACGATTAGATCGTGTCAAAGGTTATGTCTCACCTAGACACAGGATCTGACATGAATTTGACCTGATGGTCAAGATTCAGTTTATACCCCTGAGCAAGCAGGCAGGCTCCATTAGCTCATTTGCGCAATTTGGGTTCAAATCCGAGGTAGAAGAGAAAGTTACATAGTGCAGCTTTAAAGCATAGTGTTCTTATAATAATCATCGGTTGCTATATTACAGTGTGTTTGTTGTTGAACAAACAGAAAATACATTTGCAGGTGGATTGCAAATCAGGAGAGAGTAACCATTTATCAGCTTACATTTTATACAGTGTTACAGTACCAATTTTGTCTTCTCATTTCCTTGTGTCATCACTTCCACATACACTTGTTTATCCTGTATCCTGTGTGAGTTCTCTGTCTTGATTGGATTCAATTTCTGTTTCTAGCGAAAATGTAACAAATTCAGCAGCAGTAACATTAGCGTTTTCTCTCAGTCAGTTGATTCTTCATATCCATATGAGTGAAACGGCCGGGATGACATGTTAATTTTTCAAACACAGTTCTTATATGAGGCGATGTAAAATCCCCCTATGGGGATTACAATGCAAACTAGAAAAAGTGCCCTTCTGGACACAGGTCTCCACCAGGAAGATAGGAGTGTGTGTGATGTTTGGCAAAATGTTTAGGAGCAATATAAAAGTGTGTGTGTGTGTGTGTGTTTGTGTGTGTGTGTGTGTGTGTGTGAGACGCGGCTTGGCCTGTTGTAGCGCCACCATGAGGCTGATTTGAAAACTGTCAAGTGGCATTTCTTCCAAAGCCTAGTGGGAATATGCATGCACAGTTTCACCACAATCGGATGCTGCGTTGAGTAGTTGTGGCGATTTGTACAAAACGGGTACAAAGCGGGGTACTCGTTTAGAAGTTTAGAAGCCAATCATAGCCAATGAGGGTGGATTATGAGAAATCAAACAAACCCGTCTTGATCACATGACTATGGAGAGCATGTGTACCGATTTGCGTGAAATTTGGATAAAATCTGAAGGAGAAATATTAGAAAATGTATTTTACATATGTCTGCCTCCTGGTGGCGCTATAAAGAGCAGATGTGAAAAATTCCAGGCAAAGGTTTTTCCTTGGCCTCTAGGGAGGCATACAAAGTTATCCACAGATCCGTGCAGTTAGAGGTAAAAACACTTTTCGGCCAGTTATAGCGCTACCATGAGGCTGAGTTGAAAATGTTCATGTGGCATTTCTTCCTCGGCCTAGTGGGAATGTGCGTGCACAATTTCACGGAAATCACACAATGTGTTCATGATTTGCAGCATTTTGTTTGAAACTGAGCACTCCTGCGAACTTTGGAAGCCAATCTTAGCCAATCAGGATGGAGTCTGAGAAATCTGAAAGACCCGTTTCGTTGAATGGCTCTAGAGAGACTGTGTACCAATTTGCGTGATGTTTGCACAAAATCTGTAGGTGTACTGTCCAAAAACTTGTTTTGCACAAAGCGGCCTCCTGGTGGCGCTATAACAGGCCATTCTGGAAATTTTGGGGCAGAGGTTCATCGTTGGTATCCAGGGAGTGTGTGTGCAAAATTTAGCATCGACCAGGTTAACGAAAAACAATCACTTACCCTACCTTAAGTTTATATAGTATACTTAAGCTGTAAAACAAGTCTTTTACACACCCACAGGGGCGAGAAGACCAGACGACGGCCGCAATGGTACAAAAACAAATAATAACAATAAACAATAAAAAATACAAATACAAATAAATGGTTATAATATCGAGAAGTCTGAGGGATAAACCTTTTTACTCGAATAGCAGCCACCTGTAGTTCTTTTAGAGCAGTTTTGTCAAGAAAATCTGTGCAGGTGATTATTTTGTAAGTGTTGGAGTTTGGAAGCGCTCGTCGAAGTCCGTACTCCGTACTAACTGTTTCAAATTTGCACATAATGCAGGGGGCAGCAGCACGACCCGTTAATTAAAACGAGTGCTTCCAAACTCCAACACTCCAACACAAAAAATAATTCTTAGCAGAAAGTAGCTCATAAGTTTAACATGTGGATGGTGGATTTTTATGAAACAAACGCTTTGCAGATTGCAATAGGATAATTCAAGCTTGCCCTACAGCTGCAATGTTGGTGAGTTTAACGTTGTTTAGTACAAGCAGATCGGAAATTCGATTTGGATCAATGGGCTGTCAATGGAGGGTATTGCAACTCTAGATTCATCCCATTATAAAAACAATCTAGTGTTGCAAATTGCGGCTAGCTCATTGCCAGTTGCTGTACTGTCTTCTTTGTGCTGCTTTGAAAGCCAAAGGGCATCACCATGAATGATCTTCCTCAGAGAGTGAACACTCCTCCTGCCACCAGACAAAAGAAATAATATATAAAAAAATATAAAAAAATAAACGTCCTATAAGATAATCACCTCAGCGCTGCCATCCTTCCACCATATTACCGTAGGATTGATTTCTATCAAACATTACCCGGCCTGCAAATGATGTGTCTGAGCAAGCGCGGGCCATCAGGCGGCCGTCATTACCGCCGCTCATTTGTGAGGTAAGTGACGATGGGATGTGACAGCGGCGGAATTAGCTCGGCGTCGTCGGCTCTCTGTCACTCTCAATGCTGGAACGCTGCTGGGGGGGAGGGGGGGGGGGGCTTGATTAAAACGATATATAATTCCACCCTACACATTTAAAGCACCCGTCCTGACCCACTTTCCCTCGCACCTAGTGGACCCACCTCTTCAGACTCCCATCTTAGCCCGTAGCACTTGCACTAGCCTCGACGACCTTACAGTCGTATATGAAGGGCTCAACTTATGTACTCATTTAGATAACATTTTATGTAGACGTAGCAATAGTGTGTAGTAGTGTACGCATAGTTTCATTATGTAGATATTTCACTGATCTTATAGCTTACATATGGTTCTTGATTACTATTTCTTTATGTATTTGATGTATTACCATGTGTTGTTCTTGCTTACTGTAAATCGCTCTGGATTAAAAGCGTCTGCTAAATGCCTAAATTGCAAATTGTATACCGCACAGAACACACAAAGAATCTAATAATAATAATTATTGTAATAATAATAATTATAATAATTTGAAAGAAGTAAAACGGGAAGATCTAAGCAATACTACAATGATGTCTCTTAAGATTTATTTAAAAAATGTCCACAGATTCAGAGCCGCGCAGATCCCCCCCCCCCGGTCATGCATGTCAGGCAGTTCCGAAGCATGGGAGCATACTCCGTAAAGCAGCTTCTCCATACTTTAGTTGTATCAGTCTCTGGATGATCTAAGGGCCTTGCCGCGGGCACGTGCTTATAGGAAGCATTGCTGTGCACACTACACAGTAAAAGATTTTAAAACCTATTCCAAAACTGACAGGCAACCAATGTATAGGGGCAAAATAACCAGTTTGGGTTCCTGCAGTCGACACCTTTTATTTCCCTGTGTGTAGCCTTTACCCCCCCCTGGAACAGACAAAGGGCACACCTCTGTGCACAGTGTGTGCGAACGCAGCCCCCTCGGTTTCTGCCGCGGCTCGCTCAAGGTGATTGCTGATCTGAGATAGAAAAACGGATGAAAGGCGCCCAGGCGGAACGGCCTTCATATAGAGAAGGTGCCACCATATTGCTTTTTTCATTATATAGCCGCCACCACCTCCCTCCTCCATGAAAAGGAACCATAGTATAGAGGCTGTTATAGCCAGCTATATTTATTTATTTTTCCTTTTCCTTTTTTTTACTATCCATGTCCTTTGCACTGAGAGGCCCCTCTCGCTGCTGCTGTGTTGCCTTATTGAGCGGTGTTAAAAATCAATAGGCTCTGACCTTACCTCTGTTCGGGGGGCTGTGTCGTTGACCACATCAGGACACACGCGGCGTGTTCTGCTTCTGTCTTAGCACTCGATAAGTGCCTCAAATCCTGACCCTGTCTGTCTGTCTGTCTGTCTGTCTGTCTGTCTGTCTGTCTGTCTGTCTGCCTCTCTGTCTGTCTGTCTGTCTCTGTCTGTCTGTCTGCCTCTCTCTCTGCCTGTCTGCCTGTGTGTCTGACTGCCTCTCTGTCTGTCCGTCCGTCCGTCCAGCCCGACTCTGAACCAGGTGGCCTCAGCAGGTCTTTAAGGGGTTAACGACGTCCTCATATAAGACGGGATAGGTTTGTCAGAAAACGATGTGTCCTCGGGGACCACTGTGTCTGAAGACGGGTGACAGCGGCTCAGCCTCTCAAAGCTATAGGAGGACGGAATGACTTCTCCTGGTGTCAGTGTTCCCACTTTCAACATCAAGGTCCTACGACCAGACCAGTGTTAAAGGAGAATTCCATGCTAGATGGCTTTCTTACCTTTATTTGTAGTTGTTACGTCCCCACCAAAGAGGTCCAGGTGTTATTTTGTGCAAAAGTGCATTATTGGCTATTTCCCTATAAGCTCTCAATGGGGGTTGGGTTTTTGTGCTAATTCGCTTATTTCCATCGAAATAAGTAGTAAAGTGTGCCGCTTGGGATACTATTTACATTATGAAGAGAGGATATATATATACAAAAAAGTAGATTTTTGAGCGATGGAAATAACCGAATTAGCACCCCATAGTCCCATTCAATTCAATAGTAGTAATTATCAATGAAATTCTAGTGCTTTGCCAATTATTTTGGGGGCCCGCTTGCAATATCCTCACTGGCCACTAGTGGGCCTCATCCCACAGGTTGAGAATCCCATGCGGTCTGGAGGCTGTAAGTGGTTAATAATGGAAGGCAGAGACTCTAAGCCGCTCCCTGTTGTGCAGTCAACTACACCAGCATGAAAATGAGAGCGAATTGAGGAGAGGGCATGAAAGGGGAGAAGAGAGCTTATGAAATATGGATATCAGGGAAAAGCAAAGTGGTCTGAGAAAATTAACACTCAACCAACCGCACATTCCATTTGTCAGTTTGATCACAACGTTAAAAGCTACCTGGAAGAATAATCTATGGTGTCAGAGTCAACATACCTTTTTAGGCAGTGGGGGAAAAGTAAGATTTTTACTATGCCTGACGTCGAAATTTAAAAAAGGCTTCTAAATCATGACAGTTTTCTGAAAAACCTTATGTTTCTATATCAGTGGTGCTCAATATTTCATGTCAAGGACCCCAAAGATTATATATGTCAGGCCGCCGACCCCCATCTGAAAATATGTCGTTCCAGGGACCTCTCCAGAAGCAAAAAACGTTTGCTCTGAAAGAATATATATTCAAAGATTTGCGCCACATTGTAGAACATAATGCTTAAAACACAAAAAGGG
The DNA here is from genome assembly GCF_951216825.1 of Electrona antarctica. Taxonomy (NCBI): domain Eukaryota; kingdom Metazoa; phylum Chordata; class Actinopteri; order Myctophiformes; family Myctophidae; genus Electrona; species Electrona antarctica. The sequence goes on along the minus strand of NC_136791.1, from coordinate 23,438,507 downwards.
GTTAAGTAAAAAGTATCAATACTCAGATATAGAAATAGACAAATGTACTTTAGTAAAAGTACAAAAGTATTGGCTTCAAAATGTACTTAAAATACCACTAATTTTCAACATTTTACTATGTCATTAATATACCTTAGAGTTGTTGTGTGGAAATATTTAAAAAAAAGTCCCCACATTCTGTATTGCCTAGAACTGAAGGTCTGAAAAGAATCGGTAACATTATGAAGTACATCTCAGTGACATCACTGAAATGTACTGAGATGTACTCACTGATTTTTTTTCTTCAGACCAAAAGTAGAAGTACTCATTGTGCAGAATGTCCCATTTCAAGTTTTTAAATGTATACAAATCTTTTGAAAATAGCAGATCTACAAGGTCGTGTATGCGACACGTTAGCCGAAATGGGCTGATGTGGGTATTGCATGTTTTGTAATGACAATCAAAATCTACAAAGTAACTAACGTTTTCAAATAATTGCAGTGGAGTAAAAAGTACAATATTTGGATCTGAGACGTATAGAAGTAAAAGTATTGAAAATTGGAAATACTCAAGCAAACGTGACTTGACTTCACTTAACACTTATTATGCCCAGAACGTCCCCACATGTCTTTATAATTACACCTGTAGGAGGCCTAGGATGTGTGGACACGTCTTTAGGTCCCATTTAGGCCATTTTAGGTCGAAATTTTAAAACAAATCTTCTAAATCCTGACAGTTTTCTGAAATACCTATGTTTCTATATCAGTGGTGCTCAATATTTCATGTCAAGGACCCCTCCCTCCCTCTCTACATGTCTGCAGTCTGCTGCTTTGTCACCGATGCACCTGTTGTCATAATAGTAAGTCGAGTGTGCGGAGGTCTTCCCTTCAAAAAATGTCAAGGACCCCAAAAATTATATGTATTTGGCCCCCGACCCGCATCTGAAAATATGTTGTTCCAGGGACCCTCCTAGAAGCAAAGATTTGAGTTAATTCTGAAAGAATTCTATTTTTCAATAGCTAAAGTATAACATAATGCATTAAACGGGCTTCCCACCCAGAATTTGTTAATGATATAAAACCTGATCGCTTATATCTATTTTTTTGACAGCGGCCATTGCCAGGCAACGCCTTGTGCAGAGCTCCCGGACATTTTTTGCGCATCATGAGCGCAGCCGTTCAGTTTACGGGCCGACACATCTTGCTATTATCTCTGAATCTACGGCGCTTTCCATGGTTTTGATCAGCAATGCTGACGTTCCTAATTTCGGCGACGTCAGCGTCAACTTTTCGACTCTGAAAAGGCGGGGCTTTTCTTTATTTTGAAAAATTCTGGGCCATAGAAAGTGTTTTAAGTACAGTACGTAAGTAAATTTACTTAGATACTTTACACCGCTGTTTATTGTACTCTTAATAAACTTCTCATTTCCTCATTTCTCAATTCCCCATTTCTCAATTCCCCCTGTCACTGCCAAGCCCTACTTTAGACCGGTGGTTCTCAAACATTTCCATTTGAATGTGTATTTGGCCGTAAGACCCACCATCTGAAAAGATTTAGTGCCAGGGATCCCTATAAGAGAAGATGCTTCTAGGGGCGCCCGCTGGCCAAGTGGCCCAGGCGCATGCCGTATACTGTATAGGCTCTGGCCTGACAGCGTGTCACGTGTTCGAGTCCCATTCATGACGACCTTTGCTGCATGTCTCTCCCCTTCTCTCTCTCTCCCTATTCCTGTCATTCTTCACTTGAATCTATCAATAAAGGCTGAAAAGCCAAAAACAAATCTTAAAAAAAAAAGAAAAAAAAAGATGTTTCTAAAGTTGTACAACCTTTTTACTGGATTGTTAATTTGTTAATAAAAATAATGTTCCAAAATAGCCGATTTACAACCTCAGCTTAGATCGGCTGTTCTTGAGTAGCGGGAAAAAACATCAAAGGGGCTTAGTTCAGCCAGCTTGCTAGCGACCCTGATGGGGACTATTCATCCGACTATTATGGTGTTAAAGGCAGAGCTGTAATCAATAAATAATAGCCTGACACGGTTTTGTTGTTAAGTTGGGTGGCCTGCAGAACCTGGGAAATGTTTAAGCTCACTAGGAGTATTCTTCTTTTTTTTGGTAACCCATTTTGTAACCCATCCAAGCTGCTTCTTTTCACCTGAAAGGGGAGAGTTTCCCCGGCTGGACGTAGCGCGTGGAAGGAACACGTTATTCCGACCAGTTCCTTTCCCCTCCATCAGGCTGGCCAGGGGGAGGTAGTTTAGAGACTAGGATTTTTTTCCTTCTTGCTTTTTTAGGTAGACGCCTCATTCGCCGCTGCAATTCATTGGAGCGAGAGCGACGTGTATCGCACTGGGGGCGGAAGTGCATTGTTATAGGTCGTCATGAACGGGACTCGAACACGCGACACGCTGTCAGGCCAGCACCTATATGTGGCATGCACCTGGACCACTAGGCCAGCCGGTGCCCCAGTCCTACAGTTTTTCAACCCAATGTCTCTCTGTAAACGTATGACAGTGCAAAACAGTGCCAGTGTGTCCCAACAGTGTGATGTGAGCAGTTATTGTCCTGCCTTGTATTGTCTATACTGGGGTCATTGTCATTCAAAGGAGAAAATGACATTTCCAGGGGTCATCGACTCATCGATATGTACAGTACGTATGTACGCAGACAAATGGCAAAGACTTGGCCTACAGTAGCTGGTTCGTGGCAAATGTTTGATTTTCTTTTCTTACATGCCATTATATAAATGTTCTCATTTTGATCATAAGACCCAATTACCGAATGTCAAGTCTCCAGGCTTTCTTCAGAATATGTACGACACTTTTTTTCTTTTTTACTATGACACATTAGGAGTCCAACTAGTACTAGTGGTTCTTAATCTTTTATTTTCAAGGAACCCCCTTAACTTTGACAGTGTACAAATGGAACCAAATGGACCCCTATATGGGTCCATTTGGTTCCAGATAGGGGTCCATTTGGTTCCATTTGTACACTCTAGAGTTACAGACCTGTTATGGTTCATTCAGGGGCAGGGGCTGTGTTTCTGGTGGTAATGTCTACTCATTTTGTATATATGTCCGTTGCAAAAACTGGAATTTGGACCAAAAACGTCCACCACAAGCCCGCATGGCGATGGACCCTGACCGCTGGGAGAAGGTTCCCTGTTGAAGGAGTGTGGGTGTCAGAGTGTTAGCATAACCCATTCAGGACAGGATAACCTCTTTTGGTTGTTATACTTTAGCTATAGCAGATCTACAAGCTCATCTGCTATTTTTGAAAAATCGTGAAAATGTGGTGCAAATTTTTGAATATATATATATATTATTTTAGAGTGAACGTTTTTTAACTAAAATCTTTGCTTCTGGGGGTGTCCTTGAAACAACATATTTTCAGACAGGGGTCGGTGGCCAAATCCATATATTTTTGGGAGTCCTTGACATGAAATAGTTTTTTTTTCAGAAAACTGTCATGATTTAAAAGACATTTGTAGAATGGTCCTCAGGTCTAAATAGCATAAAGAGAACACGCAGACGCAGAGAGAAGAATCTCTGATGGCTCCTCTCTAACGTATGCATGGTTTCACGCCTGCAGGCATAAGAGCTATTCCAGGAGCAGCAACAACATTGCTATGATTAGAGTCCCAGGGGTGATGTTTGTTCCCGACGAGATTCAACCCAGAATCTCGAGACATCTGATGCAGAAACTTTACATAAAGCCAGATCAAATGAAAAACACACACACACACACACACACACACACACACACACACACACACACACACACACACACACAGACACACACAAAAAAGAATGTCGTGCTGTGAAATGCAGTATAGTTTGCCCGACTTCTTAAGGAAGTCTGAGGACTCTGTAGAGTGTTTTTTGTACCGGGACAACACAGTCTGCTGAACATTGTAATTGCTTGGTAGAAGTGATTGTGTAAACAGAAGCATTCTGTTCTCTCTTTTATTTTTTCCCCCTTCCCGACAGCACGGTGAAGGAAGACACGTGACAACTCGGGTGACACCAAGCAGCAGGAGATGAGATTTGGACACGAATATGAGGTAAATGGTGCATTTATATAGCGCCTTTATCCACGGCGCTTTACATAGATTGTGCATTACCTTCACCCATTCATACACCGATGGCGGCGGAAACCATGCAAAGGCACCAACCAGCATATCAGGAGCAATTTGGGTGGGGTTCAGTGTCTTGCTCAAGGACACTTCGACACTAACTCTGGGGGAGCCCAGGTTCGAGCTGGCAACCTTGCGGTTACCATCCGGCCACTCTACCCCTGAGCCACCGCCGCCCCACTCTGGTACTCTGGTACCGCATGTCAGCAAACATAGGCACCGTGACACACACCGCCTGACTTTAAAAGCCTAAAATGTGTGCACGTTTGTATTGCAAGTCACTTCATTTATTCAGACTTACCTACTTGTATTGCCAAGGGCCATATGCTCATGTACTTTTCACCAGTCTCTCTCTCTCTCTCTCTCTCTCTCTCTCTCTCTCTCTCTCTGTCTCTCTCTCTCTCTCTCTCAAAAGCCTAGACTACAATATTAAGATTTAACGTTGCTGTTGACACGAGTAGGAGGGGGGAAAAAAAGATCTGTTTTGTATTCCGCCGAGCAGAGCCCAGCCGAGGACCGGCATCATCCTGAGCTAATGGGGACAGTTGCACGTTATCAATGGGCCGGCTGGTGCTCTGCCTGTTCAGCTTCAAAGAGCACGCCCGCAGGCGTCCTTTCTAATATTGTCTCGGAGAGTCCGTGTTTTTCGCAAGACTACTGATGCATAAGCAGGCCTGGAAAAACAGAGAGAGGGCCGAGCATCAAACGCGCTTTTGAAGTACAGGACCGTCGAAAACCACAACTAAACGTTTCCACCTGACGCAGCGACTGGTGCAGTGTCTCTCTCTGCGCTGTGTACAACCTGCTGCTTGTTTGTCTGCTCCTGAGCTGATCGGAGCCTTTTCATTTGTGTTTACTGACTCGCTGCAGAGCAAAGGCATCTGCCGTTCCACCCTGGCCTATACACAGCAGTGTGTTCATTTCATCGACTAAAAAGTGGAGAAGTGATCCAGTAGAACTAAAAGACAAGTCATTTTATCGGCTGTTCCCCTGATCGACTATTTTCAGCATGCAACCAAGTGTAAAATCAGCCATTAGGTGATTAGGAGTTACGACGACATAATTTTTTTGCTTTAGTCACATTCCTAAACCAATAATTTGAGGACCGGCATAATGATGCTAATGTCTCCAGTAGGAGACTGCGCAAGTCTCCTGAAAAATCTCCTTGAATTCAAGGCTTTTGGGGTGTGTAATTGATCGAAAATAAGTAATTATTTGGATGAAATACTCCTTTTACTGTGTAGGTAGGCCTATTAATATAGGCTTCCCCAGACTGATTCAGAAAGCCGACACAAGCAGATATCTAGTCGCTGAAGGGATGACGAACCAGCTGTGCGAGTAACCGAAGGGATGATGAACATCTGTGTTTGCACACGCACGGCTCGTGTGTCGGCATGTTAATCCACAACCAAAACAACAGTGTCACGGCAAAAAGATATGTCTCGTTGTATCAGCACACTGGCTGAGCACACACGGCATGAACAGTGTATACTAGTGCTCTCTCTCTCTCTCTCTCTCTCTCTCTCTCTCTCTCTCTCTCTCTCTCTCTCTCTCTCTCTCTCTCTCTCTCTCTCTCTCTCTCTCTCTCTCTCTCTCTCTCTCTCTCTCTCTCTCTCTCTCTCTCACACACACACGAACAGAGGTTATGTAACGTGTAAGGGTCTCTGGTGTTGCACTGTGAGTAGCACTCAGTAGAGGGAATTGTAAACAGCTGCAGTGTAAGTGCAGGGAACAGTATCAGGGGGACAGCATAAGACCCAGAACTGACTCCCCAAGCCCCCAGAACGGCTGGCCAACGTTGAAGCCGCCTCTGCCCTATACTGGTCAAAGCTGGGATTGCAGGCAGGCCCGTGCAGTTATAGCACTATAGCAGTTATCCGCATTTTGACCACCAACACTGTTGGGGTCCAAATTGAAAAAAAGGCGTTCTTCCAGGTGCTTCAAAAATGTCACTGAGCAACTTCCATTGAAATGAATAGCTGGCGGCTGTCGCTCTCCCGGTCCGCCCTCTATCCCTTATTTATTATTTTTTTCCCCATTTATTATTTTTTCCCCACATACATACTGTACCCTTTATTGAGGGTATGTATGCGCGTGACATCATCATACCCGGAAGTTAAGCGGGAACGCCTACTGAGTGGCAAAAAAACTTTTCTGGCCTTGACAGTCCTATCTGATTGCATTAAACGACGTTAAACGACATTAAACTCACTTTGCCAAGTCACTTTGACACTCTATTTGCCACTTGATTTTTCCATTCACTTTATGCATTCGCATAAGACTTTTATGGGACATTTTTTGTTTACAAAAAGTACGTGAAAAAGTGAACCCTCTGTCATTTATAACTCTATAAGAACTGTGTGTGTGTATGCGCTCACCACTTGCGTGCGTGTGCGAGCGCACACGCGCGCACGCACAGGATTTTCAAGACTAATTACAATTAAATGATAATCTTGGCTCCTTGAATCGAGGATGATGTGTAATGTTTGTAATCTGATACAATTCCCCTGAACACTGATAATACTGTGGATCCTGACTTGCACAACGTGAGAGCAAGTAGTTATCTGCCTGGCAAAGGAATGAAAAATAATAATAACTGCCAACAAAACGACTTCATTTTATTTTTGCCAGTCTAACAGTCTCAGGGAGAGAGAGAGAGAGAGAAGCGAGAGAGAGGGGAGGGAGGGAGGGAGGGAGGGAGAGAGGGGGGGGGGGAGAGGGAGAGGGGGGGGGGGGGTGGGTGAGAGAGAGATAAAGCTGAAAGTCACTGCTGCACTCTGGGTAATGACTGGTCTGTCACGCTCTGCTTGACTATTCCATCCCCTCAGTCAGTCGCCGGCCGCCATGTTGTTTTCAGACTGTCACTTTAGACCAGTGGTGTAAAGTAACTAAGTACATTTAAATAGTACTGTACTGTACTGTACTGTACTGTACTTTGAGGTATTTGTACTTTACTTGAGTATGTCAAATCTTCAGCACTTTTACTTCTACTCCACTACATAGACATGAGACAAATATTGTATTTTTACTCCACTACAATTATTAGACAACATTATTTACTAGTTACTTTGTAGATTTTGATTATTATTATTACAAAACACACATTAACCATACATTTGACCATTTGAAAATAGACGTGCGACGCATTGTGAGTTTGTAGAGTTTGCTATTTTAAATACATTTTAACCCATTCTGGACGGGAACCCCTGTCTGTGTTTTACGCATTATGTTATGCTTTATCTATTGAAAAATAGCAGTGCCGCGCTACGAGAGCAAACGTTTTTTAACTCAAATCTTTGCTTCTGGGGGGTCCCTTGAACAGATGGGGGTCCGCAGCCAATTTCATATATTTTTGGGGCTCCTTGACATGAAAATGTTTGAGAAACTTGAATAATGAGAACTTTGTACTTTTCCTCAAGTAAATTTTGAATTCCAGTCTTTGACACAGTATTTCTACATTGCAGTATTGATACTTTTTACTTTTTCCACCAATGATCATCATCATCATTGCTGTGGTTGAAACAAGCTACTGTGACTGATGAGTGAAATTGCAGGTCTGCTGTTTCATTTGGCGTTATTGAGGGTCATTTTCGGCGCATTTCTGCCCCAAACACCACCTCAACGTGTCAAATATCCGCTACACGAAGAAGCCCGACCTCGGTGCGTCGTCGAGTGTACGATCATCGGATACAAAAACATCATAATACGCTGATTATGATGCTGATTTACACCGCACATTTCATTATTTATTTTGTTGTTTTTGTGGGATTTTTGAGCCTTTATTTGACAGGTAGGTAGAGTGGAGAGGGAGATGGGGAGGGGGAGAGAGAGAGAGAGAGAGAGAGAGTAGGGGAGAGACTGGTAGAGGCTTTAGTTCTGACATACTATTGATCCGACTGTCATAGAGCAAAGTCTGACGTCAATGTCGGTAGAGGGCACTAAGTCCACGGGTTCATGTATTTTTTTTTATTTGCATTGTAATCCCCATAGGGGGATATTAGATCACCTCAACTGTGTTTGAAAAATAAACAAATCATCCCGGCCGTTACACTCATATGGATATGAAGAATCAACTGACTGAGAGAAAACACTAATATTACTGCTTCTGAATTAGCTAGAAACGAACTATATCATACTGAATATGAGTGACTGACTGTCGTAAACGATACAGAGACAACGATACAGAGACACCTCCCCGACAATATCGCAGACAGTTTGTTTATTTTTGTAGGCTATACCACAATTCTTATATGAGACGATTTCAAGATGACCCCATGTTATTCTCCATAGAGAAATTACTTCCGTGAACCAGGGGATAACCGCAAGCACGGCGGAACACATGTCAGACCAACGCATGTCGGGAGCGACGGGTGATTTCCACATGTCGGACCTTTGGTGTGTCGGATCCGCGTGTTCTCACATTTATTTTTTACTTAAGTAAAAGTACCAATACTGCAATATATAGAAATACTATACATTAGCTACATGTAAAAGTCCGGTTTTCAACATAATACTTAAAGGTATATTCAGTGATTTTACTTAATTCAAATATCACTTATTTTTTCTTTTTTTCTGGATAATCCTCCCTACTATAGAGTGTGCTGACCATATAAGGAGTTCCTCCCTGTCCCCAGTGAGCCCCTGGGGTCAAAAAACCCTAGTTTCAGTTTTGGTGGCGGGTGGCAAAGCCTTCATCCAATCAGGATGAGAGGGGCCTTCCTCCAATCATGATCAACTGGGGGCGGGCCTTGGTGCACATGCTGTTGGCCTGTTGCACTTCCCCCCACTGTAGAGCGTGCATGTGCACTTTTTGTTACCGGGGCGGACTGGGTGGTTTTCCAAATCACCCAAATCACTGAATGCTCCTTTAAGTAATACTTAGTAAAAGTACAAAGAAGGTATCGGTGAGCAGTATTCTGCGTTTGTGTTTGACTGCGGGAGCCACTGAAGATCATGGAGGAGTCATGCAGGACTGGTGTGATGGGTTCTGGTGAGCAGGCGGTCAGCACAGTTTTGCTGTAGTTTCTTGAGAGCTTTTTTGCTGGCACCATAATGAGGCAATGGGCTCTATGCACATGCACACATGCCATTTTGGAAAGAACTTGGGCTCCTTCCCTACCTCCTGGTGTTACCCAAGGAAGCTTTCAGAAGGAAAGGAAATGGTCACGTGACTGGGCTGCGTGGACACTTTCATGGGAGCCAAAACTCACACCGGAAGTTCAATGAATACATGTCAGTTTAATGGAGCCGGCTGGACCAGCTCATAACAAACATTATTTCTGAACAATTGAGACCTTTGTCATATAATCGGTTCAGGAAAAGAAGACATATAAAAGAAGACTTGGCTTGGGGGTATCGTGAGATTTGCGTCTTGCGATACTTGCGTTCAGAAAGGTGTTTGCTCTTTAGAAACCATATACCTCTATAATATTACACAGTGTACACATCGAAAAGCAATACAGCAGACAATAATGTGTTGCATGTCTTCTGTTATTTTCCAGAAGCGATTACTTTACAAAAGGTCTCAGTCATTCAGAAATTGTGTTTGTTCATGAGCTGGTCACTGAGCTCTCATTGACTCCAGTGCATTCTGTCAAACTTCCGGGTGTAGTTTGGCTCCCATGAAAGCATCAATGAAAGTGTCATGTCACGTGACCATGTCCTTTCCTTCTCTAAGCTTCATTGGTGACAGTATGATACTACAGAACACTGATACTAATGAAGACTCTGTTAAAACTCTTAATTAGTATCATTGGTAACACCTGTGAAGGAAGTATAGGGAAGGGGCCCGGAAGTAGGAAGAGTTATTCTGTGTGCATAGAAGAGCCCATTGCAGGAGTCGAGTCGGGATGTGATGAAGGGCATGAATGAGTGTCATGAGTGTGCAGTGTGCAACAGATGGGGATGCATGCTGTCCTCATTCACCCACAGTATACCTGGAGTGGTTCACTGCGCTTCACCCTGGCGTTGCGACATCCCCTACATGTTCGCGCGACACACTTACAGTAGTCACCAAAGGTGACCGGGCTTTTTGCCGCACGAGCACCCAAGTTTTGGAGCGCCCTCCCCCTGGCAATTAGAAAGGCCAATTCTTTGTCATCCTTTAAAACACTTTTGAAAACACAATCTGTTGTATTGCATGTTTGTTATCTGTTTTAGTCATTTGATACCGGCACTGTTTTTAATTTTCTTAGTTTACTAATTGTTTATTGCTTGGCTCAAGTTACTTTTACTTACTTTTATACAAAAGAAAGAAGAAGTCTGCAGACTGTTCTGTAAGCTCCCCAAAAACTTTAATTACCAAGGCGGTAAAAACGTTTCGGCCTCTGTGGCCTTCGTCAGGTATACTGAATTGCAGCGCAGACAGGTATATACGGTATAGAGGTATGTGGGCAGACACAAATCAAGAATAAACAATCACACCTGTGGCCACAGGTGTCCCAATTTCGGATAGGACTTGGATTATTATTATAGCGGGCATGGTATACAGACGGTTATGATGCTATCATTGCGCAGCTCTGAGAATGGTGTGTGTGTGTGTGTGTGTGTGTGTGTGTGTGTGTGTGTGTGTGTGTGTGTGTGTGTGTGTGTGTGTGTGTGTGTGTGTGTGTGTGTGTGTGTGTGTGTGTGTGTGTGTGTGTGTGTGTGTGTGTGTGTGTGTGTGTGTGTGTGTGTGTGTGTGTGTGTGTGTGTGTGTGTGTGTGTGTGTGTGTGTGTGTTTATCCGTCTGTTTTTGTCGTCGTTCCTCAGAGAACCAAAGACGACGGGGCGCCTTATATATAGAAGAAGTAACAGAAACGTTCTCTGTCATTTTGCCTTGTTGTTGTGAGCCCTCGAGCACCGTCTCCCCTTTGTTTGTCTTGTCATGCAGGGCCGCACAGATACACATGTGGGTATGGATGCGGCGACATGTACACACACACACACATGCACACACACACACACACACACACACACACACACACACACACACACACACACACACACACACACACACACACACACACACTCACAGGTTTTGTATTACTATACTTGTCAGTACAAGTTAGAAGTAACATTTTAGGATGGTGATGGTTATGAATGCAACTTTTGCCATTTTTTTAAACCCGGACCCTAAAGCCTGTAAATAGCAGATCAACAAGCTCGCAACGATTCGTGCTGCATGCGCGATACGTCGTGAGCCGTAGATTTGTGATTTTTCGATGCATGGCACTGGTGTGCATTCAAGTAAGTATATAAATCAGACACAGCCCCTTAACCTAACCTGTAAATGGCTAATCCTAAAGGCCAATTCTACTCCAGTTTTAGGTGATAATTAAGCAACTCACCTTTTACTCAACGGTGATAACGAGTCGAGGCCAGCATACTCGCAGTGACCCCCCCCCCCCTCCCTCCCTCTGGTTCAGATGCGCAGTGAGTTGCTACTCACCACGGTGAGTGACGTAATGTTGTAGTTTTATTCTAACTTTAGAAAACTACATCGAGGTGAGTTGCTACTCACCACGGTGAGTGACGTAATGTTGTAGTTTTATTCTAACTTTAAAAAACTACACCACGGTGAGTGACGTAATGTTGTAGTTTTATTCTAACTTTAGAAAACGACACCACGGTGAGTGACGTAATGTTGTAGTTTTATTATAACTTTAGAAAACTACACCACGGTGAGTGACGTAATGTTGTAGTTTTATTATAACTTTAGAAAACTACACCACGGTGAGTTGCTATACTTACCTAAAACTGGAGTATGAATGGGCCTTAACTCTCACACCAAGCCTGCCCAACATACTGTATTTATATGTACCATAAAACCACCGTTTCTCTTGTGGGGACCAGAAATATGGTATTCTCACAATGTCTATTTCTCACATTTCTAATAATACTTTTGGAGACATTTGGCCCTCACAAGTATAGTTAGGCGCACGCGCGCACGTGCACACACACACACACACACACACACACACACACACGTACATGAGGAGGCAGTTAGAGTGAGCTCCGGACACATTTGTCACTATGGCAGGCAGGCAGGCAGGCCTCTCTTTCTCTGGGTTGGTGGCCTGGTTTCTGCACGCGGGGGCTGGCCATCTTTCCACCCGCGCTGCCTAGTAACTGTCACATCTAGACAGTGATTTATGCAAATTGGCAGCCAAGGGCTTGTGGGTCAGCCGCGATACGCCGTGACACTCACTATCACAGGCAGGCGTTTGTGAAAGCGAAGGCAACAGACAGAGGCGAGCAACAATATTGAATCGGCAGCCACTGTAAACATGGCTTGGCCGTGACTCGGCGTGCACGATGATTTAAATAAACGTTTGCGTTCCGTTGTATTGAGCGTCGACCACTCAAGCCCTATTTTAGGATTAGGGGCTATTCGATAATAGCTGCTCTACGAGCTCACTAGGAGACGCGTTACTACACATTTAAAAAGTAAAAATGTTATCCCAAAATAGGGATGCCAGGGTTTTAATTATTCCGTTTTTTATATCAATCATGAGAGTAGACAATGTTATACACACACACACACACACACACACACACACACACACACACACACACACACACACAGAGACACAGTATATATCACAGAAATGTGACATTGTCTTCGCTCTGAAACAAACAGCCCGTGCGTTCCCTTTTAGAGGTGTCCTGCTGGCACAGTTTAATTAGTGTGAATACATTAGGCCTGCACGCACGTGTGTTTATGTGTGTACGCGCGTGTGTGCGTGCTACCTGGCAGGGGTTACAGGCGGGCAGGGACTGCGGAGTACCAGCCTGCTGTATACACGCCATCCCCACCGTAATGACCCTTCCTGCCAGGCTGACACAGTGCTCCCTAGCTGCCTGGGGGAGCCACTGCGGCTTTACACTGACAGATGGAAGTCTGGCTGAAACCAAACAGGGGAGCTGGGTCTGTTATGTGCCCGTGTGTTATAGTGAAACCAAAGCTGGGCATGTTATGTGCCCGTGTGTTATAATGAAACCAAACAGGGGAGCTGGGCATGTTATGTGTAGTGTGTTATAATGAAACCAAACAGGGGAGCTGGGCATGTTATGTGTCGTGTGTTATAATGAAACCAAACAGGGGAGCTGGGTCTGTTATGTGCCTGTGTGTTATGTGCCCGTGTGTTATGTGCACGTGTGTTATACTGCAGGATATTATATAGGGGTTGCCAAACTTGCCACGTCCGCTCATTAGAAGCCACTTTGGCAACACACTGGCAAAATGTTCGTCGACTACCTTATGTCACCGACGAAAACTATATATAAAAACTAACCTATGATGACTAAGACTAAATATTCTGACAATTTCGCCAGCAAATAAAAAAACTAGACTAAAATGTTAGGAAGGGACTATAGTGGAGAAGAGATCCAGTAGAACTAAAACAACAAATCATTGTTTGTGCGTGGGTTAATAGTCGCTTCTTTTGGGCTCGTCTTCATATAGACACGCTTTGCTTATGTCCCTCGCAGAATCTGGCAACACTGGCAGAGTGTTGGTCCTATAGTCTGCCAGCCACACTGATCTGTTGTACCCATTAGCAAACATGTCTTTGTGTTGGCACTGCCTACTAGTATGTATGCCTGGCAAAATTAAGTAATGCTGTTGCCCATCGCGGGATGACAAAATCCTTCATGGATATTCCGTTCCGTATTCGTGCGTGCGTGCGTGCGTGCGTGCGTGCGTGCGTGCGTGCGTGCGTGCGTGTGTGCGCACACATTCATTAGCTAGTACTTATATCATCATTGTGTATCTGTGATTATGTTTTGGAGTTAGTGTGGTGTGGAGCTGCATGTGTACCACTCATAGTTTCTGTGCGTGCCATGCTAGCCCTGCTGGCTCTTACAATTGAATCCAGATGTGCACTGTTCCAGAAACAAGCCCCCGTTGAAAGATGAGGCCTCCCCTTTCTGTAAAAATGTAACACTTTAGCACTGGTGAGTAGTGCTGGTGACAAAGAAAAGCATTTGAGGAACTCATTCGGAAACCAAAGTTCAACTTCTGCTCACAAATTGATACATTTGGTGGAGAATTGGAGGCATCTGGATCATAGGATGACAATTTAACTCATGGCTTTTGTCTTTATTTATGATTATTTTCTTGTATACAAGCAGTTAGGGCCACCTATCAATTATATTCGTATCGATTATTCTATCTAGATTATAGATTCAGGTGATTGAACAGAAAGTCGACGTTATAGGAGCTCAATAAAAAAGCGCTACCTTGTGGTTACAATAACGCTTCTGATGAAAGTGAAAATAACCAATCGGCAGATCAGTAATGGCCGATAACTACTTCCGATTCACCTGGGGGGGAATTTCGGGGTTTTCAAAATAAAACTTCCAGCTGAAGGCCTCGGCAGGGAAGGGAGTAAAGGACTATGACTGAGCTCAACCGTGACAGACAGTCAATGAGTTAAATCAGTGATCTCAAATATTTTCATGTCTTTATTAACGGAAAATATCTTCCCCGGTACAACATTCGTGTTGTTCCCAACAGTGTTGATTTTGTCGACTAAAACTAAGACGAAAATGTACTACCTTTTTTCACTGACGAAAACTAAATGGAAACTAAATGAAAACTAAGCGATGATGACTAAAAGACTAAATATATTGACATTTTCGTCAACAAATAAAAACTAGACTAAAATATTAGGAAGTGACTAGTGGACAAGAGATCCAGTATAAGTCATTTTACACTTGGTTTGAATGCTGAAAATAGCGCTGCGACTAAAACTAGACTAACACTAAAACATCCCAGGTGACTAAAAAGACTGACTTGGACTAAAATAGAAATTTGCTGCCAAAAACAACACTGGTTCCCAATTAAATTTTTTGCCACGATTGCTTTTCGAAAATAGCAGATCTACAAGCTCTCACAACACGTCGCAGCACGTAGATCTGCTATTTCCAAATGAATAGCGTGGCCTATACCGCGTGGCCTACGGTATACCAGGTTGTTTTCTTAAGCCCAATCCTCACCAAAGGGTCGGGTTGTTGGGACAAAACGTTTTTTTTTTAAAAGGTAAACCACACCAATGGAACTCATTGAGTTGCAAGGATCGAGTTGCATTGGTGTGGTTTATACATTAAAACAACGTTTTCTTGCTGGTTTCTTCAGGTTCAGTCCGGTGTCTGGTCGGCGTTAATACATTTAAACCTGAGAAAAGATTCAACAAATGTCTTCTAAATCCTGACAGTTTTCAGAAAAACCTCATGTTTCTATGTCAGTCATTCTCAACCTATTTCACGTCAAGGACCTCCGGAAATATCTGTATTTGGCCGCGGACCCCCATCTGCACTCGGTGCCGTGCTACGAGCTTGTAGGTCTGCTATTTTTCAATAGATAAAGTATAACATAATGCTTAAAACACCAAAGGGGGTTCCCGCCCAGAATAGATTATAATACATGAAAGCTGCTTCATCATGCCGCCGCCCGCCTGCGGCACAGTGACAGAACCGCTGAGAGACTGCATGGATGGACTGGGCCATGGGAGTGCATAGCGCCACTATAGGACATGGATGGACTGGGCCATGGGAGTGCATAGCGGCACTATAGGACATGGATGGACTGGGCCATGGGAGTGCATAGCGGCACTATAGGACATGGATGGACTGGGCCATGGGAGTGCATAGCGCCACTATAGGACATGGATGGACTGGGCCATGGGAGTGCATAGCGGCACTATAGGACATGGATGGACTGGGCCATGGGAGTGCATAGCGGCACTATAGGACATGGATGGACTGGGCCATGGGAGTGCATAGCGCCACTATAGGACATGGATGGACTGGGCCATGGGAGTGCATAGCGGCACTATAGGACATGGATGGACTGGGCCATGGGAGTGCAGCATAGCGCCACTATAGGACATGGATGGACTGGGCCATGGGAGTGCATAGCGGCACTATAGGACATGGATGGACTGGGCCATGGGAGTGCATAGCGGCACTATAGGACATGGATGGACTGGGCCATGGGAGTGCATAGCGCCACTATAGGACATGGATGGACTGGGCCATGGGAGTGCATAGCGGCACTATAGGACATGGATGGACTGGGCCATGGGAGTGCATAGCGGCACTATAGGACATGGATGGACTGGGCCATGGGAGTGCATAGCGGCACTATAGGACATGGATGGACTGGGCCATGGGAGTATAGCGGCACTATAGGACATGGATGGACTGGGCCATGGGAGTGCAGCATAGCGGCACTATAGGACATGGATGGACTGGGCCATGGGAGTGCATAGCGGCACTATAGGACATGGATGGACTGGGCCATGGGAGTATAGCGGCACTATAGGACATGGATGGACTGGGCCATGGGAGTGCAGCATAGCGGCACTATAGGACATGGATGGACTGGGCCATGGGAGTGCATAGCGGCACTATAGGACATGGATGGACTGGGCCATGGGAGTGCATAGCGGCACTATAGGACATGGATGGACTGGGCCATGGGAGTGCATAGCGGCACTATAGGACATGGATGGACTGGGCCATGGGAGTGCATAGCGGCACTATAGGACATGGATGGACTGGGCCATGGGAGTGCATAGCGGCACTATAGGACATGGATGGACTGGGCCATGGGAGTGCATAGCGGCACTATAGGACATGGATGGACTGGGCCATGGGAGTGCATAGCGGCACTATAGGACATGGATGGACTGGGCCATGGGAGTGCATAGCGGCACTATAGGACATGGATGGACTGGGCCATGGGAGTGCATAGCGGCACTATAGGACATGGATGGACTGGGCCATGGGAGTGCATAGCGGCACTATAGGACATGGATGGACTGGGCCATGGGAGTGCATAGCGGCACTATAGGACATGGATGGACTGGGCCATGGGAGTGCATAGCGGCACTATAGGACATGGATGGACTGGGCCATGGGAGTGCATAGCGGCACTATAGGACATGGATGGACTGGGCCATGGGAGTGCATAGCGGCACTATAGGACATGGATGGACTGGGCCATGGGAGTGCATAGCGGCACTATAGGACATGGATGGACTGGGCCATGGGAGTGCATAGCGGCACTATAGGACATGGATGGACTGGGCCATGGGAGTGCATAGCGGCACTATAGGACATGGATGGACTGGGCCATGGGAGTGCATAGCGGCACTATAGGACATGGATGGACTGGGCCATGGGAGTGCATAGCGGCACTATAGGACATGGATGGACTGGGCCATGGGAGTGCATAGCGCCACTATAGGACATGGATGGACTGGGCCATGGGAGTGCATAGCGGCACTATAGGACATGGATGGACTGGGCCATGGGAGTGCATAGCGGCACTATAGGACATGGATGGACTGGGCCATGGGAGTGCATAGCGGCACTATAGGACATGGATGGACTGGGCCATGGGAGTGCATAGCGCCACTATAGGACATGGATGGACTGGGCCATGGGAGTGCATAGCGCCACTATAGGACATGGATGGACTGGGCCATGGGAGTGCATAGCGGCACTATAGGACATGGATGGACTGGGCCATGGGAGTGCATAGCGGCACTATAGGACATGGATGGACTGGGCCATGGGAGTGCATAGCGCCACTATAGGACATGGATGGACTGGGCCATGGGAGTGCATAGCGGCACTATAGGACATGGATGGACTGGGCCATGGGAGTGCATAGCGGCACTATAGGACATGGATGGACTGGGCCATGGGAGTGCATAGCGGCACTATAGGACAGCACTGGGAACAGTCAGAAGAATCAGAATCAATCTTTATTGTCAACACCACATTACAAGTATGTTGGTGGGCGGAATTCTTAATTGTGTCAGGCTCATCGTCGCGGTTAAAAGATAAGATATAAAAAGAGAGAGGAGAGGCATATAAAGCCTTTCAGTTCAGTCTGTGCAGTGTCACCACCAGACTTTAGCTCTTGTTCAGCAGCCTAATTGCTGCTAGACAGGGCCGGTGGAGCCTGGTCCCATGGGTCCTTGGCTCGCCTCTCAGGGGCCCTTGAACTGGACCGTGCGGTACTGTGTTTGGAGCCCTGACAAGGGCCCCTGGGGCCCTTCATTGCCCGTTGATTGGGTTAAATCAACGGCCCCCGGTGGGGGCTCCTCACGGGTAGGTGAGTCAGGATGATAGCAGTGAGGACACAGACGTGTGTGTGGGGAGGAATACATTAAAACGACTCAATTGGCAAGAAGAAGGAGTACTCCGTTTTTTGCAGTTAAAGGACCACTTCACCCTCCTGTGGACGTTCAGAAACCCGCCTACCAGTGGCATAATTTTTTTTTTTTATAATTCTTATCCCACGATTTTGTAACCCATTTTTTCTGTGTCAATTATCTAATGTGATCCTGGGCTCTACACACCCTCCGCCAACCTAGTCCCCATATATGGGAGACATGGGGAGAGCAACGGACTTGAACTCGTGCTTCCTTCATGCCTGAAATTGCTCCTTTACACCTGACAGGGGGGAGTTTCCCTGGTTGGACGTAGCGCGTGGAAGGAACACGTTATTCCAACCAGTTCCTTTCCCCTCCATCAGGCGCCCCGGCTGGCCAGGGGGAGGCAGTTTAGAGACCAGGATTACTGCATGTTTTTTGTGAGGGTACCTACCCTAGTGGCATCATTGATGGAGACACCAGTGACACCAGTGGCATCATTGATGGAGAATCTGAATTAGAAACTGCAGGCTTTCTATTCCTGGAAGGGTATATGGAAGCCATATGGTTCTCACATTAATAAAACATAATTACTCTGCCTAACGATGACGTCACTGCTTTCTGTTCAAAGCCCTCCACAGACCAAGTAGAACAAATATTACCATTTTATCATGAGCCTTAGTGAAGACCAATTATATAAAGAAAAATCACACCCGTGTGAAGTGAGAGGCGCTCTTATCATCTTACAACATTACAACATAATGTTTGTTTAAGCAACGGGTGCTAATGTTTGTTTTTGTCCTCAACACAAACATTACATTTCTCTTTATTGTCTATGGCGTTTTCTTAAACAAGCATTGTTGAAAAACAAACATTAAAGCTGTATATAGAAAAATGAATCATGGAGTTAGTTCATGCAGGGCACGGGAGTCTTGTACGCCTCGGATGTAAGTCAGCTGATTGTATCAATCAGCCTAAATTCCTAGGTTATGCGCATGATGCATATAGTGAGTGGCAAAGTGAGTGGCAAAGTGAGTTTAACGTAGTTTTCTAGCAGTCGGTTACAAGCAGGATTTTCAAAGCTCCATAACTCGGAAACTACGAGCGCTGTCCTTGGTGATCGTCATCATCCATCCAAAGTTCGGACGTCATTTGTGACTTCGTCTCGCATTGCTCCCGACACGTACGCGCTTCTGGCGAAAGGTAAACAGTGTGCGCTAATGCTAATGATGGCCAATACTTAGAGTGAGAGTGAGCAGGTTGCTACAGCGGGGATGAAAATGATCCTCTTGAAGTGAACACAGGCGCTGGCACAGCTTAACTACACTAATGCTACCACCTAGCGGCACAGAAAGAATTAAATGCTATACATACAACCATGTTCATTTGCTGCTCTGAGGGCAGCTTTTGAATTCTGCTCTCAGAGGAGCTGACCCCTGACTGCAGAAAGTGCCTTAATAGCTTGCGAACTAAGTTTGAAAATGATTTTAAAACACTGAAATTCATGCAAGAGAAGTTCCACATTTAAGATAGCCTGGGGTCCAGCTTTCTATGGCATAGGCAGCTCCCGGCAGGATCTAGACGCAGCTGCGTGACATGAGACTAATTCATTAGAGTGACAGAGAGAGAGAGGAGTGTGTGTGGGGGCGTGCGTGTGTCAATTTAACAAAGGTGCAGACGATCAGAAATCAGCAGAGTGATCGACGTTTGCGCTACTGTATGCAGTGTATGCCGAATTGAAGTGGACTCGATCCCATACTTTTTTTTTCCTCCCTGGAAATAAAAACGTCTGGGTTTCCGAGGCTACATTTAAGATGAACAGCTAGAGTCAACATACAGGAGCTGACTAGTTATCAGGCATTAGATAAGTACGGTAGCAAACCTTAGCTTAATGAAAGTAGCACTTTCTACATTTAGTTCTAGCAAAGGTTAGCATACTGTATTAATGTTTAAAAGTTGTACCTTATGAGAGCAGAAGTTGCAGGAATTGGTGCAAATTCAGAAGGAGCAGAGAATAATTCAGTAGGGGCAGCTAGAGAGCAGGTTTGGAAGCTGATGCAATATGGCTGCCGCTCCAAAATTCAAAATCCCATTGAACCTGCCTCCAACTCTTAGCCCTGCCCCTCCCACTATTAGCCCCGCCTCCCACTCTTGCTGATTGGATGGGCGCGAGGGCCAATGAACACATTCCAAGGCATTTAACTCACATCTGCATTTGAAAACAGCCGATATACAAACTCACAACGTGTCGCGATGCGACTCATTGTGAGCTTGTAGGTCTGCTATTTTCAAAAGATTATTATACATTTGAAAACCTGTAATGGGACATTCGGCACAACGAGTACTTTCTACTTTTGGTAGCCTACTTTTAAGTACATTTTGGATGCCAATACTATTGCACTTCGCATACATTTTAAAGTTCTGGACTTTGTCTTGTAAGTAGTAGTAAGGAGTAGTTCTACATTGCCGTATTGATGCTTTTACTTAAGTAAAACATGTGAGTACTTTTTCCCCACCACTGGTTACATTACGTTGTGTTGGGTGGTGGTGGTGGTGGTGGTGGTGGTGCGGGCGGGTGCTGGGCGGTGTCCCTCCTCCTTATTGAGGGAAGAGACACTGCCCTCGACATGCAGCGTCTGTCCGTGGCTCTATGCGGCCGGACAGAAAATGCTTACAGTGACTGTAAAATGTAATGGGGGGGGGGGGGGGGGGGGACGAGCATGCGCGACCTCATGAAGGTTGTACAAGTAATTATGCCACTTAGGACTCTTTGACAGGCAAGGTTGTATCGACAAACAGACACGCGCAGAGCATCGTAACAGCGTGCTTCTGTATTCCGCCCGTCACCGGAGCCTGCAGACATTTCCATCCCAGACAATATCAATCTGCTAGAGTGCCTCTCGCCCCGCCGGCCGGGCCCTGTCTGTGTCCACAACACCGTCCGTGACCTAAAATTATCTTTTATCTCCAGATTCAACCTCTTAGATTCAACAACGGGGTTACATAGGTGGTGGCCCGCGACGGGTCATATTTCTCAACTCGAACAAGGTTGTTAAATACAACTGATTTCAAACAAACAACAAAAGGTCGTCGGGCTAGGGAGTCGAACCCGCGACACGCTGTTTTACCAGCCTATAGGTTTTATGCGCATGCATAAAATGAATGGCAAATCGAGTGGCAAAGTGAGTTTAACGTTGTTTAACATTGTTTAATGCAATCTTATAGGACTTTTCTGTTTGGATGTATGGGCTGTCAATGCCAGAAAGTCGTTTTTTGCCACCCAGTATGCATTCCCATGTAACTTCCGGTTATGATGATGATGTCACGCGCATACCCTCTATTAAAGACTATCGGTTTAATGATGTAGCAGACCTTATTGATCCCAGACCTTATTGATCCTGCAATGGGAATTCAGTTTCAGCCTCACCCAGCTGGTGGCTACTCAGACAGTCATATGGAGAACTGGGGGGGCGGGGCTCTATATTTCCACACTCACTCCAGAGGGCCACATTGCATATTACTGTTGTAGCAAAAATCGCCAATCTTCAAGCTCTGCTATTTTTGCTATTTTTGAATTGGAATCCTGAAAATCAACATTTTTCTGTCATTTCAAATGCCGTTAACATACTGTAGTTATGTTAACTGATATTCTGTGAAGGTGGGGGCCGCATGTGGCCCCCGGGCCGCCATCCAATGCATTGGATTCCCCTGAAATAAAGGTTTCAATCAATGTGTCTTGCTCACGGACACCTCGACACATAGCCTGGGACTGGAATCGAACGCGGCATCTTCTGTGGCCTATCAACGCATTCAGGCCACCCCATGGGATCCCATCGGCCATTATACTGTGTGATGTAGTAGGCTAGTTGCAAGGGAATTACCATCCTCACCAATATCAGAATGTTCACACACTCCTACAGTACCTGCATGCATTTGTCCTCAGGGAAGGAGGGGGGGTTTGCCCTGGGGAGGGAGAGAGAGAGAGAGAGAGAGAGAGATGACAAGAGAGAGAGACCTCAGCTGCAGGCCAGCAGCAGGGAGGGAGCTAGCTCTTCCAGGCTTTAATAAGAGAGAAGCAGATGTGGTGCATTATGGGAGAGCGTTGCCAGATAGGGTCGATGTAAGGTGTTCCTGCTCTTCATTTCACTCACTCCATGCAAGCTGTGCTCTACTATTGTCTGGGGAGCCGTTAACGCTCCGTGTTTGCGTACGTGCGTGTACGTGCGTGTGTGTGTGTGTGCGCGCACGCTTGTACGACTACACTTGTGAGGGCCGAATGTCCTCCCGCAAGTATAGTAGAATTTGAGGAATAGACATAGTGAAAAAATTTCTGAGGTGGCAAGTTGTTATATTCAGCTGGTTAGCTCAGTTCTATTTACCTTTTGAAGGAAATGTTACAACGTCGGGGGGTGAGCTTGTAGATCGTGTGTAATGGGACATTCGGCATAACGAGTAGTAGGCTACTTTTACTTTTTACACTTTGACGCCAATACTTTTTTACTTTCACTCAAGTACATTTTGAATTCCGGACTTTATTTCTATATTGCAGTTATGATACAAAGAAGAAGAAGAAATAAGAACTGTAAAAGTGAGTGAATGCAACAACAAGAGGCTTCTCTCCTGCCAGGCAGCAGAGGGCGCTGGCCTGCGTGATGCGGTGGTGGTGGAGTGAAATCCAGGTCAACTGCATTGTGGAAGGCTTGTGGTGAGATGCACAGACAGACGGCATGATTATGTCTAATTAAGTTCAATGTCATCTTCGGAGGCTGTTGCCCTCCTCCTGCTCCTCCACACACACACACACACACACACACACACACACACACACACACACACACACACACACACACACACACACACACACACACTCCAGCGACAACTGCACCAGGCGCTGAACAGGAAGAATGGGGTGCGGGGGGAGAGGGCATTAGGAAACACCAAGACAAAACAACGAGACACAGAACGAGATTTGTTCTTCGAGGCAACTTGATCGCCGGGAAGACTACGTCGTTTATTTTATTTTATTTTATTTTTTTGTTAATTTGAATAGAGCATAAGCCCCTTTTTTTCGAGGGGGTCCTCAAGCACAAACAATGACAGAAAAGCACACAACAATAAACAATAGCGTCTACAACACGTCGTACACATGAGGGCTCTCACTCCATCCCAGACCTTTTTAGTCTGTTACACGTGTCATCCAAAAGAGTAAATTATGAAAAATAAATATATATAATTTATATAAAAAAATCTTTTGAAAATAGCAGATCTACAAGCTTGCATCCTGACTTAAATCTGCTATTTTCAAATGGCCGAAATAAATACATGAATATAGGGTTGATATGTTTTGTAATAATAATCAAAATCTACTACGTAGCTATAGTAACGAAGGTTTTCAAATACATGTAGTGTGGTAAAAGTACAATATTTGGATCCGAGATGTAGTGGAGTAGAAGTAAAAGTATTGGTAATCGGAAAGTAAAGTAAGTAAAGTAAAGTACAAATACCTCAAAAATGTACTTACAAGTTACGTTTTACGTAGTGAATGTACTTTCCACCACTGGTGGAATGGTCAGCTCTCTCAGCCGGTGGTCAGTGTGATAACCTTCCTCATGTTCCCTCCGTCCCCTCATCAATCTCCCTCTTCATCCCCCCATCTTCACCTCTTTTTCCTTCTCCATCCTCTTTCCCTCTTCGTCCACTGTCTGTCTGTCTGTCTGTCTGTCTGTCTGTCTGTCTGTCTGTCTGTCTGTCTCTCTCTCTCTCTCTCTCTGGAATAACGTGTTCCTTCCACGTGCTACGTCCTGAGCTCAGTTCGGGGCTCTCCCCAGGTTGGCAGAGACATCCTGTATAGTGCCCAGGATTACTAGGAAATTTGCACCAGGTGAAAAATTGGTTACAAAATCAGGAGATGAAATGTTTAATACATAAATAAACAGACACAACCATTTTCAGTCGTAAGAACTTATTTTGTCTTTATTCCATATTGACTCCAAGGCCCAGCAGTCTTTTGTAACCTGAGATCCGATGGAAAGTTCACATTACAAAATCCCTACATCTAATACAGGCTTTGAATGTGTTTGCAGCATCATCTTGGTGTTTAAGCTATCTTAAACGGGGCGCTATCTTGTTGTCACTGTTGTCAGCATGGCTGCTTTTAAAACTAGGATAAAGTGGACTATTTGACTACGGTCTGCCAGTGCTCACGTCCTGGTCCTGGCATTTCAACGCCATGCCACAAAATCTGTTTATTGGATTTTATGTCGCAAGAGGACTCTCTTGCAAAATAGATTTTCAATCTCAATGGGACTATTCCTGGTTAAATAAAGGTGAAGGAAAAAAAATTACATGCAGTATTAGCCAATGACGTGTGTGTGTGTGTATATGTGTGTGTGTGTGCGTGTGCGTGCGTGCGTGCTCGTGTGCACGTGCGTGCGTGCGTATGCTGCTTTGCGTGCCTGGCTGTCCCATTGCGTTGCTGCCCTCGAGACGTCCTTGGCCAGGCCTGTGTGTGTGCGTGCGTGCGTGCGTGCGTGTGTGTGTGATTGTAATCCTGGTGATACATGGTAAACTCCTGACCCGCCGCTGCTCTGGGGCCCTCTCTGCTAGACGCTATTACCCAGCCCTCTAATTGCTGCTGACATTCATTTACCCACGAAGGGCTATCGCCTTCCCTCCATTACACACTGGTGCATGGCTTCTGAATCGTGTGTGTGTGTGTGTGTGTGTGTGTGTGTGTGTGTGTGTGTGTGTGTGTGTGTGTGTGTGTGTGTGTGTGTGTGTGTGTGTGTGTGTGTGGCTGCACATCATGGGCATGTGTGTGGAGTGGACACATGCGTGTGTGTGCTCACCTTTGTGCCTACAGTATATGTTCATGCACATTATTGTGTGTGCCCAGAGAACATGTTGTGTATGCATGGGCTGCACGTGTTGCGTGCCTTTGTGTGCCTGTGTGTGCAGTTTGTGCGTGTGTGTGTGTACCTTCCTGCACCCCCATTTAATGTCCACCCAGGGTACAGTAACGGTGGAGGTAACTGCCAGGCCACTACAGTCAGTAACCACAGAGATTTACTGTACGTTGCAGGGCAGACACAGGTTTACTGTGTCGGGACAGTTTTCTGAAAAACCCATGTTTCTATGTCAGTCGTTCTCAAACATTTTCATGTCAAGGACCCCCAAATATATATGTAATTGGCTGCCGACCCCCATCTGAAAATATGTTGTTCCAGGGACCTTCCAGAAGCAAAGATTTGAGTTAAAAATGTTCGCTCTGAAAGAATATATATTCAAAGGTTTGTGCCACACTTTCACGATTTTTCAAGAATAGCAGACCTACAAGCTCATAGTACGTCACCAAGTGCCGCGCTACGAGCTTGTAGATCTGCTACTTTTCAATAGTTAAAGTATAACATAATGCTTAAAACACCAAAATGGGTTCCCGCCCTGAATGGGCATATCGATCGTTGAAGAAAGCGGTGGAGAAACGTTTCCCCGACAAGCTCACACAACTTTCTTTTTTTTTCTAATTTGTTTGTGGGTTTTCAATTCATGGATATTGAACAATGCATAGAATTAAATAGTTATTGTGATTGAATAATATAACTACCGGTAGTAACTACATTAGCAACCATTTGGAACAAGCGATTTGATGCACTACTGGCTTGCGAATCTGCCACGTCTGAACTTGAATCCTGAAAAGTAACCGTTTTCTTTTGGACATTACAGTATGAGGTTTCCGCCCGACAGAGACCAGATATTGTCCCCTAGCTCCATGTGGCTTATCTTCTCATCACCTGCAGGACAGCACTCACTACATACAGTATATGTTGTCGCTGCCGGGCCTAAACCCGGTATGTATACAAACAAACGTTAGGCTATATTTTTGAGGAAGTGCAGGGGTTGAGGGGAGGGGGGGGGGGGGGGGGACGTAAATAACCTGTTTTCCAATGTAGTTATTATTCATTCACAAGCTCTTGTTAACCCATTTTGGGCGGGAACCCCTTTTGGTGTTAGCATTATGTTATGCTTTAGCTATTGAAAAATAGCAGATCGGCATCCAAAAAAGCCTTAACAAAAAAGTGGCTTACAAATGTAATACCAACTATAAATGAATGGATTGATTTAATCTATAGTATATTTATTATGGAGAGAATTACATTCAGCTTCAGAGGTCAAGTTGAAGTCTTCACAGATAACTGGTTTAGATGGATTACTCATGTTTCTACCATAAGACCTGATTTTGTATAAATTCAGTTAAACCTGTTTAACCATATGCACCTGTTTGAGGTACTTATGTATGATGATCATCAATCATATGTGTGTATTGTACGTATATTGTCTTGTTTTGTTTTCGGTTGTATGTATTGTCAATTGTCAGTCGTCTCGTTTACTTGTATGTTTGATTAAAATTCAATACAACGTAAATAAATAAAAAAAGAAGAAAAATAGCAGATCTACAAGCTCATAGCGCGCCACCGAGTGGCGCGCTACGAGCTTGTAGGCCTGCAATTTTTGAAAAATCGAAGAACAACTGACATAGAAACATAGGGTTTTCAGGGGAACGTAAAGAACCTGTTTTCCAATGTAGTTATTATTCATTCACAAGCTCTTGTTAAATCTTTTCATTGGTTAATTATTTATAGAACCGGCAGCGCAGACGGACAGAATATTTTCCAACCATCCATACATTGGGTGTATATGTACTGTATGTATAGAGTGGTGAAGTCCTGCCCCTCTGGACCACAGCGTTATTTTTTACTCTTTGGAAAAATCCCATAGCGTCATACAGTAGCATACATGCGTACATACTGTACGTACATACGTCATACAGTAGTAGAACTAACTGCGTTCCAAACATGAACAAATCCACCCCGGCGATTCTGTCAGGTGTGTGACTCTGCGTCATTTTATGATCTTGAGTTACATTTGATAACGTCTGTGTTTGGAGAACTTTACCCTTTTGGATACATTTGTACTTTTTCCACCGTCAGTTGATTCTTCATATGAATGAAATCAGCCTAGGGCTGATTTGTTTATTTCTCAAACATATTAGTTCGTATATACAATTTACAATTGACAGCGACTTACAGTAAGCATGGTAGAACACATGGTAATACATCAAATACATAGAAATAGTCATTAAGGATCATAAGTAAGTGTGATCTCAGATTCCTCTATGGGATTTTCAATAGAATAAATAATGTTGTGACCCAGGGGGGATAGCGCCCCCTAATGGTAGTGATGTCAGACTATGGTGCTCTATGTTTATGCTCGTATGGGGGGGTATGTTTTCAAAAGTAGCTATATAAAATTGCCGATCCACAACTCACGGCGCATCGCGATCGGCTCGCTTGTATACTTGCAATCGTCTCTGTCTCGGTGGAAACCTCATATCTCTCCAAAAAAAGGCAAAAGCAGCAAAAGATCTACAAGCTCAAAACACGCACGTTTTGCTGTTTTTGTGTAATGCTGTAGTATTAGTAAGATCAAGTAGGTTGTTAACACATTCTGGGCGGGAACCCCTTTTGGTGTTTTAAAGGACCTATAACATAAAACTCAACTTTTTCAATTTATTTTGTGTTTTTGGGGTATTTTATATCCCCACAAATAACCAATTTTGAACAATCAGTCTTTCATATCATATAGGTGCTTTAATGGAAATTGCTCTCAGGAACAGCTCAACTGATTTTGTCCTCATCGTGATGTCATCAATGTCTCCCTACTTTGTATAATTCCTCCTCTTCTTCAGTCTTCAGTTCCAAATTTGCATTTCCACTTTTACAATGTCCACCATTGTCGATTTTCCAAGCTGGCATGGAATGGAAACAAGCCTGGTTTTTATCTAGCATCAGTATTATAATGACACAACAAGTATATTATGTAGACATAGATAGCATTCTATAGTGTCTACTCAGACAGTTTCATTGTACAGATATTCTACTGTTAGACTGACGTTTTTCTTAGTTCTTAGTTTACTTAGGATCCTAGATGACTATTTCTATGAATTTGATGTATTACCTTGTGTTGTTCTTGCTCACTGTAAATCGCTCTGGATTAACCCATTTAGACCTGGTAAATGGTGCATTTATTTTATATAGCGCCTTTATCCAAGTTGCCAAGTTGCTTCACCCATTCACACACACATTCATACACCGATGGCAGCGGAAACCATGCAAGGCACCAACCAGCACATCAGGAGCAATTAGGGGTTCAGTGTCTTGCTCAAGGACACTTCGACACTAACTCTGGGGGAGCTCGGGGTTCAAACTGGCAACCTTGCAGTTACCATGCGCTTTACCATCCAGCCACTCTACCCCTGAGCCACTGCCAACCTGAGGACGATTCTACAAATGCTTTCTAAATCCTGACAGTTTTCTGAAAAACTATATGTTTCTGTATAGTGGTTCTCAAACTATTTCGTGTCAAGGACCCCAAAAATTATATGTAATTGGCCGCCGACCCTCATCTGAAAATATGTCGTTCCAGGGACCTCCCGGGAAGCAAAGATTTGAGTTGGAAACTTTCTCTGTCAAAGCATATATTCAAAGATTTGCGCCACATTGTCACGATTCTTCAAATATAATATATATATCTGCTATTTATCAACAGCTAAAGTATAGCATAATGCTTAAAACACCAAAAGGGGTTCCCGTACAGAATGGATTAAGAGCGTAAGCCTAAACTGTAAATTGTCAGTTAGAATATAGGAGATAAGAGGTTTCTGCCAGACATCGATGCTACACGGTCCTCCATTGTGCTGTGTAGAGGTATACAGCGTCTCCCTTATCCCACGAACACCTGAGACCATAATCCTACAAAATGTCACACATTTTCACCATTTAAAAAATAATAATAGCACAGGGCAGATATGACAAAATAACTTATATATACAATATACAAAAGTAGATCTGCTATTTTTGAGAAATCGTGAAAATGTGGCCCAAATTCTTTCAGAGTGAACGTTTTTAACTCAAATCTTTGCTTCTGGGCGGGTCGCTGGAACAACATATTTTCAGATGGGGGTCGGCGGCCTAGTTACATATAATTGTTGGGGTCCTTGACATGAAATAGTCTGAGCACCACTGACATAGAAACAGAGGGGTTTTTCATGTCATGATTTAGAAGACATTTGGTAGAATCTGGTCTCAGTCCAAAAATGGATTAAAGTGGTTAAAACTAAAAAAACTAAAAGCTAAAGCGACACAGACGCGTTGCCAGGTCTCAGTGGATTATCAGGCGGATGACAGCCACTCACTGCGCCGCGGTAATGTATGCACCTGTACCTCCGTACTGATTACGCCTGGCGGACTTATCATCCCACAACACACCGCATCCCACCGGGCACGCTCTCTCTCTCTGCTTGGAAATGCATTGATTCTTCCTCCTACCTTTCTCATCTGAAAGCTGTTGTTGTGTTGCGGCCGTGCATGGCGTCGCCGCCGCCCGCGTGTGTGGGATGCAACGCGCTTATCATCGCCCCCCCCCCGTCAGGGTGTGGGCGGGGGGAGGGGGGGTGGGGGGGGGAAACCTTGTATGTTCCCAAAAAAAAAACTGTTGCTTTTCAGGATTCACGTTCAGAAAAACGGACAAAAGTAGCAGATCGACCGACGGCAAGCTTTGAAATCACGTCACGTTTCGAAGCTTGTATATCCCCGCTAATTTTGACGCTTTCGTGTGACGCTGTGTAGTAGTATGATCAAGTACTAGTAGGGGCGTTAATTTATGAAAAAAACACAAACTTAGAATATGGAGATAAGAGGTTTGTTGCCATTATATTGGACATGGCTTGTTTATTCTTGGCGTGGGGGGGGGTGGGGGATTTGGTGGCGGGGGTGGGGGACAGCATCAGATGTATTCCGAACACATTGTTTGCCGTGTGTGTGACGGGCGGCAGGTCGTTTTTCGCCGCACATGCGTGACATGTCGATTGTCGTGATAGCGTGTTGAAAATGTCCCCCCCCCCCTCCCCCCGGAACCGGTGGGGGGGAAATCCCTGATGATTAAGAGCTAGAGTTGGTACGAGTCGCCGTGGCAATTTGTTTCGTCTCGCTCAAAGGAATAAATCCATAGTTTGCTGTATACCTGACGAGTGCCTTATTTTGTTTTTTTAAGATTTGTTCTTGGCTTTTCTGCCTTTATTGATAGTATCAGGTGAAGACTGACAAGAACGGGGGGAGAGAGAGAAGGGGAGATATGCAGCAAATGTCGTCATGAATGGGACTGTTGTTTTTTTTGTTCTTTTGTTTTGTTTTTTTCATGGTTGTCTGCATGCACCAACCAACCAGTTATAGATCAAAAACAAGACTTTCTGGACATTGTTTTACAGCCCGGGTGTCGGTTGCATATTAGAAAATGTAAAATACAGGAAGGGTGATGTGCTCCTCCGCGGGGTCACTTTGTGCTTATCTGTTTTTGATTAAGAGAAGAGGAGGATCTGACTGCGAGGCTTCTCCCCAATGCCTTGATAACAGAGCGTGACGCTGAGAGTTTACTGCAGCAAAGGAGAGAGAGATAGAATAATTGACAGGATCTTAAATTCTGCGATGCTTCTGGCAGTGATAACACTAGTGGAGGAGGTGGCATAAACACACAGCTAGCAATCTTCAAAAAGCGTCGCTGAAACCTCTTATCTCCATATTCTAACTTGTGTTTTTTTTCTTAAATCAACGCCTCTACTCGAGCATACTACAGCGTCGCACAAAAGCGACACGTTTCGAGCTTGTCGGTCTGCTACTTTTGCAATTTTTTTATTTGAATAGTGAGGTTTCTACCCCATCCACGGGCACGGTTTGTATTTTGCATCTACTTCTCTCCATCCCTCCTCTCTTTTGACTGCCATTCCTAGCCTCCTCTCTCATCTCAGTCTAGTTATGGATCGTTAGAACACGCACGCACGCATGCATGCATGCAGGGACGCACGCACGCACGCAAACACGTGTGGGTTCGACTCCCGATCCCGCAGGCCTTTACTGCCTGTCACTCCCCCATCTCTCTCCCCCATTTCCTGTCAGCCTAATCTGTCTGTCCCTCTATAAAAAATATAAACTAAAGGCGAAAGCCACAAAAAAAAAGTGCTCAAATGTTTTACTTCAGTAAAAGCATCAATACTGCAATGTAGAACTACTCTGTTACAACTAAGTAAAAGTAACCACAGCAGTGAGGCTAATAGGGTGCATTTTTCATCCCAAAACGCAGATTATTGATAATGGACCCATCCGTGGACCTTTCTGGGGGTCCCGTGGACGCACTACTGTACTCAGCACTGTACTGTCATTTGGTGCTATTTAATTTACTTTAAGTTTGCATAATTGCGTTGCAGTACTTCGTTTAGACAGTACTTGGTTTAGACTAGTCATTTGTTAGACCAGTCATTAGTCCTACAACTACATCTCAAACCCTCACCCTAACCCTAACCTCCCACAGGGCAACACACCTAAACCTAACCTTAACCCATATCTAACCAATGACTAGTCTAAACTAAGTATGCACCCCGAATAGAACCATATAAGATGAAATGGGAGTTAAATGCTGCAATTTGTAAAAAATGACGGGTCTCATAAAATGTCCATGGGACTAATCTCGGGACCCATTACATTGAAAACCTATTTACATCATTGCCACAGAGAAAAGTTGGCCGCGCTCGCTCTATCCAACAACATCTGCTGGGGCGCCTTGCCTTATTTGACCCAAACAGAATCATTGGTTAAGTAGCATTTGTGACTCAAACAAAAACCTTCCCTTGAAATAAATGAAATATAAGCTACCTTCGTTCCAGCGCAAGTGGGCGAGGATCTCTTCTTTGATTATGATGGTGTTACATCATGGTGTTTTATAGCTGTGCAAACAAGAGCGCTGAGAACGAGAAGGACTCTGGACCCTGATGACCGCTGAACTGTAAACCCAGTTTTTCCTCGAGTGAAAGTACCCTGTTTACAAGTAAAAGTCTGGAATTAAAATGTAGCCTATACTTCAGTGTAAGCACAAATATCAAAATGTGTTTAATGTACCAAAAGTAGATAAAATCGTTTGAGATGGGGGTGTCTGCGGGGCAAATACTTGGTGGTTCTTTACATGAAAAGGTTTGAGCACCACTGATATAGAAACACAGGTTTTTCAAACAGTCAGGATTCAGAAAGCATTTGTGTAGAATCAGGTCCTCACTTGGTAGTGAATGCACAGTATATTGTCTGCTTCCAGCCAGCCAGCCAGGCGGGTGGGTGGGGCCATTATCATACATGCAGCAGGTGACCCCCCCCCCCCCACTTCCTCTCTCCAGCCTAACCCCTGTTTGTTTGGAATGCGTTACCATGGTGACGGGCCCCCGTAAAAACACGGCACCTGGCAGCGCCGGGCAGGAAACAATGCACCGTATACTCTACTGGCTCTGTGGAAAACCACAGGCACACGCACACACATACACACACACGCACACACATACATACACACACGCACACACACACACACACACACACACACACACACACACACACACACACACACACACACACACACACTTATACCTTGTCATGCATCAGTGTCATACTAATTAAAGCAGTGAAGCGCAGTGAGCTTGTAGATCTGCTATTTTATTCCACTATAGTTGAACAATCTTGAAGGTATAAGTGTGAGTCTGTGGGTTTTATAAATGTTGAACCAATGAGAAGTAATAAGTTGAGCTTTTTGACTAAATTATAAATACAACGTTGGTTCCATCGTTGGAGCACAGGTTCCACCAGTGGTGGAAAAAGTACTCAAATGTTTTACTTAAGTAAAAGTATCAATTACTGCAATGTAGAAATACTTTTACTATTATTATTATTATTATTCCAAAGTAAAAGTTGGGAATTTAAAATGAAAAAGAGGTTTCTGCCTGGAGGATTTGAGGGAGCAAGCATGCAGGACAGGTCAATACACATTCACACAGAGAGTGCATTTTCCTGAACGGCTCAACGCGCGCGCGGTAGAGCCTTCAGTGACACTTTGACCGCCATATTGTGCTTTGCCGCATTAATCCATCCTACAAAAGCGCCATTCTCTGTGTGCGCAGAGAGGACACATATGCTCGCGCAGACACACACACACGCACGCTCACACACGCGCATGCGCGCATGCATTATATTACTATACTAGTGAGGACATCAAGATTTGGTATTTTAATGTTTGGCTATTTTTAACCAGCCGTGAAGCCAAAATCAATGGTGTGCAACTAAGTATAAAATAAGGCTTAACTCCATCCCCATAACCCGTAAACCAAACCCCTTAATAATGTCTCTCCCTAAACCCCTTCCTTATGCTGCGTTCAGGCGGGCAGATTTAAAGATACAGCCTACCATTCATTTTCAATTGAAGCACAGCGACATGAAGATGCAAAGATGCATCCGACCGTTTGTAGCTGCTGCAAAAGCTGCAACAGCTACAAATCTACAAAAAAAGATGAGTTGGTTTCAACTTCAGCTACAAAGATGCAAAGCTACAAGTACGCTGTGGCAATTCTGGTCTATTTATCAAATTCTACTATACTTGTGGGGACATTCAGCCCTCAAAGGTACAGTAACACACACACACACACACACACACACACACACACACACACACACACACACACGTCACACACACATGCACACGCACAGGTTCAATGGCAGAAAATCCATAGCCCTTTTCTGGGGAGGAGGAATTCCATTAGATAATAGATATGGAATCCATCTCGACTCCCCACCTTATCTTCTCCCGGGGTGAGAGGATCAATAGTGGGCCTTCAGCTCCAAACTGCCAACAATAACAGGAAATTGATGGGACACAGTAAGCAGCGTGCGTGGAGGAGAGAGAGAGAAAGAGAGAGAGAGAGAGAGAAAGAGAGAGAGAGAGAGACCAGTAATGGCACTTTCTTGGCTTCGCCTGCATGACGCAAATCACCGGTGGAGTTAATTGGTGAGAGACTGCTGGCGGTAATGAGAAGGAATGACTGGGAGGGAGGGGTTGAGTTCATGAACCAACACACACACACAGCGATTAGACCCCGCCTTGACCAATTGGCTCCATCCATGTACAGCAGCCATATTCCTTATACTTCCTTCACAGGTGTTAACAATGATGCTTATTAACACTATGAGGGCTTTAAATTATTTAATCCATGTTGTAGCCACGGTTAACACGCTAAACCCGCTGTTTGTTTAATGTGTTTAATTCGCCGCTGTTTGATTATTATGATACAAATCCGGATTTGTCGCGGACATTGTGACAAGGCGGTCGTGTTATGATGACGTAGCCGGAAATCAAACATCCGCTGGCTTGCAAGGGCTTCTGGGAAACTGAGTCCAATACAAAGTGAACGAGGGGGTAGAGACAATCTTGGCTCGCTTTGCTCTTTGTCTGTGACCCGGATCAAGGAAGTGGCTTTTTTGCCGGCTCAATAACATGCTGGGAGTGTTTACTAGCGGTTTTTCACGGATCAAAGGCGCAAATACTTCGGCGTATGCTGAAGTATTTGCCTAAACACCTATTTGCGTGGAACGTGGAACGTGGAAATTGCATGGAACTTGGGTTAGGCCGTCAACGTGTTAAGGTTGTGTTCCATCCATTCTGGTCGAAACAGTCAGGGTGCTGTTATATTGTGCATGTTGGCTCACTGGAAATAGTGTCCGGTACACAGCGGAAGGATGAGAACTGTGTATGGTTCCCAGTTCGATCCCAGGCGCTACCCCAGAGTTGGTGTCTATAAGCAGCCACAGGCGTTGTGTCGATTGTGTTGTGTTTCTAATTGTGATATTTACTTCATGGCTTCCTGAGCTTGTAGATAGGCTGTTTGAGCTTTTTTTTTTTATAGACAGCTATGTGTGTGGGTGGGTGGCTGGGTGGGTGGGTCTGAGCACAGAAATATATAGCGTTTGTTCACCACCAGGTGTCACTGTTGCACAGCCTAACACAGACACACAGGCCAGAGGGGGTACAGTACAGTACAGTACAGTACAGTACAGTACAGTACAGTACAGTACAGTACAGTACAGTACAGTACAGTACAGTACAGTACAGTACAGCACCACTCACTTCAGACGGGTCTGATTTTTTTTTAAAGCTTTGGAAATCATCACTACATGTCCAAGTAGGCAGTGGTGGAAGAATTGATATTTTAATTAAAGTAAAAGTATAGCAATACCACAATATAGAAAATACTCTGTTACTGTTACAAGTAAAAGGCCTGTGTTAAAAATGTTACAAGTAAAAGTACAAAGGTATTGGCATCATATAGCATCAATAGCAGATTGGCTATATTTCAAATAGCCCATGTATAAAATAGGGCTGAAGTAGTGGTTAATGTATGCTTTCGAAAATAAAATAATTTATATCTGCAGAGTAACTAGTGACTAAAGTATTAAAAGTGCAACATTTGCCTCTGAGATGTAGTGGTGGTTGGTGGTAGAAAGTATTGTAAATGGGAAATACTCCAGTAAAGTACAAATACATAACAATCCTGAAGTACAGTAAATGTACTACTTTACACCAGTGGTTCCCAAGGACCCCCAAATGAACATTAGGCTACGGACCCCCCATTTGAAAACATATGCCAGAGACCCTGATAATGGAGGATTCTTACAACTCTAGCAGTGATTCCGAAACATATTAATTTCATGGACCCCCCCAGTTTCACACACATTATGCTACGGACCCCCGATTTAATGGCATTTATATCTCTGGTACCCCAATTTATATTGTAAAACCACTGTTAATTTAACTAATGGAACCAAATGGTTCCATTTGTACACTCTCTGAGTTACAGACCCATAAGGGTCCATTTGGTTCCTAACTATCTCTAATTGAGCTAGGTACCCCCTGGAACTCCATCAAGTACCCCCAGCGGTCCCCAGACCCCTCTTTGGGAACCCATGCTTTACACCACTGAAACTAGGGATACCAGGTTGAACATGGATATATAATATGGAAAAAGGCGTTGAAATTATTATGATCCTGTGTTAACTACTTTTGCTGGGGAAACCCCTGGAGCCCCCCGGGACCCCCTTCCCTCAAGGCACCCCTGGGGCGTCTCCCATACAAGGTCTATGCGCATTCCCAAGATGAAATGCTCTCCCCTCCCAGTCAGCGCAAACTAAATGCATGCTTGAGTTGAAGACTTTTTTCTTCTTCCTATATCGAGGTCGGATCATGATGCAACTGTGTGTGTGTGTGTGTGTGTGTGTGTGTGTGTGTGTGTGTGTGTGTGTGTGTGTGTGTGTGTGTGTGTGTGTGTGTGTGTGTGTGTGTGTGTGTGTGTGTGTGTGTGTGTGTGTGTGTGTGTGTGTGCGCGCGCGCGCCACTACCATTTGTGTGATCTGTGAGGACCTGTCTATACTACTGCTATAGCATTATAACATTTGTGTGATCTGTGAGGACCTGTCTATACTACTGCTATAGCATTATAACATTTGTGTGATCTGTGAGGACCTGTCTACTCACTGCTAGTATTATCTTCCTGCTAATGGAGTCAGATCTTCATGGACAAATAATCCCCTCTAATGTCACCCGCCATCCGCCCGGGGGGCAGACCACCCTCAGTGGGGGAGCGGGGGAGCGGGGGAGAGTGGAGGAGGGAGCTAATTTCAAGCACACACAATAGACTTTACTATCCTAAAGGCTTTCTTTCCTCCTCGGCCCCATTTGTCTTTCTTCTCTCACATCACACTCGGCCCTAAAGGACTGATGTGCTGTGTGTTTGTGTGGGTGCGTGCGTGCGTGCGTGCGTGTGTGTGTTTCACTATACTTGCAGAGGTTAAATGCCCCCACAAGTATCTTCCTAATAAAAATCACACCCGTGTGAAGTAAGGGGCACTCATCATACCTCATCATACATCATCTCATACTGGCCAATGACAATTTGCGTCCTCACTTTTAGATTAGATTCAAGATTAGATTAAATGTATTGTCACTGCACATAGTATACAAATACTTTGTCTTCAATGTTTGTGTTGTTTACACAAACCCTCAAAGCGGGACATATAGGCCCTCAAAAAATTACAGTACTGGGTTTGTACTGATGTTCTTTATTGACTGAATCAGCTTTGTTTGAGTTAGTTTTTACCAGAGCCTTAGATATAGACAGAGTTACGCAAACTGCGTTCACTTCATGGGGCCAGTCCAATGGCGGCTCGCCTACAGTACATAGACTTCTATTGAGAATGGGGACAACCAACCGGGACAAGTCCTGGACCGGAAGTATGCAGAAATGCATTGGACCCAGGCAACAGCCCAGCTTTAATGATCTTAAATGCCTTTATTGTCTCCACCAGGCCGAAGGCATGGGGAGAGAGTATGTTTTGCACTCCATCCGTCCGTCCGTGTGTCCGTCCGTCCGTCCGTCTGTGACCAGCTAATCTCCGGCACCGTTAACCCGGTCGATGCCAAACTTTGCACACACACTCCCTGGATGCCAACGATGAACCTCTGCCCCAAAATTTCCAGAACAGTCTGTTCTAGCGCCACCAGGAGGCCGCTTTGTGCAAAACAAGTTTTTGGACAGTACACCTACAGATTTTGTCCAAACATCACGCAAATTGGTACACAGTCTCTCTAGAGCCATTCAACAAAACAGGTCTTTCAGATTTCTCAAACTCCATCCTGATTGGCTAAGATTGGCTTCCAAAGTTCGCAGGAGTGTTCAGTTTCAAACAAAATGCTGCAATTCATGAACACATTGTGTGATTTCCGTGAAATTGTGCACGCACATTCCCACTAGGCTGAGGAAGAAATGCCACATGAACATTTTCAACTCAGCCTCATGGTGGCGCTATAACTGGCCGAAAAGTGTTTTTACCTCTAACTGCACGGATCTGTGGATAACTTTGTATGCCAACTCCCTAGAGGCCAAGGGAAAACCTTTTCCTGGAATCTTTCACATCTGCTCTTTATAGCGCCACCAGGAGGCCGACATATGTAAAACACATTTTCTAATATTACTCCTTTTCACGCAAATCGGTACACATGCTCTCCATAGTCATGTGATCAAGACGGGTTTGTTTGATTTCTCATAATCCACCCTTATTGGCTACGATTGGCTTCTAAACTTTTCAGGAGTAGCCCGCTTTGTACCCGTTTTGTACAAATCGCCACAACTACTCAACGCAGCGTCCGATTGTGGTGAAACTGTGCATGGGTATTCCCACTAGGCTTTGGAAGAAATACCACTTGAAAGTTTTCCAATCAGCCTCATGGTGGCGCTACAACAGGCCAAGCCACGTCACACACACACACACACACACACACACACACACACACACACACACACACACACACACACACACACACACACACACACACGTTTATATTGCTCCTAAACATTTTGCCAAACATCACACTCACACTCCTATCCTCCTGGTGGAGACCTGTGCCCAGAAGGGCACTTTTTCTAGTTTTAAATTGTTTTGTAGTAATAGTAGTACAACATAAACATTAAAGAGACTTTAGTTGTTACTGTACAATACTTTAAAACAGTTGTCATGTTGCACACATGCTTAAAATAGCTCTTATTTGTGCCGCCCTCGTTGAAAACAATGTATTTCCAACTCCAGTTTGTCTCAGTTCAGGCTGCTTGAACAGCGCTTGAGCGCTCGGTTTCTGCCCCCTCAATATCGCAACTCTTCTATTAGCCTCTTCACTGTACAATGTAAGTCAATGAGGAGCATATTTTAAAATGATCCATTTCTCATCAATGGAGACATTATTTTAGATTTGCAAGACCTTTGGAGTTACAACATGACAAGGTACACAACCCAAACCTCTATACCAAATCGGTCTTGCCCTTTAACTCATTCGCCACCGAGACCGCCATCTCGTGGCTGAATGTTGTACTCGAAGACCACCAACCATTCATCTCTATGGAGAACGGTCTTATTTTTAAAGGCGTTTCACTCGAAAACGGAGAAACAGGAAGTGCAAAATCGCTATGTAACGTGTCCTGCGATTGTCATTTAATATCCACCCAAAGCATACATTTTGAGGTCATATCATTAGAGAAATGAGACGCAAATCAAGCTTGTTTTGACAGAGATATTAGGATTCTAAAAACTGCGTCCCCATAGACATAGCCAGCGGAATTTTAATTTCTGTTTTTTTATTATTTAAAAAAAAAATCACTGCACCGCATCTCGGCGACGAGGGCGCTTGGACAAGAAGGCGTCAAAAGACGTTCTAGGCGGCGAATGATGCATGGAGTTAATGTAGCACCATCATATAATAACCACTTTATCCAAGACCATTTATATGTTGGCTATTCAAAAATAGCAGATACAAGCTCACATCTTTTTGAAACAATATCAAACGTTTTGGAAACATTTGAATATATATATTTTTGTCTCCACCAGGCCGAAGGCATGGGGAGAGAGTATGTTTTGCACCCGGTCGATGCCAAATTTTGCACACACACTCCCTGGATGCCAACGATGAACCTCTGCCCCAAATATTACAGAACGGCCTGTTATAGCGCCACCAGGAGGCCGACTTTTGATAAACACATTTTTTGATATTACTTCTCCAGATTCTGTCCAAAAATCCCGCAAATCGTTACACACTATCTCTATAGTCATGTGTTCACGCCGGATCTGTCCGATATTTCATATTCCATCCTAATTGACTAACATTGGCTTTCAAAGTTTGCAGGATTGGCCCGTTTTGAACAAATAGCCTCAAATCATGAACGCAGCATGCAATTTACGTGAAATCTTTCACAGACTTTCCTACTAGGCTGAGGAATATATCCCACCCTTTTCACATTGGCCTGTTATAGCGCCACCAACAGGTGGATTTTTGTAAAACACATTTTTGGAACAAAATGCCTCAAATCATAAACGCAGCATGCAATTTACGTGAAATCTTTCACAGACTTTCCTACTAGGCTGAGGAATATATCCCACCCTTTTCACATTGGCCTGTTATAGCGCCACCAACAGGTGGATTTTTGCAAAACACATTTTTGGAACAAAATGCCTCAAATCATCCAATTGCCATCCAAGGCGTAAGATGAAATGGCACCCTTTTCACATTGACCTATTATAGCGCCACCATGAGGCCACAACCTGACCTGCCCTGGTGGAGACCTGTGCCCCGAGGGGCACTTTATCTAGTTAACATATTTTTTACACAAATCTTCTCTTTTGGGGGTCTCTGACAGAAAAACGGCGGTCCACGGCCCAAATACATCTTGTATTCCTTGGCGTGAAATGGCGAGAAGGCTATTTTTCCATGCCTCTGTCATGCGTTAATAACTGAAGATTGAAGTGTTCCCTGCCTCTATATCACATCATAAAAAGCACACATCAGCCATGGAAGGGCCTTGGCCACAGTCAGACACGGACAAACACGCAGAGAGAGAGAGAGAGAGAGAGGACAAAATGTTCCCCTTATATTACATCATTCGCAATCGCAACAACAAAATTTGTGCGAGCGGGGGAAAAAAGATCACAACATGACCTTAATAGTTGTTTTTTCTTTCTCCCCCGACTGAATATCATGAAGCCCTTTTTTGTGGCTGCCGCCCTAGCTTTTAATGGCCGTGTGTGTGTGTGTGTGTGTGTGTGTGTGTGTGTGTGTGTGTGTGTGTGTGTGTGTGTGTGTGTGTGTGTGTGTGTGTGTGTGTGTGTGTGTGTGTGTGTGTGTGTGTGTGTGTGTGTGTGTGTGTGTGTGTGTGTGTGTGTGTGTGTGTGTGTGTGTGTGCGTGCGTTCCCCCTGCTGCTACAAAAAAAGAAGAAAAAGAGAATGATGTCATGTGTGGAAGAAGGAAGGTATTTCTCTCAGACACAACCTGTCTACTCCTGTCAAGGGGCCACTGTAACTCGAGACGCCTTGAAAGTCTGGGGAGTGAAGCGCCGGTCACTTGCAGACAAGGGCGTTATTTATTTTCTCTGGAGGAGATTCAATACCTCCCCCTCCTCGTCCCCTCTCCTCCACCTCTTCTCCTCCCCCTCTCCTCCTCTTCCTCCTCCTCTTCTCCTCCTCCTCTTCTCCTCTTCCTCCTCTCCTCTCCTCTCCTCTTCCTCCTCCTCCTCTCCTCTCCTCTCCTCTCCTCTCCTCTCCTCTCCTCCTCCCCCCTCCTCCTCTTCCTCCTCCTCCTCCTCCTCCTCCTCCTCCCCTCTCCTCCTCCTCCTCTCCTCCACCTTCCCCTCCTGCGTAGCTGTGCTCGGTCCTGAGATGTGG
Organism: Electrona antarctica; assembly: GCF_951216825.1. Taxonomy (NCBI): domain Eukaryota; kingdom Metazoa; phylum Chordata; class Actinopteri; order Myctophiformes; family Myctophidae; genus Electrona; species Electrona antarctica. The sequence continues at coordinate 23,397,072 of NC_136791.1, read as the reverse complement.
AAGCGCACGCACGCACGCACGCACGCACACACACACACACACACACACACACACACACACCGCCTCCAGACACCGCAGGGCAGGCAGTGGTGCTGGACAAATTGCACCAGTGGTGTGAAGTGACTAGTAAGTGCATTTACTGGAGTACTGTAATTGAGTATTTCCAATTTCCAATACTTGTATTTCTTTATTTTCTTACAGTGCATCTCGGATCCAAATAGTGTACTTTCAACTACATTTACATTATTTGAAAACTTTACTACTTTGTAGTTTTTGATTTTTTTTACAACACATACATTACCCACAGCCCTATATAGGCCTATACATTTCAGCCTACAAAATCTGGTATTTTCAAAAAAACATTTGAAAACTTGAAATAGGACATTGTGCATAATGAGCACTTTTACTTTTCATTTTAAATTCCAGACTTTTACTTGTAAGGAGTATATATTGCTGTATTGCTACTTTACTACTCAAGTAAAGAAATGGAGTACTTTTTCCACCACTACCCAACAGTACTTGAGCCTAGTTCTCATAGTTTTTGTGTCAAGATCAAGGGCCCCCAAATTGATATGTATTCCCCCCCCCCCCCCCCACACACACACACACCAGGCCGAAGGCATGGGGAGAGAGTATGTTTTGTGTCCGTGTGTGTGTGTGTCTGTTACCAGCTAATCTCCGGCACCATTAACCCGGTCGATGCCAAATTTTGGATGCCAATGATGAACCTCTGCCCCACATTTTCAATGTCTGTTATAGCGCCACCAGGAGGCTGACTTTTGAAAAACATTTTTTTTATATTACTCCTCCAGATTCTGTCCAAAAATCCCGAAAATCGTTACACACTATCTCTATAGTCATGTGTTCAAGACGGATCTGTCCAATATTTCATATTCCATCCTAATTGGCTAACATTGGCTTTCAAAGTTTGCAGGATTGGCCCGTTTTATACAAAAAGCCTCAAATCATGAACGCAGCATGCAATTTACGTGAAATATTTCACAGACTTTCCTACTAGGCTGAGGAATATATTATATCCCACCTTTTTCACATTGGCCTGTTATAGCACCACCAACAGGTGGATTTTTCCAAAACCCATTTTTGAAACAAAATGCCTCAAATCATCCAATTGCCATCCAAGGCATGAGAAGAAATGGCACCCTTTTCACATTGGCCTATTATAGCGCCACCAGGAGGCCACAACCTGACCTGCCCTGGTGGAGACCTGTGCCCCGAGGGGCACTTTATCTACCGGTAGTTTATTCTGCATTTGAGCCACGGACCACCATTTGACATTTAGCCTTGCAAACCCAAAACTAAAGAATATGTCCACAATTCCTTGCTGTATTGATGTTGGTAGCATAGTAGAGATAACAGGCAAATGTTGATCACAATAACAATTATTTTACATTCTCTAATTGTGTAGACTTTTTGTAAATTAACTTAAGTAGCTAATGCAGATGTTTAACAATAATGTTATCTCTTGAGAGTGTGAAATGAAATCAAATGGACCCGTAAGGGTCCATTTGGTTTAATTTTACACTCAAGATCTACAAGGGTCAATTTGGTTTCCAAATCTCCCATCATCAGGGACCACCTGGAACCCCCTCAAGGACCACTGGTGGTCCCCGGACCACTGGTTGAGAACCACTGATCTACAGTATTGGACGCAGGACAGACTGGACACGTGACGTGCCTGCCTAGCAGATATGAAAACAAGGATGGGAAGAACTGACGTCTCTCTGGGTCGTCCTCAGACGGAGCCCTCCATTGTCGTTTCCAGTCATCCTGGTTCTCCAAATACATCTGGCCAGTTTCTTGGTGCTTTGCGAGTACATCCACGTATGTTAGTCTCTGCTAGTCTCATTCCCTAATAGGGTACAGTATAACATGTACACTCTTGCTGATGTTAAGTAGGCCTACTGCACGCAAAAACAACAGTCTTGTGTAGCACCCGTCTAGAGACTTCTGCAGGGTTGGCTTCAGGGTCCAGCATTCACTGCCATATAATAGAACAGACTCCACCGTTGCATATAGAAGAAGCTTAGTTTGATTTTACGGGGGAGGTTGGAGTTCCATACACTGGTCATGCCGTTCAGGGCCCCTCCATGCAAAGTGCCTATTCCTCACTTTAAAATCATGCTCTGTTGAGTTGACCCATGAGCCCACAGCTATACTATACTTGAGGTCCTTGACATCAGTCTTCTCTGATTCACAGTAGTTGATGGCCATTGTATCATCACGGATGTCAATATGCTTACTCTTAAGAGTGTTTTTAGAGCACTGGGTCAAGCAGAAACGGTCATGATTCTTGACGGTAACTCACTTGCATATTTACAGCCCAGAGGGCCAAGTATCCTTCAGGTCATTCCAGCTCTTTGTGTTCATGAACTGCCTCGAGCATCGTGCCAAGTGCGCGCCGTGCGAGCGAGCGGCTCTGGAGAATGTGCATGTCAGGATGAGTCACACATTCACAATGTAACTGTCTGTCTGTCCGTCCGTTGGGGAAGCAATGGGACCATTGAAAAGCAGCGAGCATGAGTCAGCGTGGGAAATGCATGAAAACATGCTCACTGCAATACCAACAGAGTATTAGGTTACATGAATCAGCATTCAGAATGTTCATATTATACGGTGTGTGTGTATGTGCGTGCGTGTGTGCGCGTGCGTGTGTGTGTGTAATATACAGTATAGGCCTATTGTTGCTGTCGGGCAGAAACCTCTTATCTCCATATTCAGATTCTTTTTTGTAGTTTTTTCGTAAATTATAACAATACGGGTGTGTAGGATGGGTGACAAATTCCAAATGTACTTTGTCAATGAATTTAGCTTTCTCTCTCCATTCTGTCATAAACTATAGTAAAACCAAACCAAAACAGGGCGGCGGTGGCTCAGGGGGTAGAGTGGCTGGATGGTAACTGCAAGGTTGCCAGTTCGAACCCGTGCTCCCCCAGAGTTGGTGTCCTTGCACTATATATTTCTAAAACTATGAAACATTTCAAAGATTTCTTTTCAGGCAAACATGTCCACCGTAAGATGAACCTAAATAGTAGCATGGCAAAGTTTGTGCTATTGCCATTGAGAATGCATTGGGCATTTAAGTTAAATACGGGGGGGGACATATTTTGACAGCAGAAACTGCCTGTCATAATTCCAAAGCCCCCCCAGGTACATTATATTAAACTATTTTCAGCAATGGTACACTTGGTAAATGGTAAATCTTGTTGAGCTGGTCATTTTGAAAGTAGATCTCACGTCATAAATGTGTGGGCACCCCTGCACTACAGCGTCACAACAAAACATAAAAAGTTTCTCGATCTGCTAATTTAAATAATAACCACATAGGATCCACTGGAACAAAGCCTTTTTTATTTTGTTCGGTCAATTTCCTGACCAGTATCCAGTCTCTGGGTGCCTATAGCGCTACCCTGACATCCCAATAGTCCCACATTACTAACCCTCCCCCTAACCGTAACCACACACGGAAGCCACGGGTGAGTCTTTTTTTTGGTTTGTTTTTTAAGATATTTTTGGGGGGCTTTTTATGCCTTTACTGACAGTAGTGCGACAGGAAATGGGGAGAGAGATGGGGGGGTTGACACACACGCAGCAAAGGTCGTCGGGATCGGGACTCAAACCTGCGACACGCTGTCGGGCTGGATTACTAGCCTATAGGTGGGCTCACCACAGGTGAGCCTTAACCAGGCGGGCCACGTATGTCGGACTATTGGTTACGTTGGACTAACGTATGTTAGTCTCCACCCGTCAGCGACGATATCGGAGACGGGAGAGACGTTATAAACCTTTGAAACCGTAGACAAGAAATCCACCAATCGGCACACGTCATCTAATGGAGGAGATTAAAAATTGCATTTGTGAGGAATTCGATGGTTAATTGATTGCGCGTCTTGGGGGGGAGGGGCCAAAAAACTCCCAAATGTAATGTGAAATAATATGAGTGCTGCATGCGACTAAAAGCCAGCGTGAAAACATGCTCTATGTCGTAGCCTTCTGCATTAGAGAGCACACGCACGCACGCACGCATGCACACACACACACTCGTGCACAAACACACACACACACACACACACACACACACATACACACACACACATACACACACACGTAGCCATCGATTGGCTTAAAAGGTTATGCGGATCAATACAAAGTTGTTTTGGGCACCATAGCTATTATATTAATGTCATCCTGAAGAATAGCCACTGGCCTAGGTGGCTTGCATGCCAGCCGGACGCTTTTCTCCTTATTAACCACTTGAGAGACCCTGTAGCTAGCATCCCTATTCACTTGGGGGGGGGGGGGGGGGGGGGGGGGGGTGACATTCAGCAAAAATAGCCGATCTGGCCTGGGCCATGGCTCAGTGGTCCAGGCACCTTGGCTGGTAACCCAGTCTGGCAGTGTGCCGCGGGTTCGACTCCCGATCCCGACAGCCTTTACTGCATGTCTTCCCCCCATCTCTCTTCCCATTTCCTGTCGGCCTACTGTCTGTCCCTCCATAAAATATATAAAATAAAGGTGAAAGCCACAAAAAAAAACATTAAAAAAAAAAGAAATAGCCGATCTACAAGCTCACAACGCATCACAACGAGACTCGTCGTGACAGTTATTCTTTTTTTGTGACCAACTTCAGTATAACTAAGTTATTCTGAATGACGGAGTATGATTGATGCATTCCTCCCTGTCTGTCTTTGGCTGTCGGTATCGGGAAAACAAACCAGTGACGAACAAATGAATACTTCTTTGAAGACCTGTTGATAACGTGACGTGACATCACGTGGCATGCAAGTCTAAGGACTTTTAATGCTTGTTTAGAGTACGATGTTTGTTTCAAGGAGTGAGGTGCCCCTCATTTCACATGAGTGTGATTTTTAATATTTATTCATTTAATTTTCAGCTCCTTTTCCAGTTGCCTCCCCCATGCAGCCAGGAGCCCTCTGGTGCCCCCACTGGGAAGACGCCCTGTCCTGTACGACTGCCTGGGTAAGTTAATCATTATGTACTAGATCGTTGCCCGTCGGGCACCGGCCTACTTGGGAATGATGCACGTTTTGAACAATGAACATCGAGAATGCAAACCCCCACCCTAGTATGCAATACCCGTTATATCCGTTGTCATAGCACCTGTTTTGTCTGTCTGTCTGTCTGTCTGTCTGTCTGTCTGTCTGTCTGTCTGTCTGTCTGTCTGTCTGTGATAATTTGAACTGACTAAGCAATCAAATGGCAGGTGTGGAGAATAATTTGAAGTCGGTGGGGCGAAGGGTTCTTGAGTTATGTGGATTACAGACACACGTACGCACAGAGACGACACGTGGTGCGAGTATTGTAAGAAGGGGAAGATCCTTGTTAGCTGTTACAGTAGAGCTAGTTGAGCAGTCGTGTGCTGTATGTATGACACAGAGGTTGACACGTTAATTTACTCTCAGTGGTGGAAAGTACATTTACTTAAGTACTGCATAAGTACAATACTTGAGTATTTCCAATTCCCAATACTTTTTTTTACTTTTGTTGTGTTGATTGTGATTGTTATTACAAAACATATATTATCACTTCAGCCCTATATACAGTACATTTCGGCCTTTTGAAAATAGCAGATCTACGAGCTTGTAGATCTGTTATTTTCAAACGATTTGTATACATTTTAAAACTTGAAATGGGGCATTCTGCATAATGAGTACTTTTACATTTGGTGCTTTAAGTACATTTTAATGCCTATACTTTTGTACTTTTACTCAAGTACTCTGTTACAACCTCAAGTTGTGTTGCGCTCTGTCTATTAGTCAAGTGTGTTGTTCACATTATAGTACAAGGAAGATGAAGGAGTTTGATTTGGTATAGATTGTCCTCCCAGACACTTCACCCATTTCGACCTGATACCAGATTCTACAAATGTCTTCTAAATCATGATAGTTTTCAGAAAAACGTATGTTTCTATGTCAAACTATTTCATGTCAAGGATGTAATTGGCCGCCGACCCCCATCTGAAATATTTTTGTTCCAGGGACCCCCCCAGAAGCAAAGATTTGAGTTCAAAACGTTCTCTCTGAAGGAATAAATATTCAAAGATTTGCGCCACATTTTCACAATTTTTCAAAAATAGCAGACCTACAAGCTCGTGCCGCGCTATGAGCTTGTAGATCTGCTATTTTTCAATAGCTAAAGTATAACATAATGCTTATAGACAAACTACAACGTCACACAAACACGTCCGAACTACGAGCTCACAACGCGCCGCCGCCGCCCACGTTGCAACCTCGTTACAGATATGCTATGCTTTTGCGATATTCAAAATGTTTTGAAAGTGAAAGTGAAAATGAAAAGTATGAACAAGAAGTTCATGACTTAATCCTGGTCTCAGTCTATAAAAACTGCCTCCCCTCTGGTCAGCCTGGGGCGCCTAATGGAGGGGAAAGGAACTGGTTGGAATAACGTGTTCCTTCCACACGCTATACGTCCAACCGGGTAAACTCCCCCCTGTCAGGTGAAAAGCAGCGGATTAATAATAATAATAATAATAATAATAATAATAATGAATTGCATTTTTATAGCGCTTTTCCAAGTGCTCAAAGCGCTTTACAATGGTTCATTCATTCATACATTGGGAGGTGAAGCGGCGAACAGTCGACGCCAGCGTCCTCACTTCCCACATTCACACACCAATGGTGGCAAGCTTACACCGACCGACTCATTGGAGGCAATGTAGGGTTCAGTGTCTTGCCCAAGGACACTTTGACATGTGGACAGGAGGAGAGCGGGGATTCGAACCGCCGACCCAGGGATCATTGGACGACCTGCTCTACCTCCTGAGCCACAGCCGCCCAATTGGACTATACTCATGCATAGAAGGAAGCATGAGGTTGGTCCGTTGCTCTCCCCAGGTTGGCAGAGGGAGTGTAGAGCCCGGGATTAGATAATAGGCACTGGGTGAAAAAACGGGTTGAAAAACCGTGAAAAAAAAAAGCTTGTGACTAAATATTAACTACGTTGGATCCATTCGGAAAACACATTCTTTTTGGAACATGCAATGTTTCCACGTTCACAGGACATATGTTGTGATGATGATGATGATGATGATGATGAGACATGCATAGCAATGTGTGTCATCATCAAAGAGCAGTTATAAATATAGCAGCGATAGCTGCACGCACTTCACACGTCTCAAGGCTGACGTAGTCAAGTGCTTGTTTACCGCACTGCGTGTACTCTGCCAAGCATACACCCTTATGGGACCATTCTTAAAGCCCAAACCACACCAATGATACGCCACACAACTCCTTGGAACATGCAACTGCTTGCAACTGCCTGCGACAGAATTGACCGTATGCAGACGGCGGCCATCTTGCCATTAAGTTAACTAGAGCAGTGCCCGTTGCAGGGCAGTGCACTGGCCTACTTGGAACGATGCAAGTTGGAAAGGCATGCCCCACCCATGCAGTTATTCTGTCCGTGTCCCTTTTCTGCCCATTATATGGAGTTATGTTATTATGGGCATGCCTGTTATTGTCAGGCATGCCCAAATATCATGGAGAACATATTTGTGATGTCAGAACAGGCCAGCTCCATATCCGGAGATATAGGTCCAGAGACCGGGAAGAGGGTTTTGTGCATGATTCCGGACAACCGGCTATCCGACGGACTCGACACCGGGCACTGCACTCCCTGTGGAGGTGTGGAACGCGTGTGTCGAATTTGGAAGTCGGTGGTTGGCGAACGGTTCTCGAGTTAACTTGTCTTACAGTCTTATGTACACACAGCGACTTGGTACATTTATAGATAGGATAGATGACAGGTTGACAACTATAGCCATGTTGCCCGTGTATAACGTATTTCTGACAAACACGGCAAGGAGTCGAAATATTGGAGATAAGAGGTTTCTGCCCCGACGGTGTCGACAGCCTACATTCCAACCCGTGCTATACGGTATGTACAAAGCGATTACCTATGCCACCCACGTCTTAAGGCACAAACCTTCCCTCAGCCGCCTCCTGCTCTATATCATCCCCCTGTTCTTCCACCTCCTTCCTCCCTCCCCATGGCCTGAGGGAGCTGTTAGCTATCTGGATGCTGCTCTGCTGCTCTATTGTGAGGAGCGCTCATTGATTGCCTCTCTCTCTCCCTCTCTCTCTCTCTCTCTCTCTCTGCTCTCCCACATGCAGTCAGCCTGAGCCAGTCAGCATGGTATGGGGCCAGGGCTGTCTGCCTTATCTGGCAGCGCTCAGTCCCACACGCACACACACACACACACACACACACTGAGGAGAAAGGAACAGGGGGGGGGAGAGATGGAGATGGAGCGAGAGCATTTCTACACAGTGCTGTCTAAGCTCCCACAAACGGCGGTAGCATAATTTGTTTTCTGTCCTCTCCCCCCCCCCCCCCCCCCCCTCTCTCTCTCTCTCTCTCTCTCTCTCTCTCTCTCTCGTTCTCTCCTCTCTCAGCCTAGCGTTTGAATCAATAGTGTACTCAGCCACATTTCTCTCTCATCTTGTGTTTTTTTTAATAGTGTTCCTCCTTTCTTTTGGTGCCTTTTCTTTCTCTCTCTCTCTCTCTCTCTGTGTGTGTGTGTGTGTGTGTGTGTGTGTGTGTGTGTGTGTGTGTGTGTGTGTGTGTGTGTGTGTGTGTGTGTGTGTGTGTGTGTGTGTGTGTGTGTGTGTGTGTGTGTGTGTGCGTGTGCGTGTGTGTACGAGTGTGTACGAGCAGCTTCACACCATCACAACCCCACTATGTAACGGTGCTGTATTAAAGCCTCCTGCTGCTTCTTTCACTGCATGGCAGCTTCATGAAATATGAATGATTGACACTATGCTGCTGTAGGCCTGTTGCCTGTCTGTTTGTCTGCCTACTGCTACTACTATCACATCACCCCGGACGCACGCACACACACACAACTGTTACTTTTCAGGATTGCAAGAGTAGGTATAGTGGATCTTGTCGATCTGCCTGATTTTGATGCTTTTGTGCGACGCTCTATGATGATCTAAGTATAGGGTTTAGTAGGACCCATCATGACATGCACACATGTAGCACCATCAATATGTGAGCGTGAAGGTTCCTGGTTCCATCCTTAGAGTATATATGAATAGAGACGGCACCCGAGTTCTCCTCCCATCCACTTGCATTAAGTTGCTCTAAAGCGCATGAGGCGATTTCACTCCTCCTTCCGGCTAGGAACAGAGTGCATTCTGGGATGGATTTTCCCCAAACACATGAACGTGCTGCCGTTGAACGTGTCATCGTGGACGTGCACAATGATAGTCAACGGACCAGCGCGTTCATGTGTTTGGGCCCACGCTGCAATACCAGATTCGGCCACTATGTAAATTTCTCCTCAGGGTTTCCTCCGGGTGCCGTCTCTATTCATATATACTCTAAGGTTCCATCCCCGGGCTCCCACCGCATGGCCCCATGGGTTAATCTAATGCACATTCGACAAATGTGCTGCCATGCACGCACACACGCACACACACACACACACATACACACACACACGCACACATACAGTACACACACATACACATACACATACACACACACACATACACATACACATACACATACACATACACACGCAGGCAGGCACGCAGGCACGTACTGACTGAATGCAAACCCTGCCGATGGAGAGAGAGAGAGAGTTTATTAGTTCTTTCTCCGTGGGGTTTCCGGTTTCCATACAGCGGCAGGCAGGCAGGGATCCCTCTAGGTCTTCAGACAGCGGGGTGGCAGACATGCTGTAAACAAGCATCACAAACCTCGGTGTGTGTGTGTGAACGAAGGAAGGAACGGCAGTGCTGATGTCAGCACGACTCAAAGTCTCCCTCCATCACACAGCCGTATGAAGCCTCCCGCCACATCCATCACACCCCCCTGCCTCTGTCAAACACTCTTCAGAGAGGTTCTCAAGCATGTTCATGTCAAGGACCCCCAAATTGATGCTGTATGTGTGTTATGGAACGGCATCTGTGTCGCCTTATAGCTTTTAAACCACTTTAACTATTATTTTAAACTTTAGCTGTTGAAAAATTGCAGATCTACAAGCTCATAGTGCGTGCTTATCTACACGCCTACGAGCTTGCAGATCTACCTTTTTTTTATCGTGAAAACTGTTTGCTGCGTGGAACAAAATATTTTGCAATGGGGGTCATTCTGGGGGTCCTTAACATGAAATAGTTTGAGAACCACTGACATAGAATCATACGTTTCTCAGAAAACTGTTTTAGGATTTAGAACACACTCGGTCTGAGGTCTTAATAAGAGGTTTCTGCCTGGCAGACAGTGTATATTGTATGCAACGTGGCCCGGTCTCTCTGGAGTGAGTGTTGAATTATAGTAGCCCTCAGTCAGTCCCCATCATCAAAGTAGCCTTATAGAGCAAAGTGGCCCCGATGATGAAACGTGCATCTTAACGAGATGTTGAAGAACCCGATCGTCTCTCTTAAATTAATTGATTGTGTGGGACGGCGCGCCATTACGCTGTGTAACCATTCCTTGTGTTGATTTGATAGACTCCAGCAACAATAGCTGTGTGTGTGTGTGTGTGTGTGTGTGTGTGTGTGTGTGTGTGTGTGTGTGTGTGTGTGTGTGTGTGTGTGTGTGTGTGTGTGTGTGTGTGTGTGTGTGTGTGTGTGTGTGTGTGTGTGTGTGTGTGTGTGTGTGTGCGCGCATTAACCTTCGCTGGAGAGCGTTGCGGTAAAAAGCGTTTCTTTTTTCCTCCTTTGTTCTCTCCTTTGATGCGTTGGCTCGGCCCCTTGAATCAGTGCTTGTATGAAATTATAGCCAGAGCCAAGTGGAAGCCCAAAGTGGCCTCGTCTATAATCCATCCATCTTGTTGGCAGCCATCTGGCTATATTGTTTTGGAAAAAAAAGCTGGCTGGGCCACTTTGCCTTCAGTCGCTGCTATGAATGTCATGTCAGCGGGGGAAAGTAACCAAGTGCGCCTGTATACGCTTTCTCAAGTGTTGTCGGCCTAGTAGGCCTACTACTAAGTACTAGTATATTGAGGTGCTTTTTGCTTTACTTGTCTTTACTTGTATTCCGATTTTGTTTATGCTTCTACTCCGCTACGTCTTAGACTGAGTCAAATATTGTACTTTTTACTCTACTGCAAACTGAAAACTTGGAGTTCCAAGTTACTTCATTCTGATTATGTATTGTGACAAAACATACATCAACCAATTAAGCCTTTTTCATTCTTCATCCAATTAAAGATGGCTTCTACAACAGCTGGCTCTACCCTTAGGTTGACTAGTTTGATAAATTGTTTGAAAATAAATCCTCAAACGGGCCATTCATAATGAGTAGCCTACCTTTTACTTGAATACCTTTACTACAACTTTTTACTTTGTCTTTTAAGTATTGTGATACCAATACTAAAAGTAAATGTGGTGCTGTTACGGCTCAATGTTATTATTTCTAAATTGTGGTATTGCCACTTTTACTTTTACTGTCCGGAGGAAACCTCATAACTCCATTTTTGAGGTTTTTGATTTTTTTTCTATAGGCTAAATCAGTGCAATTGAACACCCTTTACGTCTGTGTATTGATTCGAAAATATTGAACGAATGGAAAGTAGTACAAAACACATTGGACTGTTGGACAAAACCTCTTAACTCCATTGGACCCTCAAACTGTCTGCTAAAACAACTCCACCACCTCTCTCCTTCTCATGCAAGTAATTGACAATATCTAAAGTCACAACACCAACTTTGATGAGGCTTTATTGCTTCATTTAAAAAAATATATGGTTTTCTTAATTTCCTTAAAATGTATATTTTTCATTCCCTGAAAAATGAACATTTTGGAGTTATGAGGTTTGATCCTGACAGCAACGATATAAATACCAATCTTCCAGCACTGAGTCGTACTACTACAACAAGCCATTCCTGCTGAGCGAGCGGCCTGCAGACTGCTTTGACATCCGTAGCGGACCTTTCCGTCTCGAGATGGCATTAAAATAATACATGATGGATGAGCCACGGCAGATAATGTTATGATCCGACTGGAAGTCTAGAGTGGCCTTACAAAGGATCCGTCAGTTGTTGAGCCCAACAGCTTTAACCCATTCTGGACGGTCGGGAACCCCTTTTGGTGTTTTAAGCATTATGTTATCCTTTAGCTGTTGAAAAATAGCAGATCTACAAGCTCATACCGCGGCACCGAGTGCTGTGCTAGGAGCTTGTAGGTCTGCTATTTTTGAAAAATCGAGAAAATGTGGCGCAAATCTTTGAATATATGCTTTCACAGCAAACGTTTTTAACTCAAATCTTTGCTTCTCGGGGGTCCCTGGAACAACATGTTTTGAGATGGGGTCGGAGGCCAATTACATTTTTGGGGGTCCTTGACATTAAAACGACGGGTTTTTCTGAAAACTGTCATGATTTAGAAGACATTTGTAGAATGGTCCTCAGGTCTAAATGGGTTAAGGCTATGGTTACAGGGATAGCTTTCTATTGGACTCCACCATAGAGCAGTAATCCTATGGAAGGTTGGATTGTCTCGACAACAAGAGAACCTCAAGGGTATCGTGTCGGGGGGGATGAGAGCACGGATGTCTGACATGGTCCGCACTTAGAGATATCGTCACTGTCGGTGCAGAAACCTCTCATCTCCATATTCAAACCTTTTGTGGGTGTTTTTTTTGTCAGGTGAAATATCAGTTCCTGTGTGCGCATGAGGCATTTATTTATTTAACACCCTGAGTGCACAGGACGGAGTTCTCTGCCCTATCAATTAGAAACGCCCAGCGCTCAGGACGGAGATTGATCAAAAGGACGGAGATTATTGATATCAAAACCGATCGCATCGCTCCACAGCTGGCTCCGGTCTGAGAGCAGGGAAGATGCACAACGGAGACGGCGTTTATTTCACCTGACAAATATGACCATGTAATATTTCTTGTTTTGTAAACAAACACCCTACTTGATCACACACCACAGCGTCACACAGCAAAAGCATCAAAAGTAGCAGATCCACAAGCTCGAAGCACATCTGCTACTTTTGATGCTATACTTTTGAATTTGAATCCTTTTTTTTCTTCCCTATTTCCTGAAAGGTGAACGGTTTTGGACGTACAAGGTTTCCAACGTGACAACGAGGAGGTTGACTTTGTCAGGTGGAAACCTCAAAACCTTCGAAATTGAAAAGTATCGCGGTGGGGGCACAAGCGCTGTGAGCATGCGGATCTGCTATACTTTGCCGCTTTCGTGCGGCCGATGCTGCAGTATGATCGGGTCAAGTGGGACAAACATTTTATCACAAAGAAAACACACACAACAAAAGTCAGAATACGGAGATGAGATAAGAGGTTTCCTCCCCGGCGGGAAGGATGTGACAGGTGATAAACATTAGCCACAGGGGGGGGGGGGGGGGGGGGGGAGAGAGAGAGAGGAGAGAGAGAGAGAGAGAGGAGAGAGAGAGAGGAGAGGAGAGAGAGAGAGGAGAGAGAGAGAGAGAGAGAGAGAGAGAGAGAGAGAGAGAGAGAGAGAGAGAGAGAGAGAGAGAGAGAGAGAGAGCTAACACACCGGTGACACAGAAGACTTCAGCACTAGAGCACTTTGACATTGAACGCTCGCCTGTCCTCTCACTCTCTGTCTCTCTGTGTGTCTCTCTCTCTCTGTGTCTGTCTCTCTCTCTGAAACGCCATACAATCTCCTTCTAAGAACCCGGCCCCCCGAAATAAAGATGAGTGACTGACTGCCGGAGCCGGTGATGTCAGCGGCCACATTCGTCCCCGTCACCGTAAAGAGCTTTGGTGTCCTTGAGACACAGTAGGCTGTACAGTATACGTATGGTGTGACAGCAGGACCGACCGCCCCCCCTGCTGCTATACAGACCCCCTACACACACACACACACACACACACTGGTGGAACGTAAACAAGTACATGTACATGAGTATAGTGCTTTCTACTTTTGGTATACTTTAAGTACATTTTGATGCCAATTTTGCATTTGCACTTTTACTCATGTTATAGTAACAGAGTATCAGTGTTGTTGTTTTTGGCAGCAAATTTCTATTTTAGTTTTAGTCATAGTAGTCTCTTGAATAGTGTACATTTAGTTTCAGTCAGCTATTTTCAGCATGCAACCAATATTGTAACATTATAGTGGATCTCTTGTCCACTAGTCCCTAACATTATAGTCTAGTTTTTATTTGTTGATGACATTTTCAGTATATTTAGTCTTAGTTTTAGTCATCATGGCTTAGTTTTCATTTAGTTTTTATGTCGTTTTGTCGACGAACATTTTTCGTCACAGTATTAGTCGACGAAAACAACACTGCGGAGTATGCAGTATTGATACTAAAAAAAGAATTGAGTAATACTTTTCCCACCACTGTCCTTGAGACACCACTGCTATGGGCTGGGCTGGTCCGGAAGCCCCCCCACACACCCACCCACCTAGCCCCACCCCACACACCCACCCACCCACCTAACTCCACCCCACACACCCACCACCTAGCCCCACCCCACACACCCACCCACCCACCTAACTCCACCCCACACACCCACCCACCTAACTCCACCCCACACACCCACCCACCTAGCCCCACCCCACACACCCACCCACCCACCCACCTAACTCCACCCCACCCACCCACCTAACTCCACCCCACACACCCACCCACCTAGCCCCACCCCACACAAACTCCACCCACCAAACTCCACCCCACACACCCACCCACCTAACTCCACCCCACCCACCCACCTAACTCCACCCCACACACCCACCCACCTAACTCCACCCCACACACCCACCCACCCACCTAACTCCACCCCACACACCCACCCACCTAACTCCACCCCACACACCCACCCACCTAACTCCACCCCACACACCCACCCACCCACCTAACTCCACCCCACACACCCACCCACCTAACTCCACCCCACACACCCACCCACCTAGCCCCACCCCACACACCCACCCACCCACCTAACTCCACCCCACACACCCACCCACCTAACTCCACCCCACACACCCACCCACCTAGCCCCACCCCACACAAACTCCACCCACCTAACTCCACCCCACACACCCACCCACCTAACTCCACCCCACCCACCCACCTAACTCCACCCCACACACCCACCCACCTAACTCCACCCCACACACCCACCCACCCACCTAACTCCACCCCACACACCCACCCACCTAACTCCACCCCACACACCCACCCACCTAACTCCACCCCACACACCCACCCACCTAACTCCACCCCACACACCCACCCACCTAACTCCACCCCACACACCCACCCACCTAGCCCCACCCCACACACCCACCCACCTAACTCCACCCCACACACCCACCCACCTAGCCCCACCCCACACACCCACCCACCCACCTAACTCCACCCCACACACCCACCCACCTAGCCCCACCCCACACACCCACCCACCTAACTCCACCCCACACACTCACCCACCTAGCCCCACCCCACACACCCACCTAACTCGACCCCACACAGCCACCCACCCACCTAACTCCACCCCACACACCCACCCACCCACCTAACTCCACCCCACACACCCACCCATTCCATCGCTGCCCCAGCTCCGGCCCCCATGCTGCTCCATCAGTGTCAGAATGCCTCCGGGCAGGAAGCTATAAGGATGGCAGGCCATGCAGAGCAGTCATCAGTTAGCCCCCTGGCGGCAAATTATCCTTCCCTTTTTTAAAGGAGTCCGGAACACGCTGGATCTGTACCTTATTGAGCCAGCGAGATGAGCTTAATAAAGCAGATGTTCTCCAAGTGGAGGGGGGACCCCATGGGGGGGTCTTTTAATGAGATGGTTCCAGGGGGTCCCCCGGCCAAA
>NC_136791.1:23289842-23381043 GCF_951216825.1 Electrona antarctica | reverse complement strand
TGTACATACATACATACATACATACATACATACATACATACATACATACATAGTGAAATTAGCCAATGTACAAGCTCTGCAATTTTTACTATAGTTCGTTTGTTTCAGAATCTATATATTTTTATTTAGTTTTTTTTTTAATTAAAAAAATATATAACATTAAAATATCTATATAGTCTATATAGATATTCTATATAATATAGAAATCATACAGAAGGTGGACCTAAAACAAATGACCTAAAATAAAATGCTTAAGACCCCAACGTGGGTCCTGAGCCACAGTTTGGGAAACACTGCAGAAGAAGATGTCACACAGGAGATGAACGTAAAGTCAAATAAATAAGGATGATGAAATAATCGAAAACAACATAGCAATTCTGTACTAGCTAACTGTCTGTGCGTTATTTATTATTAATCTTCTAAATAAAATATGAGAAGAACAGAAAGAAGAATTGATATTTAATTTAACTTGCACTCAAGTGTGTGTGTGTGTGTGTGTGTGTGTGTGTGTGTGTGTGTGTGTGTGTGTGTGTGTGTGTGTGTGTGTGTGTGTGTGTGTGTGTGTGTGTGTGTGTGTGTGTGTGTGTGTGATTATATAAAACCATACAAACCGCATAAAACATATAGGCCTAATAACCAAACCATGTACTGTTTGCGGTCTTCATGCCAATAACAGACTAGCCTATGGGGTCCACCCTATATGCTTTCTATGGCATAGGCAGCTCCCGGCAGGATCCGCCGGGAGAATCTAGATGCAGCTGCGCGACATGAGACTAATTAATTAGAGCGACAGAAAGAGAGAGGAGTGTGTGTGTACGGGTGTGCGTGTGTGCATCAATTTAACAAAGGTGCAGACGATCAGAAATCAGCAGAGAGTGATCGACGTTTGCGTTACTCTATGCCGAATTGAAGTGGACTCGGCCCCAGACTTTTTCTCCCTGGAAATAAAAACGTCTGGGTTTCCGAGGCTAATAACAGACTAACACAGACTACAGAAGTGGTTCTCAAAGTGGGGTCTGGGGACCCTCGAGGGGTCCTCGTGGGTGTTCCTGGAGGTCCCCGTGCAGCAAAATGTGTTTATATTGCATCACAATTGCCCTAACCTGGCTCCACCAGATGGGGGCGGTATTGAGTTCACAAGTTCATAATACAGCCTCCATCTGGGCGTTCAACCGTCGCGTGCCCGGGACGAACCAATCAGCGGCAGCTATACGGGCGGGATCTTGGCGAGACCGAGGTGCTATTTTCACAATGTTTGCCTCTCTTTCTTACATAATATTCGACAATTTGGTATAACAAGGTCCCTAAAAAGTCCCTAAAATTGTCCAATGTCCAGACAGTCTGTATACACATATACTGTATATCGTTTCCTTTACTTGACTATTGTAACTCCCTCCTTACTGGCCTATACCGACATGCGCACTTAAGCCTCTCCAATTGGTCCAAAATGCCGCAGCTCGCTTGGTCTTCAACCAGCCAAAATTCTCACATGTCTCCCCGCTTCTCCGCTCCCTCCATTGGCTCCCGGTCGCTTTTGTCGCATTATCTGAACCAATACTTTGATGTCAGTCAATTGAGTCTGCTTCTCTGCTACTGACCAGCCACCCTGTCATCAAATTATAGAGGGTATGCGCGTGACATCATCATCATACCCGGAAGTTATACGGGAACGCCTCTGAGGGCAAAAATATACTTTCTGGCCATGACAGTAGAGGGCAGCACGGGTCCACCCGGACCCGAATACCCGAGATCCGAACCGAGAACCGAGCCGGTTCGGGTGCAAAATATTGACATGCCGTCTGGGAACGGGTCGGTTCCATTTCAAAGCTGCGGGCCTCGTTTCGGGCATCTGAAATGCAGAATACCCGAAATGTCCGTGCAGGACCCGAGCTTTATTATATATTAAACCTTTCAACTTTAAAAATAGGTTTTGAAAATAGACATATTATGGTTATGCGTGCGTAATGATTATGTTCTAAAATACACGCCTCGAGGATTTGGAAATGGAACGTATCCACTGGTGGTGGGTGTGTCACAGGGCGCGTTCGGAAATACCGCACCGGAGCACACTCGCCTATTAGTTTGCATTGCACAGTGCGCTCAGTGCGCTATTTCCGAACGTGCCCACAGTGTGTGCGCGCAGTCACAGTAACAACACGAACACTAACACGAACATCATCATGGCGGCCCCCTTCTTGAGCGAGGTGAAACCGGTTAAACGCAAACTACAAGCAAACGATTACAGCACGCAATCTCCTAAAGGGAAGTCAGATGTCTGGGACAGTTTTGTTGTCATTGTCGACGCAGACGGTAACAATGTTGGTGCTGCTAAATGCACAAAGTGTGACTCATTGCTTACTTACGACATGCAGAAGACGGGAACATCTTCAGTGTTCAGTCTCATAATCACAGTCACGGTGAAAATAAGCATAATATAGGATTGGACACACCACGGGTGTAACGGGTCTTTCTGATCGGGTAGGTTTATTTCGGATCGGATCCTGTTTTTATCGGCTCCGGATCGGACCAGGTCCAATTCTTTCGGGTCCATTTCGAGTCGGGCACGGCAAATTGGAATGTTGCTAGGTTCCATATCGGTTCGGTTCTGATACCACCGGGTCCGTTTCGGACCGGGTCCAATTTTATGGACCTGTGCTCTACATGACAGCCCATACATCCAAACAGAAAAGTCCTATCTGATTGCATTAAACGATGATAAACTCACTTTGCCACTCCATTTGCCACTCACTTTATGCATGCGCATACCCTTTATTCCCTCTATTGGAGAGGGAAATCTGGAGCTCTCTGGTGGAGCTGTTGCCCCTGCGACCCGACTACGGATAAGCGGTTGAAGATGGATGGATGGATATACCCTCTATATTCATTGCCTCAGAAATATGATAAAAAAATCTCCATGAATTCCAAGGCTTCACGGAGTGTCTAATTCATAGAAAATGTATTTATTTTTTATATATATAGGCCTAATGGCCTATCCTTTTCTTTTTTTTGTGTGAACCTGAACCACTCCATTAAACATGATGACATTACATTACAGCCGCGGCTTGCAGCCAGCCCAGAGCCATCATCATCAGATCAGATCCGTGGACTGACTCCGGTACTCCGCGTTTTGCTTGCACCCAGCGAGCATGGCTCTGTGGTAACTGAATAGCCAGTGTAATTTGACACTTCAACTTGCCGTGCTCCACGGTAGTTGATTCACTCACTCACACACACACACACACACACACACACTACAGGCTCTACCTCTCTCTACCCCTCTCTCTCTCTCTCTCTCTGGGCGCCGCTCATGTCGTCTTTGTGAACTGGGAACGAACGAAGCAGCTAGGCAGGCAGGCAGCGCGCACACACATACACGTTATTACACACACACACGCACACACACCGCGTCCGCACGCACACACACACGTCGCACACAGTAAACACGAGGGTTTTTTGGTGACTACAAAAGCGGATTTCCTTCCTAACCTCCCCGTTCCACCGGCGTTCCGTGAGGTTCTTCCAACCAAAAAACATTCATCTCAAAGTAAGTTCCAGTTCGCAGCCTTGTTGTTAGTTTTATTCTTGATTATGTATTCCCACATGATCGCTGCTGCTGCTGTGTGTGTGTGTGTGTGTGTGTGTGTGTGTGTGTGTGTGTGTGTGTGTGTGTGTGTGTGTACAGACAGGCTTTGAAATGAACGTCTGTGCAATGCATGTGTATTGTGTATGTGTGTGTTCTACGAATGCACAGCGCTTGCTTCTACATCTTGCGATGGGTTTGTCAGTCAGTCTCTCGGATCTGTCCCTGCATGGACACACGACACGCGCGCACATAAACACGCACACACAGGACCAGCAGCGGTGTTGCTAACAATAGGGTGACCTCCCAGAACCTCTGATATTTATCCACAAATAGCATAAACTCGAGAACACATTCCGGGATCTGATCGTTCGTTCGTTCGTTAAATCTCTGCATGCAACGAGAGAGAGAGAGAGAGAAGCAGCAGCTATTATAGGTTCAAACAAACGGTGCGCATTTTACGCAGCGTGATTTCCCCAATGCAAGCCTTTACATTTAGAGTAGACAGACAGCGACCCAATGCAAGCCTTTACATTTAGACAGACAGCGACCCAATGCAAGCCTTTACATTTAGACAGACAGCGACCCAATGCAAGCCTTTACATTTAGACAGACAGACAGCGGGGCTTTATTTCCCTCTGACAATAATCAACGTCGCATCAGACATCATCATTGCTTGTTTAAACGCGGGCTTGTGTTGGCACTTTAGTTCTACATAACATTAGCCCCTAATAATAATATTATAGCCTCAGATCAAGACAGACAGGAGTCAAGGCTTGCTACCTACCACACAGATGTGTTTGATCGAGTGGAGTCTATCACACACATCTATGATAGCCTTGATCCTAAGGCTAATGATACATAACAGCACCATGTATGCAGACAGTGACAGGTTATTGCTGCTGCTGTTGCCGGTGTGTGTGTTGGGGTGGTACTGTTATGATTATTATTATATGATGATAACTGGGGATGCATGGCTGTCTTGTTTTCAACATGGCTCTGATGGTTGATATTATGGGATCAATTTGCGCATAATAAGTGTGTGTGTGTGTGTGTGTGTGTGTGTGTGTGTGTGTGTGTGTGTGTGTGTGTGTGTGTGTGTGTGTGTGTGTGTGTGTGTGTGTGTGTGTGTGTGTGTGTGTGTGTGTGTGTGTGTGTGTGTGTGTGTGTGTGTGTGTACACATAGTTACTGTAGCCTCTAGGTGTGATGATCAGCTGCCTTGCCTTTCCTTGGCTTGGCTTGGTTGGTCGGTCGATGCTGCTAAACTGGGAATGTGTGTCAGTCAGTTAGCTAATAGAAGGCTCGTCAGTGCTATTACAGGACCGCCTGTTGTAGTAATGCAATTAGTAGTAGTAGTACTAGGCTACAAGCAGCAACTCACTCCGTGCACTGTGTGTGTGTGTGTGTGTGTGTGCGCGCGCATCCTGACATTGTACACTATATCAGCCGTAACCTATACGTTACATAGAGCCAGCCTCACCTATAACGGTGCCTTAATGTTGTCTGTCGTTGCATTGATAAATCACACCGGTTCTCAAAAAACTAAAAAGGCTGCATTTCTTTAAAACACAGTTTTCGTGAATGAAGCCTCGATCGTTGTGGTCTGTTTGACATTGAAGCGTGTGTGTGTGTGTGTGTGTGTGTGTGTGTGTGTGTGTGTGTGTGTGTGTGTGTGTGTGTGTGTGTGTGTGTGTGTGTGTGTGTGTGTGTGTGTGTGTGTGTGTGTGTGTGTGTGTGTGTGTGTGTGTGTGTGTGTGTGTGTGTGTGTGTGTGTGTGTGTGTGTGTGTGTGTGTGTGTGTGTCAGGCAGCCTGTCTGCCTGGGTTTGGAGGATGGAACAACCCTCCCTCCCCGTTAAATTCCTCCGTCTGGCGATGAGGCCAGCCCGGGCAGAGAGAGGAGAGGAGAGGAGAGGAGGAGACATATTTTCTTTCATTATGCTGTGCGTGTGCGTGAGCGTGCCTGGCTAAAAAACAGAGAGGATGCAACCAAGTTGAAGCAGAAAAAAAGTTATAGAGCAAGAACACAGCGAGAAAAGGACACCTTTTATTTCCCGGGCTGACGAGATATGGATGTGTGGAGTCTATTAAGCGTGACTTGGAGCACCGAGGGATAGCCCATGCATAAAAACGACATAGTGTTCAGTTTGATTTGATCGCTTACAATAATTGTCATAACATATTATGACAATATCGCCTCATTGTTCCGTTCTTTGCCAGTTTTGTTGGTTCTGGCATTGATTGGTCTCTCTGTAGCCTGCTTTGGCTATTAAAAAAAATAGCAGATCTACAAGCTATTCTCGACATTAGTTCTGTGGACAATATCACCTGTTTCTTCTTGCGAGTGGCGACGTTTTTTTTGTTTTGCGTTGAAGCTAATCGGCTACTTGGATAAGCCGCGTTGTCCAATATATCCCACATTAAACAAGCAGAGTGTATATAGTCATACAGTCATCTCTCAGCACACAAGGGTTTTACCAACCAATCCTCCTGACAATTTAGAGAGACAGAGGGAGAGAGCGCCAAGCAATCTGCAACCCCTGGAAACAGGTGTGTGTGATCGCAGGGGGGGCAGCAGCTTCATCTGGTGTGTTTGGTCCCTGGTGGGGCCTCTCTGTGAGACAACACACACATGCGCACGCGCACGCACACACACACACACGTTTATGTTACTATACTTGTGGGGACATCAACTTTTTACTATGAAAATTCTATGAATGCTATTTTGACACTGGCTTGGAACCAAAATATTGCCTATAACCTCTAAATGTCTGATCCTAATCCTAAACCTAACCTCTAGTCTAAGGGCCCTATTTTCGTCCATGTTAATTCCCTTATCCTTAAACTACTTTGCTTTTTTTTTTTTTTTTTACTATTTTGAAAAACATTTTAAAATAGCCAATCTACATCGACACGTTGTGAGCTTGTAGACTGGCCATTTTAACTATTCAAAAATGGTTTTTCAAATTAGTATAAAAGGACAAAGACGTTTAAGGATAAGGGGTTTAGCATGGACGAAAATTGAGCCCTAAATGTCTGATCCTAACCCTAAACCTAACCTCTGGTCTTTTATGTCTGATTCTGAACTCCCAAAATATTGCTCAACAATGTCTTTCTTATTTGTGAAATTGTGCTATACTTGTTCTTGTGGCGACATTTGGCCCCTCACATGTATAGTGCCCCCCCCTCCCCATTAACACACACACACACACACACACACACACACACACACACACACACACACACACACACACACACACACACAGTCACACGCTGGTAGTAAGATGTTAAAAGGCGGCAGCTGGTTCTGTGCAGAAACAAGAGATTTTCAAGGTAATTGCTCGTTTCAAAGGGAGAGCTAAAAGACAAAAGGAGGCTCTACGTGTATTGTTTTCCTCTGGTTTCCGTGGCCTCGTGTCAGACAGTGTGCCATCGTGACAGGTAGCTGTTTGCACAAGGCAGGCGCCGTAGGAGCGATAAAAACAAGTCATAATCCAATTCATAACGCAGCCTGCTTGTCATTATCTCCGCCTGTGTCGTTCTGTCTGTCCTGCGTCGCACGCTGTCACGGGCGGCGCTGCTGCTATGACAACTGAACTTTCCCTTACGGAATCAATAGAGGTCGTGATCTGCCTGTCATTACATGATGCCGAGGAAAGACGATGCGTAAAATCTATGATTTTTCCGCCCTGGGATTCAAGCATCTATACTTTTAAAATAACTGTGGCGACTCTATAAGTCATGAAGAGTTCTCATAATGTAATACTTCCTTATACAACATCACATGTTGAATGTCCTTGACCTTTTAGTGACCTTTATATCTTGATAGTTGGAATATTTGTCGCAATAAGTGTTGCTTGTAAATGGTAAATGGTGCATTTTATATAGCACCTTTATCCAAGGCGCTTTGCATTGTGCATTCTCTCTCTCTCTCTCTCTCACACACGCACGCACGCGATTCAAGTTAACCCATTTTGGGCGGGAACCCCTTTTGGTGTTTCAAGCATTATGTTATACTTTAGCTATTGAGAAATAGCAGATCTACAAGCTCATACGAGCTTGCAGGTCTGCTATAGATTTTTCAGTAAACTGTCAGGATTTTAGAAGGCATTCGTAGAATCGTCCTCAGGCCATATTTTAAGACATTTAACTTCTTAAACCCTCAACAACGAGGAAACGTTCACTCTGTACTTGGTCTGCTTCTTTGTCCCTCTACACACCAAACCCCTTTGCCGAAAGTAGCCCGTCTATAAGATCACACAGTGTCTCGCGTGAGCTTGTAGATCTGCTATTTTTGGCTATAGTTCTCCTCAGAATAGGGATGCTAAGGTTCAAGTGGTTAAAGTGTATAGGGATGCTAGGGTTCAAGTAGGAGAAAAACAAATCACACAAAGATTGGGTGGATTGTGTTTGCTCGGTAGTCTACCGAGCAATCTTCCTTCCTACTCTCACCTATGGTCATCAAGTGTGGGTCATGAACGAAAGAATAAGGTCGCGAATACAAGCTGCCGGAATGAGTTTACTCCTACGGGTGGCTGGCATCTCCCTTAGAGATAGGGTGAGAAGTTCAGTCATCTCCCTTAGAGATAGGGTGAGAAGTTCAGTCATCTCCCTTAGAGATAGGGTGAGAAGTTCAGTCATCTCCCTTAGAGATAGGGTGAGAAGTTCAGTCATCTCCCTTAGAGATAGGGTGAGAGGTTCAGTCATCTCCCTTAGAGATAGGGTGAGAAGTTCAGTCATCTCCATTAGAGATAGGGTGAGAAGTTCAGTCACACGAGAGAGACTCCGAGTAGAGTCGCTGCTTCTTTGCCTGGAAAGGAGCCAGCTTAGGTGGTTCGGGCATCTGGTTAGGAGGCCTCTCGGGCGTCTCCCTAGGGAGGTCCTCGAGTCCCGTCCCCCTGGGAGGAGACCCCGGGGCAGACCAAGGCGCAGTTGGAGGAAACACATCGACTCACTAGCCTTGGAACATCTCGGGATCCCCCAGGAGGAAGTCACTAATGTTGCTCTGGAGAGGGAAGTCTGGAACACTCTGGTGGAGCTGTTGCCCCCACGACCCGACTATGGATAAGCGGTTGAAGATGGATGGATAGTGTGTTTTCCATGCTTATGACACTGATTGTGCTGTGTGACTGTGTATTTGCTATGCGTTGTGCAAAATATTAGTGCTGCACAATTAATCGAAAAAAGATCGCAATCTAGACACCTATGCAATCTCAATTCCTAAATTTGAGCAAAAATCGTGCACCACTTATTTGGCTGTCCAATTAATTGTAGTTACTTTCATGTTTTTGCTACAAGAGAGAGACTTTAAGAGAGTTTTAAGTCAAGCACTTTGATGTTGTCTGATGTCATGTGTGCCACATTTTGAATGTAGTAATTAATGTTCAGCAACTACAGACTAAAAGACAATGAATATTTTGATGGGAAAAATTGGTACAAGTACAAGGTCGTTCGTTGTTGTTGTCGGCAGGTGTTTGTGAAGTTCTCTTGACTCGTTTGGCATCGCTGGTATCTCACAGCAGTGGTTCGAAAACGTTTTGCCAAGCTAAGTACCCCCAAATTGATATGTATTTGGTCACGGCCCCCAGTTGGAAAGGTATTGTGCCAGCAGGGACCCCCAGGACAAAAACTATTAAAATGTTCAATCCTATATTTTAAATTTTTCAAAAAAAATAGCAACTACAAGCTTGCAGCGAGGCACAAAGTGACACGCTGTGATTCTTGTATATCTGCTATTTTTGAATAGCCAAACAAAGTATAAAATGTTGACTAAAGTGGTTAAAATGATTGTGACACATTTTGCTGGGGACTCCATGGTACCCTCCCACGGACCCCACTTTGAGAACAAATGTCTTACAGTACTTTGAGATTAGTTTCAAATCTAAAGTGCATCATAAATAAAATGTATTAGTATTACTTCTCTTACTCTGTAAATGTACCTGGCGTTGTTGTGAGCTTGTTAATCTGCTATTTCAGCTACTTCACATACAACACAAGTGTTCTAGGGCTTAAGTGGTTGACGTGGGATGCAAAGTATCTAAAGCATCTCTGTCGGAAGTTCTCCTTACTCACCGACACTCGTTAAGCATTAAAGAAAAAAAGAAAGAAACCTGGCGATGGCTAATCAGTGTTTTGACAGGCTGACATGTGGCCTGCCTGACTGTTAGTGTGCTGTTGTGGAGAGTGGTTGTGAAATACTTGGCTGCCGTTCACTCAACACGGATTCCTGCAGTCTGCTGTCTAGCCGTCCGACCGACCCGGCCCACCCACCGCCCACTCCTCGTCCGTCCCAGGCTTTGCTAGAATCCAGCCTTTTGTCTCTTCTCTTCTCTGAGCTTTTCTTTCTCTCTTCTTTCGCTTCACTTGTGGTCGAGCGTGGCTGGAGGAGCAGCATTTTTCACAAAGATGGAATCCTCATCCTTTTTAACGCCGAGACGCTGTTGTTCCTTTTTGTGGACTTCTTTTTAATATGGAAAACGTCTCTCTCTCTCTCTCTCACCGCATTGCTTTTTTTTTTTAAATAAAATATTCCGACGGAGGGGCTCTGTCTGAGGCACAGAGGTTGTGTAGTTATTATTGTCTTTAAAGACCAGGGTGACAGATCATTTTGAACACTGGACATTTTAATAATGTGAAGGAAAAAAAACAGTACCTGTGTTGTTATAATTGGGCATTCTCATAAATAATAAATGTTTATTCCTGGTGCGTAAAGTCGTAAACCCTTCATGTCCATATTTTAACTTTTTATGTTCTTTTGTAAATTAACGTAGGCCTACTACTACTTGATCATACACAAAAGCATCAAAAGTTGCAGATCAACAATCCTGTCTAAGTAGTGGAGTATAAGTATTTAAAAAGGTATCAATAAATGAAATACTCAAGTGAAGTATAAGTACCTCTTGACAAGAGGAGCCCCCTTCTCAAAAGTAAGTTTCCGGAGCGTCGCAAATATACTATCTGGTTTTGAATGTGAGACATTGACAATGTACATTTATACAGTAGGCCAATATTATATTAATATATGCACATATGCATATATGTCATACTACAGTGTACTGTACAGCTAGGTAGGCCTGTCACAATTAATACATTATCTACTAATCACAATTATTTGAGATTATTATTTTTCCATCCATCCATCCATCCATCTTCAACCGCTTATCCGTAGTCAGTTTGCGGGTGCAACAGCTCCACCAGAGTGCTCCAGACTTCCCTCTCCAGAGCAACATTAGTGACTTCCTCCTGGGGGATTCCGAGACGTTCCAAGGCCAGTGAGTGAGTTGATGTGTTTCCTCCAACTGCGCCTTGGTCTGCCCCGGGGTCTCCTCCCAGTGGGACGTGCGCCGGGGACCTCCCTAGGGAGACGCCCGAGAGGCATCCTAACCAGATGCCCGAACCACCTAAGCTGGCTCCTTTCCAGGTGAAGGAGCAGCGGTTCTACTCAAGCTCGTAGCGCGGCACCAAGTGCCGTGCTACGAGCTTGTAGATCTGCTATTTTTGAAAGATTGCGCGGCGGGGTTGTTCCCTGGAACAACCTATTTTCAGATAGGGGTCTGAGGCCAAATACAGATACGTTTTGGGGTCCTTGACATGAAAATGTTTGAGAACGACTGACAAACTAAGAAACATGAGGTAAATCCTGACAGAAAACTGTCAGGATTTAGAAGACATTTGTAGAATCGTTCTCAGGTCTAAATGGGTTAAACATGTAAAATGATTAAAAACAGTGATTTCTTTGTATATTTAAGTTATTTGTCATATCTGCCCTGTGCAATTTGTGATTAGAAAATACAAAATGTTCAATGCAAAAACTAAAAACTAAAAAACACTAATGAAATCGTAAATCACAATTATTTGCGTGACAACTAATCGTCAAGTCTAGCTAGCTTTTAGTGTTTATTTCTTTTCATTTTCCTAATAAAGTTGTTTTTATTGTGTTGCTAGTTGTTACCTCTGCCCCCCGCATGTAAAGCGTCTTTGGGTACTCCGAAAAAAGTGCTATATAAGTTTGAGATATTGTTATTATTATTATTAAGATTTCTTTTGAATTGTGACAGCCCTATGTACGTACAGCTACTGTACCAACTTCTTCCACTCATGATGTCATGATATCCTTCATGTCCGGACTGGACAGCTGGTTATTATGGAGAATGTTTCTCTCATTTGAAGTCATTTCCATTAAAACACTTTTTCTCCCCTTCTAGATGGACTAGTATGTAAATACGTGAAGTTGGCCCTTATCAGTTGCGTTGCTCTACCTTAAGATTTGCATCTAGCAATAACAGCACACACACACTGGCACACGCACACACTGGCACGCATGCACGCACGCACGCGTGCACACACACACACACACACACACACACACACACACACACACACACACACACAGCAGTGGGAAAGCACCGCCGATGTAAATTCACTCCACCGCTGGTTAGAATGACACATCGACTAGCACACAGTTGAGACATATCTCACACTTTCACCACAGTCATAGTAGATGCTGTCAGATAGGTCACTGGTTGCTGGTTGAAATCCCTGTGTTTTAGAGGTGGAAGTGATTGAATCCCCCCCCTGGCCTTGTTCTCATAACCACTACTGGAACGCACACATCTGTGCCATCTTAGCTTTAAACCATTTTAACCATTATTCTATACTTTAGCTGTAGAAAAATAGCGTGGCTACAAGCTTGTAGACTTGGTATTTTTTGGAAAATTCGTGTAAATGTGGCAACAAAACTTTGAATATTTGTTCTTACACAGCGAACGTTTTTTTTATTTGGGCAAAAAATGTGCCCAGTGAACCGAGTCACGTGTTGTTCTACGACACTAGGCTGTGGTTAGTTAGTTGTAAATACTAGTGTATGAATACTTATTAAAGGAAGGCATGCATGCACGGTCAGCACAGCAGCAAACCAGTGTTGTTTTTGGCAGAGCATTTTGATTTTAATTTTAGTCATAGTCTCTTCAATAGTTTTCATTTAGTTTCAGTTACATTTTAGTCACCTGGAATGTTTTAGTCGACTAAATGTCATACGATTTTAGTTAACTAAATCTACAGTTGATTTAGTCAACTAAAATGTGTTTTTTTAAAACAGATACTCTTTTATGAACGCTGTTGTTCTTTCATGCATGTTATGGGCAGTAAACCCCTAGACTTCAGAACAGTCCGTAACAGTGGGCCTCGATGCCGTTGTAATGGCTGATTTTACACTTGCTGAAAATAGCCGATCTACAAGCTCACAATGCGTTGCAGTGCGACGCGTTGTGAGCTTGTAGATCTGCTATTTTCAGCATGCAACCAAGTGTTAATTGACTTAAACTGGATCTCTTGTCCCTTCCTAACATTTTAGTCTAGTTTTTCTTTGTTGACTAAATTGTCAATATATTTAGTCTTAGTTTTAGTCAACCTAGCTTAGTTTTCATTTAGTTTTCTATTTAGTTTTCGTCAGTGAAAAAAGGTAGTCGACGAACATATTCTGTCTTAGTTTTAGTCGACGAAATCAACTACGCCACTAGGTTGTGCATGGTTAGTTAGTTCCCACATGTAAATACTAGTGTATGAATACTTTTTAAAGGAAGGAATGCATGCACGGTCAGCACAGAGCAGAACACTCTTCCCTGGATAAGTAAAGGTTTGGGGAGAAAAATAAAAAGACCTGGCATAAAGATATGCTAATCCTCGCTAGCTTCCAGTAGCATTTGGAAAAGGTGAGTCATTCCCACACACACACACACACACACACACACACACACACAGAGTGAGTGAGTACACAGAGAAATGTGACTTTTCCTTTTTGGAACCGTCGTGTGACGTCCCCGTCGGGGGGGAAACCTCATTTCAGTCAGATAACTCACGAATAGATTTAACCAACCAATATTTATTATAGAATCGGAATACAAGTGTGCATATAATATATTATCTTGGCGTTCGGCTCTGCTGCAAATTTCTCCCTGCTCGGCACAATTAAACACCATCATTAAACATAAAGAGCAGGGAGATAGATATACAATAACAACCCCCCCATGGGGAACAGAAATAGCAGAGCCCACCGGTGGTGCTGGGGTGGCGGTGGGAGCAAACCGTGCATAACAACAACCAGGAACCAGATGCAGAAGAAAGGCAGGAAGAGCATACAGTCTAGAGAGTAAAACAAAAAAACGTTGCTTTGCAGGATTCAAATTCAAAAACGGCAGATCTACTAATTCGAAAGGAGCAGATCTACAAGCTCAAAATGTGCCGCTTTGCGCCGCGTTTCGAGTAGAGTTGTCCCGATACCATTTTTTTCAGACCGAGTACGAGTACAAATACTTAGTACTCACCAATACCAAGTACCGATACGAGTACTTTCAATTTTGTTATTTTACCCCCTTTTTCTCATAGATGCAGATGGCTCTCCGATCTACACTTGTCAGTTGTCATTTATGCTTGTAGATCGGCTGTTTTTGGCCTTTTGCCCATGGTGTTATCAAGTCGGGCGTTAGTTTATCAAAAAACAAAAAATTAATCACACATGTGTGAACTATACTTTTATGGTGATAGTAACTGTACTGTACTGAACGGTACAGTTTTATTGTTAGTTATACTTTTATTGTTAGTAGTTATAGTGCTCAGTGTTGAGTGTAGGCTGCTCAACAGTGCCACTTTCGGGTCACCCATCGGTACTGCAGGTCAAACCCCAAACGGACATACACACAAAGCCAGTCATTGGAGCGGTATAGGCACTGCTCAAAAATAGAGACGTTTCTTCTCGACGGCAGCACCAGCTGGGTGTTGTGTGGCATTTGTTGTGGCGATGACATATGACTGGTTGGCTGGTCACAGTGGGCGAGGAGGCCTCCCCCTTGTCAAGAGGTATTTATACTTTATTTGAGTATTTCCATTTCTTTTTTTAATACTCCACTACTATCTTCGAGGCGAATCTTGTAGTTGTTTTTAATACTCCACTTAATTTGACATCTATAGAGATAAGTGTGTGTGTGGGGGATGAAATAATGAGTCAGTGATTCATGCTCAAGCATAATGGCTTTGAAGGGTAGCAGATCTACAAGCTCTCAACATGTCCTGCTGCAATGTGTTGTGGGCTTGTAGATGCAGCTAATATGATAAAAACGTGATTTTGTGACCCATTTTCTCACCCAGGGTGACGTCAATTATCTAATGTAATTCTGGGCGCTACACTTCCTCTGCCAACCTGGGGGGGGGGGGGGGGGGAGTTTCCCTGGTTTGATGTAGCGCGTGGGAGGAACACGTTCAGCACTAGTCCACAGACTATTACGTATCAATTTGGGGGTCCTTGACATGAAAAGGTTTGAGAACCACTGGTGTCAAACAAAGGCGCTTTTCCGAGATGAGAGCGAGAGGAGGAGGAGGAGTCGAGGAGAGAGAGAGAGAGAGGCTGGCCTGCCACTGTCTCCGTCTCATGCATGTTTGATTTGATGTTCTGTGAGAAATGAGTGCAGGGGGGATGTCACCAACGACCGGCCGGCCGGCGGCCATGATGTTCTGTTCCCATCATCCGGAGGGAGGGAGGGAGAGAGAGAGGGAGGGAGGGAAGGAGAAAAGGCAGAGGAGGCCCCCTGAATCATAAATGACACCCAGGCAGCCCGCGCCTCACCTCACCTCACTGTCTGGGGACAATATGACAGATGGAGCCCGCCCAGGGAGAACAAAATATCTGTCTGTCTGTCTGTTTATCCAAACATCCACCCACCCATCCATCGATCTATCTATCAATCTATGGATCTATCGATCAATCGCCTCCTACACTCAAAGATTTCTCACCGTTGTGAGCAATTACCTTCACTTTTACTGCTGAGGAAATCCTCACAGCTCATCTCAACCGTGTGTGTGTGTGTGTGTGTGTGTGTGTGTGTGTGTGTGTGTGTGTGTGTGTGTGTGTGTGTGTGTGTGTGTGTGTGTGTGTGTGTGTGTGTGTGTGTGTGTGTGTGTGTGTGTGTGTGTGTGTGTGTGTGTGTGTGTGTGCGCGTGCGCGCGCGCCACATAGAGAGAGAAACGGACTGTGTGTGTGTGTGTGTGTGCGCGCCACTTAGACAGAGAGAAACGGACAGTGTGTGTAGAGTGATGTTGGCGTGTGTCTGTTTGGCTTGTAAATCCTGTTTAAGCTAAATAAACTCATTGTCCTCCTCATCTTCCCAACTGTCTGTGTGTCATATGCGTCATGCTTCTTCTCCACACACACACACATACACACCTCTCTATCTCTCTGACACGCATGTAGCCACACACACACACAAACACACTCGCTCTCTTGCAGGCTCCTTTGAGTTGTAAACATAGTGACTAATGTCGTATTCACACCAGAAAGCTTTACTGCGATTAAAACAAATCCTGCTGCACATTGTCGGAAAGTGCGCTTCGTTTGGCAGGTGTGATTAAGGCTCAATCGAATCCTAATGTGCACCAAAGAACCACATTCTACTATGTGAGTTTCACTTCGCTTCAAAACGCAGCAGAGTGCGGATCACTGCAGGTGTGAATGCAATCGTGTGAATGCAATCGCATTAAACATAGGGACTGAATGTGGGATGAAGACGTTGGTATTCGGCACACGAGATGGAAAGAGAAGGCATTATTACGTAGCGACGTGTAAAGATGTCCCATGGACACACGTGGTCTAATGAAGAGATATAGAAGCCCTTATTGCAATATGGCCAGACCATCATAGGCTTATGATGCACACACGAACAATGCAGTGTATACAGGATATATATCAAGAGAATGGAGGCGATTGGGTTCCATCGCACATTTGCACAATGTTGCAGGTTGCATAAAGTGTTTGTGCTCGTAGTACAGACCTGGACCGGGAATCCTGACG
Organism: Electrona antarctica; assembly: GCF_951216825.1. Taxonomy (NCBI): domain Eukaryota; kingdom Metazoa; phylum Chordata; class Actinopteri; order Myctophiformes; family Myctophidae; genus Electrona; species Electrona antarctica. The sequence goes on along the minus strand of NC_136791.1, from coordinate 23,364,626 downwards.
GGTAGCTCTGATGATCTGGAGTCAGATAATAGTGGTATGTGTGTTTGTGTAGACAGTATATGCTACTCCTAATAACCTACCAGGTTTATTTAATGTATGTAATAATCTATTATACAATTGAAAAGGTGTGCCCAAAACGCTGTTCCCAGGACAGGAACAAAAGGCACCAGCTACTACGTCACTGACACGCTGCAACACGCTGCAACACACACTGCAACAACACACTAACACGTCACAGACTTACCCTCCGCGTCGATCCACGGCTATCTCCTAATGTCGCGCAGCACGGCCACACTCCACATCACGCGCGTAAAAATTGTCATTGCACTGCCACTAAAGCCGGCTCCCGTCCACACTCGCAAACAATATCAATATAAATAATAAACACAAACACGCCACAAGCACCGACACCCCCGCCTAATTTGTTGCCACGTCTATGAAAACAAGCCCAGAAAAAATGCCATTCAACACGCTACTTACAACTCGCTTACAATTCGCGGACCTGGCAACACTGCATCCCGTGATTCCACTCTTTTCATTGGCTGCGCCGACAACATTGTCAAACATTGTTGCCACGTCTATGTAAACAAGGCCGCAAACCCTGACTTCCTACAGCCTACAGCCTATACTTTCACACACTACCACTCGCTTACAATACGTGGACCTGGCAACACTACATCAGCCCTTCCCAATGGCTCAAAACCCCACCACGTGACCCACGTGTGTTTCGTGTTACCTTTCACACTTCCGGCAACAATACCGGAAGTTACACGGTACACACACACACACGCACACACACACACACACACACACGCACACACGCACACACGTGCGTGCGCGCGCACACACACACACACACACACACACACAGTGTACAGCCTGCCGGAAACCAAAAGTAGAAGAAGACGAAGAACAACAACACAGGTTCTACACTGATTCTAACTTGGATGGAGAGCGCCGCGATTACATACACAGTTACACTCATGCAAACACGACCGCGTCGACACCTGGCGTGGTACAATCGGGACGAACCGACGCGCATATATATGGATAACAACAACAACACTACACGCAGCAACAACGCGCTGCAACACAACACGTAAGTCACGTATGTAACTATGGTTCTATGAATCCTGGATGACTGCTTAACACTGGATGATTGGCGTCCAGTGTTAAGCACTGGCTCTGGCAGTCAGTAAGGCTGAAATAGAACAGCTGTGTACAACGCAGTGTCACTGCAGACACGTGTGTGTGTGTGGTGTGTGCGTGCGTGCGTGCGCGGGGGGGGGGGATTTTGGATCGCCTCGCGATGCAGCTGAAATGGCACACACACACACACACACACGCCACAAAACGCTAATAATAATAATAATAATACACAATTAGAACACTACACTAATCATAACAACAGTACAGCACAGTACAGTACACATGAGTACAGTACAGAAAGAAAGCTCACATCAGAATATTAATCCATGTAATAATAATCATAATAATAAAACATAATAACACAACACTAATAACTATAATATCAACAGTACAGAGAACAGTACAGTACATCACAATATTAATCCATGTAATAATAATAATAACAATAAATAAGCACACAACACTAATAACAGTACAGAGAACAGTACAGTACACATGAGTACAGTACAGTACAGTATACTGTTCCTGCGCCTTGCCATGCTCTCTTTCAATCATAATCATAATAATAAATAACAACACTACACTAATAACAACAATAATATCAACAATACAGCGAACACTACAGTACACATGAGTACAGTACAGTACAGAAAGAAAGCTCACATCAGAATATTAATCCATGTAATAATAATAATAATAATAATAATAAATAATAACACAACACTACTAACTATAATATCAACAGTACAGAGAACAGTACAGTACAGTACATCAGAATATTAATCCATGTAATAATAATAATAATAAAAAAACACTAATACAACAGTACAGAGAACAGTACAGTACAGTACACATGACTACAGTACAGTACAAACACTTACAGTACAGTACAGTACAGTATACTGTTCCTGCGCCTTGCCATGCTCGCTTTCATACGCACATACACAAAACCAAACAGGGCCACTCAGCCAGCTTGGCAACTTTGCGCTTTCCAAGCAAATGCATAAATGAAAACATCATGGGTTGCCATTGCCTTCTTCCCATTTGCGACGCATCGCGTTAGGATGAGCGGGCCGAAGGCCCGCGAAATTCTAGTAATAATACATTTTATTTATAAGGCGCCTTTCAGGGCACTCAAGGTCGCCGTACAACAAGTTTTAAAACTGCTTGTCTATGTCCCTCATTTTTCTAATGGTTTGAGCCTCAATCACCACTCTGATATAACCAGTCCTTGTCATTTCTTTCTGGACTTTGAAAGCAGTTTTAGCTGCAATACCACAATGTCCTGAGGTGGTGGCGTTGCTGATATGCAGATTATTTAATATTTGAGGCATTATAATACTGATGCTAGATACAACTAGGCTTGTTTCCATTCCATGCCAGCTTGGAAAATCAACAATGGTGGACATTGTAAACAAAGTGAAAATGCAAATTTGGAACTGAAGACTGAAGAAGAGGAGGAATTATACAAAGTAGGGAGACATTGATGACATCACGATGAGGACAAAATCAGTTGAGCTGTTCCTGAGAGCAATTTCCATTAAAGCACCTATGATATGAAAGCCTGATTGTTCAAAATTGGTTATTTGTGGGGATAGAAAACACATATGGGAGCCCCAAAAACACAAAAGAAATTGAAAAAGTTGAATTTTATGTTATAGGTCCTTTAACAGTTGATACAAAACACAGTTAAAAGCAAAAGCAGACAATAATGTACAGCTTGCAGCAGAAAACACGGATCATTCATAAGCCTGCCTAAACAGGTGGGTTTGAAATGAGGTGATTGAGTCCATGTTTCTTATATCAGGGGGAGGGGGGAGGGAGTTCCATAGGTGAGGGGCAGAGCGGCTGAAAGCTCTTGACCCCATGGTGGACAGACAGGCAGGGAGTATGTAGGCTTTAGTAGGCTAGCCGCTACTTTATAAAACAAGTTGGTAAAGTTGTAGACATCCGTTATTGCGCGCGGGCACACACACACACACCCACACACACACACGTCCAGTCCCCGACGATAACACTGCAACCACGCTACCATCACTTTACGTCCTATATATTGTGTAGTTTATATTGAACACATTGATAAAGGTCCCTGCTGCGTTTCCAATTGCTGCGGATGACAGCGCAGTGTGACGGCAAACCGCAGCAAATTAAATATGCAAAAACGTCTCCGCCCATTCGCATCGAGTCTACCGAATTAGAGGTGTGAATGCGACCTAATTTGTCTCACTCTCTCTCCTCTCTCTCTTCATGCGGGGTCAGTGGGTTTATGGTGTGAGCGGTGGAATGGTGCTGCTGTTGCCTGGTCTCTCCTGATACCTGTCTCTCTCTCTCTGTCTCTCTCTGTCTCTCTCTCTCTCTCTCTCTCTCTCTGTGTCGGTGTGTGTGTGCAGAGTAGACCCCTGGTGGTCCCCCATCCCCAGGTTGAGAACCCATGGATTAAATTCACCAGCCAAAGCACTCATGATCCGTGTTTGAGCTGTGTGCGTGTGCGTGTGTGTGTGTGTGTGTGTGATGCGGTATTGACACAGGGAGCTTGGCGTTGGACTAACCAGTCCTCCTGCTGCAGAAAAGGACCAAACGGTGCAGTTGAGTCAATAAGTTAAAAACCTGTTGGCTTTTTAAAGAGCCACGCTGCACGCATACGGTAATGAATCCAGTCGGAAAACAGAGCAGTGTAAACAGTTTTCTTTTTGCCGCACGCCATAACTCTTTGCTTTATGGACCTCAGTAATAGTGTGTGTGACTGTGTGTGTGTGACTGTGTGTGTGTGTGTGTGTGTGTGTGTGTGCGTGTGTGTGTGTGTGTGCGTGTGCGTGGTACATGCTGCAAATCTTTCCTGGCCTGTTGTCTGTGATGAATCTTAATAAAAAGATGATATGCTGCTTGTTCTTGTTTATAATGTTGCAGCTGCTGCCGCTTTCTTATTGCTAGCAGTTGGTGTAGGCTGTGTGACAGGCAGAGCACACACACACACACACACACGCACGCACGCACGCACACACACACACACACACACACACACACACACACACACACACACACACACACACTGAGAGATGAGGGTGCCTGACTAGTGGAAGTGGAACTTGTTCTTCACAGCGGTGCTATAGAAGAAAACTAGAAAAAGTGCCCTTCTGGGCACAGGTCTCCACCAGGAGGATAGGAGTGTGTGAGATGTTTGGCAAAATGTTTAGGAGTAATATAAACATGTTTTTTTGTTTGTTTGTTTTTTGCAACAATTTTCTTCATTTTGTTGAGGAAATGCAGAGCCAGATCACTCATCGAATCTCTGAGGATAGAATTGTGGATGAGCAGGACATGTGCAGCATTTTGAACGAAACGGGCCACTCCTGAAAACTTTAGAAGGCAATGTTAGCCAATCAGTGTAGAATCTGATAAATCCAACAGACTCGTCTTGATCACATGACTACAGAGATCATGTGTACCGATTTGTGTGAGATTTGGATTAAATCTGTGCGACTAACATAAGCAATGTGTTTAGCAGAAATCGGCCTCATGGTGGCGCTATAAGCAGATGTGGAGGGATGCAGGGACAATGTTTTTCCATGGCCTCTAGGGAGTGAGCATACATAAGTTGTATACAGATTGATGAAGTTATAGCTAAAAACAGAAATTGGCCTGTTATAGCACCACCATGAGGCTGATTTGGAAAAGAATGAGTGGCATGTCGTCCTTGGCCTAGTGGAAATGTGCGTGCATCATTTCACGGAAATTGCACACTGTTTGTGATTTGTGGCATTTTGTTCGAAAGGGACCAATCATGTGAGCTTTGGAAGCCAATATTAGCCAATCACTATGGAAGATGGGAAATTGTGCAGATCTGTGTTGATCACATGACTATGGAGATAGTGTATACCGAATTGTGTGATGTATGGATAAAATGTGTACGAGTAATCTACAGAAATGTGTTTTGCCTAAATCGGCCTCATGGTGGCGCTATAACAGGCCGTTGAGGAATATTTGGGGCAGAGGTTCGTCGTTGGCATCCATGGAGTGTGTGTGCAAAGTTTGGCATGGATCGGGCCAACGGTACCGGAGATTAGCTGATAACGGACGGACGGAAGGACGGACGGACGGAAGGAAGGACACACGGACGGACGGACGGAGTGCAAAACATACTCTCTCCCCATGCCTTCCATGCCTTCGGCCTGGTGGAGACAATAACCACTCTTTTGGTTGTTTAAAGCAGTGGTTCCCAAACTTCTTCATGTCAAGGACCCCCAAATTGACACTAATTATCCTGCAGACCCCCATTTGAAAAGACATGCCAGGGACCCCCATAAGAGAAGATTTTTACAGCTCTAGCAGCAGTGATTCTCAACCCGTTTACTTTCAAGGACCCCTAGTTTGACATGCATTAGTCTACGGACCCCATTTAATGGCATTTCTATCTCTGGGACCCCAATTTATATTGTAAAACCACCGTTAATTTAACTCTGAGAGTGTACAAATGGAACCAAATGGACCCTAATGTACACTCTCAGAGCCATAAGGGTCCATTTGGTTCCAAACTATCATTTAGCTGCATGGGGGGACCCGCTGAAACTGCCTCAAGGACCCCTGGGGGTCCCCGGACCCCACTTTGGGAACCACTGGTTTTAAAGAACCCATAACCACTTAAACCCCGGACTTAATGGACTGACTGGCGTCGCCCAGGGCTCTATGCTTGGTCCGCACCTTATTGGCACACAACGTGGCAATGTGTGCAAGCTTGCAGATATGCTGTTTTTGCACATTGTTGGGGAAATGGGATACTAGCGTTTTAAGTGGTTTATTTTGGGCGGGAACCCCATTTGGTGTTTTAAAAGCATTATGTTATACTTTAGCTATTGAAAAATTGCAGATCCACAAGCTCATAGCTTGTAGGTCTGCTATTGTTTTTAAATCGTGAAAATGCGACGCAAATCTTTGAATATATGCTATATATTCTTTCTGAGCGAACATTTTTAACTCAAATCTTTGCTTCTGGGGGGTCCCTGGAACCACATATTTTCAGATGGGGGTCGGCAAATACATATATTTTTGGGGACCTTGACATGAAAAAGGTTGAGCACCACTGACATAGAAACATTTAGAAGCCATCTTTGTAGAATCGTCCTCAGGTCTAAATGGGTTGAAGGTGCCTAAAAAAACATCAAGAATGGTTATTTGAGGAAGCATAGTTTCTGTTACCTCACATAACTTTGACTTTGAAAAAGCTTCTCTAGTCTGGAACTATAATGAGGAACAGGAAGAACCAACAATGGTTTTTGTTGGGGTTTTTTAGCAGGCGATGATGGTTTCTTCAGGGAACCATTATAGCCATTTATAAAGAACCATTTTCAAAGCATTATGTGTCGTGTGTCGTGCGTGCGTGCGTGCGTGTGTGTGTGTGTGTGTGTGCACGTGCTATACTGTGTGGAAGATGGAGACTTATGGTGGCAGGGATAGGGATTATGTGAATGCGGCAGCAGCGTCTCTCCAACAACAACATGGCCTCCAGGGATACATACTTCCTTGTTCTTCTGCCACCAAGTAAATTAACTAGGATTTACCAACACAGAGGGACGCTGTCCGTCTATTCTCTGCTTGTTGCAACACTGGTTAGGCTATATAAGGTGCACAACAAAGTAACGCTCACTTTCTAAGTGCTGTCTGAAAGCCCCGTCTAAAAACGTCTAAATCTTTCCAACAATATCTAATATCTATGAGTCTAGGTGTGACTATCGCTATACGTGATGATACTACCAACAGCAGGCAGTGGTTTTCAACCCTTTTCATATCTTATCAAGGTCCATTATTCATTCGGCATTTGAGCCACGGACCACCATTTGATGAGATTTAGCATCTCGGACCCCAAACTAAAGAATATCATTTTTAGGTTGGTTGGCACCATAGCAGAGACAACAGGAAAACGTTGATACAAATAACAATTCTTCTGCATTCTCTAATTGTGTAGACTTCTTGTAAATCAAGCAATGCAGATGTTTAAAAATGATTTGACTCTTGAGAGTGTAAATTGAAACCAAATGGACCTGCAATTAAGGCCTGTTCAATTTGGTTTCATTGTACACTCCCCAGAGTTAAAGATCTATTCTATAAGGTCCATTTGGTTACTAACTCACCACCATTTAGCATTTAGGGGACCCCTCAAGGACCACTGGTTGAGAACCACTGGTCTACAAAGTCACACGAGCATAAAAAGTAGAAGATCTATATAAAATGAGCTTGTAGATCTGCTATCAAAGTGTTGTTTAATTACAAACTTTACTTTGCATGTATAGTGTTAAATTCAAAGAGTGTAGTACAGCCTAGTTGCAAGATACAAGTTCTATACTGTAATCCCATTTCATTTTAGTTCTAGGTGAGGGTTCAACACTGCAGCTACAAATATGTACTTTTCCATTTGTGCTTTTCTTCTGTTATGAAGTTGTTCTGGAGAGATATATCTTACATTTATGTTGGCGTGCGTGCGTGCGTGCGTGCGTGTGTGCGTGCGTGCGCGTGGAATACTTCTGTACTAAATTTTGAATTCCGGATTGTTACACGTATCAATACTGCAACATTCATTGCAGTATTGATGCTGCAATTTTACTTCAGTAAAACATGCGAGTACTTTTTCCGCCATGGCGCCCACCAAGGAGCCCACCTGGTGACCTCCTTGCCCCGTCGTTGACACCTCCAGTGGAGCACAGGTGCTTTTCTCAGGGTTCTAGACGGGCCTTTCATATGCCCGCCTGGGCGGCTCAGATGAAGAGGGCATTAATTCTTCTAACGGCCGGGCTACACCAGGCTTTTCGCGCACAAAACGCGCGCGTTTACCCTAAACGCGTGTGTTGAATTTAGGTCCAGTCCTATTTTAAAACACGCACGCACGGGCCGCGCGTTTAGGGTAAACGCGCGAGAAAAGCCTGGTGTAGTTTGGCCGTAAACCCTCGTGTGTGTAAAGACAAAAGGCCTGGTGGTGGTGGTGGTGGTGGTGGTGGGCTGGGGCAACGCTGCACTGCAGCACAGTGTTGATTTCGTCGACTAAAACTATGACGAAAAATGTTCGTCGACTGACTTTTTTCACTGACAAACTACATGTAAACCAAATTAAAACTAAGCTTTGATGACTAAAACTGAGACTACATATAAATGACAATTTCGTCAACAAATGAAAACTAGACTAAAATGTTAGGAAGGGACTAGTGGAGAAGAGATCCAGTATAAGTGCTTTTACACTTGGTTGCGCTTGTAGATCTGCTATTTTCAGCAAGTGTAAAAATCTGTCATTACGACTGCATCAAGGTCCGCCAACATACATTTTAGTCAACTAAATCAACTGTAGTCTGTACATTTAGTTGACTAAATCTAGACTAACACTAAAACATTCCAACTCCAAGTGACTAAAATGTGACTGTGAGTTGTTGCTATTTGTTGTACGGGAATTGTGTGTGTGTGTGTGTGTGTGTGTGTGTGTGTGTGTGTGTGTGTGTGTGTGTGTGTGTGTGTGTGTGTGTGTGTGTGTGTGTGTGTGTGTGTGCGCGTGCGCGTGTGCGTGTGCGTGTGCGTGTGTGTGTATGTGCGTGTAGTGCACACATGCGCACACGGTTGATGGGTCTCAGCCTTTGTCATAATGTAAGGAAGGTGGCAATGGCTGAATGTACAAACGTAAGATACCGAGCAAGACACTTGACCACTTACTGCCCTGCGGGATAAAGTAAATATCAAATACAAAACAGTTTAAATCAACCCTACATAACGGTTCTGAAAGCAATATGGCTGAAAGAGGGAATACATTCTATTGATTTATATATACGTAGGCGTGTGTGTCACTGACACTGACAACAAATAGCCCGATCTAAATTCAGTCGTCAGAGGCAGCAGAACAGTTAAAGTACAGAGAAAAAAATACGTTCTGTAAGATACGGCTAAGAGTCACAAAGATGAACAATAAGCTACATAGAACATTTGTTGTTATTATTTTGTTAAATATAGTTTGAATTCTGAATTGTGTTCGTGTTGCATTTTATAACTTAGCAGCAAATACTCCACATTCCTTTGTCCTTACGAGCTCTGAGTGTATTACATTGTGAACAGATTCTCAGCATCCCTTCAAATCAAACAATTATACACACACAGAGAGAGAGACAGAGAGAGAGGGATGCACCCTGGTTGGTTTTGCCAATAACGTTTTGGCAGATAATTAAAAAGCACTGGGAGACAATGATAAACATTGTTTAGAGGCTGATCCCTGGCAAGCGCCGTGCTGTGTATCATTGCTGTCTCCGGAATACACACGATTAGCTTTGCTCTCATTACCGATATGATGAACGACGCTTTACAAACGTGGCTTCAGTCAGCCGCTGTGCTGGTGAGGAGGGAACTACAAACGTGGCTTCAGTCAGCCGCTGTGCTGGTGAGGAGGGAACTACAAACGTGGCTTCAGTCAGCCGCTGTGCTGGTGAGGAGGGAACTACAAACATGGCTTCAGTCAGCCGCTGTGCTGGGTGGGAGGAGGGAACTATAAACGTGGCTTCAGTCAGCCGCTGTGCTGGGTGGGAGGAGGGAACTATAAACGTGGCTTCAGTCAGCCGCCGTGCTGGTGAGGAGGGAACTACAAACATGGCTTCAGTCAGCCGCTGTGCTGGGTGGGAGGAGGGAACTACAAACGTGGCTTCAGTCAGCCGCTGTGCTGGGTGGGAGGAGGGAACTATAAACGTGGCTTCAGTCAGCCGCTGTGCTGGGAGGAGGGAACTACAAACGTGGCTTCAGTCAGCCGCTGTGCTGGGTGGGAGGAGGGAACTACAAACGTGGCTTCAGTCAGCCGCTGTGCTGGGTGGGAGGAGGAAACTACAAACGTGGCTCAGTCAGCCGCTGTGCTGCGAGGAGGGAACTAAAAACATGGCTTCAGTCAGCCGCTGTGCTGCGAGGAGGGAACTACAAACATGGCGTCAGTCAGCCGTTGTGCTGGGTGGGAGGAGGGAACTATAAACGTGGCTTCAGTCAGCCGCTGTGCTGGGTGGGAGGAGGGAACTATAAACGTGGCTTCAGTCAGCCGCTGTGCTGCGAGGAGGGAACTAAAAACATGGCTTCAGTCAGCTGCTGTGCTGCGAGGAGGGAACTACAAACATGGCTTCAGTCAGCCGCTGTGCTAGGAGGAGAGAACCGCTGCTCGGGATGGGAGGGGCTTAGAACAGTGATGCTCAACCTGTGGGTCGGGACCCGCTAGGGGGGGGGTCCCCAAATTACAATAATTAGAGTTGTCCCGATACCATTTTTTTCAGACCGAGTACGAGTACAAGTACTTAATTTTTTGTACTCGCCCATACCGAGTACTGATACGAGTACTTTTTATTTTTGTTGAGTAACCACTTATTTTACCCCCTTTTTCTCATAGATGCAGATGGATCTCCGATCTGTTTATGCTTGTAGATCGGCTGTTTTTGGCGATTTGCTGCAGTGTTGGGTCAGACTTGCTCCAGTTGCATTCGTTCAGCCTAGTGTCAATTGGATGTTTTGGTACTCCGTACCGAGTACGAGTACTGGTATCGGCCCGAGTACTCGATACCAGTATCGGGATCGGAGCAACTCTAACAATAATGTAAGTGTATGTGAGCTATCTGCACATTCCTAAAGTCACAATTTAAGGACTTTTAAAACTACTATGAAAAAATAAGACCATTACTGCGTCAAAAGCGTAGGCAAACTATACTATAAAAAATACAAATATTGGCCAAATTGTGCAATATTACCTGAGAAATAAAATGGCTGATCTAAAAGCTGAGCAGAGCGTTGTGAGCTTTTAGATCAGCCATTTTATTTAGAGCAGCTATTTTCACAATATTTAAGTACTTGTCATGGTTGGGGGTCCCCAGTTCAAATTGGGGGTGGGGTGTCGCAGGTTTAGAAAAAGTGGTCAAAATCCCTGCTCCTCTAATACACTCAGGATTTAAATGTTTTTTGCTAGTTTTTCCTTGGAGCCCCCCTTAATTTAACTGATGTAATAATAAAAAAATATTAAAAAAACTCTTTGTGAATTAGTAAGGCTTAATAAAGAATTAATTATCAATAGTGTTGTGAGCTCGACTACTGTCGTGCGAACAACCGGCACGAACAACATAAAAATCAGACGTACAAATAAGTCTAGCTCTTCTAACTCCTACAACGACTACGATAGCCCCCCCCCCCCCCGGTCCAGACAATTACATACATTAGCGGGCCGTCTAATAGAATTATTCCCCCTTTCTGCCATGCTGCTCTCATAACCATTATGTTTCCCTCCCTCCCTCCCTCCCCTCCGCGCGGCTTGTCAGTTCAATCCGTGCCTCGCGGCCGCGGACTGGGGCCTGCCATGAATGGCATGTGTTGACACTGTTAAGGATACACGTGAGGTGATCACACGTTTTTCTTCTTGTCTGACTCGTGTGTGTGTGTGTGTGTGTGTCGGGGGGGGGGGGTGTGTATGGTTCTCATACCACACAGAAGAACTGCCCTGACCGACAAACATCTTGAGAGCATGTTGCTCAATCCACTCTGTGCTCTGTCTGCACCCTCTAATAGAAACTACTTTTTCCATGTCGAGGACAACCCACACAAATAATTGAATAGTGGTTTTGGCCCCCACAAGATTTATAAAAGGAGAAAACATTTGCAAAATTGTTTTTAGATTTTTGTTGTTGTTGAAAATAGCCGATTATTTGCTGCTATAACTGGGCTGTTTTCAAACGATAGACGTATGTGAATGTTGAAGTGGTTAAAACTAGATGTATCCCCAGAACCTGGCCCCTCCAGGACCCCCTTTGGGGGGGGGGGGGGGGTCACTGGCATGAAATGACTCTGACTTGGAAATGAAACACTGGTTCAAACAACATAAACAGGAAAAAAGACTACACATACTAATATAAGTGACTTACAAAAAACAGTGATGGTCAACAACAACGACAGACAGACAGACAGACAGACAGACAGACAGACAGACAGACAGACAGACAGACGACCAGACCTGTTAATGCACAAATGTTTCCCTTTATCTTTATTGCTTGCTACATGTAGTTTTTGAATTGCTTTTGCTGCCTTTTATTGATATGATGAAAGTAGTCTGACAGGAAATGGGGAGAGAGTTGGGGTGTAGTCACATTTTGAATGCAGGCCTTTTTATTTGTAAGAATTGTAACGGAGCATTTTTTTTATTGTATTATTATATTGTGGTATTATTGCAACTTTTACGTAAGATAATAGGAAAGTAAAACTAGTGTCACGTCCCCTCTCTTGACCAGAGAGAGAGAGAGAGAGAGAGAGAGAGAGAGACCACGGCTGGCTGGACCTATTATCACATCAGCATAACTGTATTAACATGAAGAGAAGGAGAGAGGCGTGTTTTCAATGATTACTTATATCCACGTCCTGCATGGAATCCTTTATTGTACTGTGTGTGTGTGTGTGTGTGTGTGTGTGTGTGTGTGTGTGTGTGTGTGTGTGTGTGTGTGTGTGTGTGTGTGTGTGTGTGTGTGAGTGAGAGGGGGGGACAGAATGGGGGGGGGGGGGGGGGGGGGGGTTGTTAGCGGTGGCTCGGGGTAAGTTCCTGCCCTGATTTTCTCTGGAATTCCTTTGTTTTTGGAAGCTAGAGAGAGAGGAGAAACTAAATCTGCTGTAGCCTGAGGGTCTTTCTGCTTCCTTGAGAATTCTCTACACACACACACACACACACACAAACACACACACACACACACACACACACACACACACACAGTATTAATACACTTGTGAGGACGTCAACCTTTTTAAGACACTGGGAAATGGCGCATTTATATGGCGCTTTCATCCAAAGTGCTTTTCATAGATTGCGCATTACATTCACACACCGATGGCGGAGGAAACATGTAAGGCACCAACCTGCACACCGGGAACAATTAGGGGTTCAAAGTCTTGCTCAAAGGACACTTGGACACTTAACTCTGGGGGAGCCCAAAGGGATCGAACCGGGAACCTTGCGGTTCTCCATCTGGCCACTCTATACCGGCAACTCTACCCCTGAGCCACTGCCACTGACATTGATTTCATGAGTGTCATCTTTTTAAACAAAATCCAAATCCAGCGGGGTGTAAATCAGGCATAACTTCTAAATGTCTATAACCACAGCCTTTTACTGATTGTAAATGTCTCTCTAAAAATCCTTCCAATGTCTGTTTCTCAAATTATACTAACATTTGGTCCTCACAAGTATATTAACACACGCACACAGACACACACGCACACAGACACACACACGCACACAGACACACACACACACACACACACACACACACACACACACACACACACACACACACACACACACACAGACACACACCTCCCTGCCTCCATCACTGATGGTTTTAGGGGTGGCTCTGTTTTCAAAGCCGGGCTTGAGTGAAAAACAGCCAAGGTGTTTTTCACCTTCTTCTACAATCTACAAGAAAGAAAGAGAGAGAGAGAAAAGTAGGGACGGGCGGGGTGAGAAAAACAAATACAAATGATGACTGACTGTGTCTGTCGGGCAAAGTGTTTGTGTCCAGAAGAGACTGATGCAGCTCAAAACACATTTTGTGTGTTTTTGTTTTTTTTGCTTTGTTCACGGCGGCCCCGAAATGAAACCCGCTAGTCAGAGAGTAGTCGCTCGCTTGACAGGAGAAAGCTTCCTGCCTATGAATATAAATGGAAACACACACACACACACACACACACACACACACACACACACACGCGCACACACACACGCACACACACTCATTTGTATTACTAATAGTTGCGAGTACGTTTAGGCCAGTTAATTTCATGAATGCCACTTTTTTGCCATTTGAACCCTAACCAGTGTTTTGGCAGCAGAATTCTATTTTAGTTTTAGTCATAGTCATCTTGAATAGTTTTCACTTAGTTTTAGTCACATTTTAGTCACCTGGAATGTGGTGGTGTTGGTTTAGTTTTAGTCGACTAAATGTCATGAGAACTTTAGTCGACTAAATCTACAGGTGATTTAGTTCACTAAAATGTATTTTGGCGGGCCTTGATGCCGTCGTAATGACGTCGTATTTTTGCACTTGCTGAAAATAGCCAATCTACAAACTCACAACGTGTCACGCTGCGCTGCGTTGTGAGCTTGTAGATTGGCTATCTTCAGCATGCAACCAAGTGTAAAATGACTTATACTGGGTCTCTTGTCCACTAGACCCTTCCTAACATTTTTGTCTAGTTTTTATTTGTTGACAAAATTGTCAGTATATTTAGTCTTAGTTTTAGTCATCATAGCTTAGTTCATTTAGTTTCCAATAGTTTTTGTCAGTGGAAAAAGGTAGTCGACAAACATTTTTCGTCTTAGTTTTAGTCGACGAAATCAACACTGACCCTAACACCCAGAGTCCCAGTTCATGTGTGTGCCGGTGTCCTGCGTGCAGCCAACACAGCCGATCTACAAGCCCTCGAGCTTGAAGGTCGGCTATGTCGGGTGTGCGACAACAGCGCAAGATTAAATCGACATCGTCATTTTTATTGTCATGAAACAGCATTCGTCCATTTGTATTTTGGTCATGATATATAGTACACACACACACACACACACACACACACACACACACACACACACACACACACACACACACACACACACATGCATATGTTAATAAATGCATGCACACACAGTATTCTTAACAGCACCATAAATAAAGACGTGCAGTCAAAGAATGCCGTTCCTAATAAGACAGTAAGTAGGTTAATATGTGGATCACAGCCATTTGAACACACAGTAGCTGCTATTATCAATGTTGTCAGCCCTGCTGCAAACCTCGAAAAGTTATCGCACAATTTACAGTCCAATAAACTGACATTTTATTGCTTCTAAATTTGAACAAACGTACCTGGGTTTACTCTGCTGTTTGATAGAAGAGTTTTCTGTGACCAGATCCTTATCCGTGTTGCCAAGTCTGCTTATTATTGGCGATCACGTTCGTGACGCGCTGCAAGCTTGTAGATCTGCTATTTACTGCATGATGCAACAACACCAGCACGCAATGAATGAAGTATGAATCAGGCTTCAGGAGCAGGAAGGTTTTCCGTCTTGTAAGAGGGGGGGCTGGTGTTGAACGGGAGGGGGGGGGGGGGCTGTTGCATTTTGGGGGAGTTAGGTTGAGGGTTAGAGGCAAAGGAGGAGAGAGACACTTGCTTTGGAAATGTAAACGTTTGTTTAAACGTATGTTTTTAGCATGCCAGTAAAGCTCCATTGAATTGAATTGAGAAGATAACTGAAGGCATGGAAGGCCTGATCCAGGGGGGGAGCAGTTAATCAACGACTAAATGATTATAAAAACTAATTGATTTTAGTCAAATAATCTTTATATTTTTGTTTTTAACATACAAGTGGCCCAAATAGCGATCGTTGCGTGAGCTTGTCGCTCGGCTACGTCGATCGGTGACGCTGCTTTTTGCGCGCCGCAGTTTTGCAAACGAAGAGAGAACGGCGATTAACGTGGCTAACCAGACTAATCATATTAAATACTAACGTGCGTATTGATTATTGGATTAATCCTAACGGTCCATGGTTGAGCGATGGCTGCAGCTTTCCCTGGCTCTGATCAGCGATGGCCGCAGCCCTCCCTCTCTGGCCCTGATCAGCGATGGCTGCAGCCCTCCCTCTCTGGCCCTGGTCAGCGATGGCTGCAGCCCTCCCTCCATGGCCCTGGTCAGCGATGGCTGCAGCCCTCCCTCCATGGCCCTGATCAGTAATGGCTGCAGCCCTCCCTCTCTGGCCCTGGTCAGCGATGGCTGCAGCCCTCTCTGGCCCTGGTCAGCGATGGCCGCAGCCCTCCCTCCCTGGCCCTGGTCAGCGATGGCTGCAGCCCTCCCTCTCTGGCCCTGGTCAGCGATGGCTGCAGCCCTCCCTCTCTGGCCCTGGTCAGCGATGGCTGCAGCCCTCCCTCCCTGGCCCTGGTCAGCGATGGCTGCAGCCCTCCCTCTCTGGCCCTGGTCAGCGATGGCTGCAGCCCTCCCTCCCTGGCCCTGGTCAGCGATGGCTGCAGCCCTCTCTGGCCCTGGTCAGCGATGGCTGCAGCCCTCCCTCCCTGGCCCTGGTCAGCGATGGCTGCAGCCCTCCCTCTCTGGCCCTGGTCAGCGATGGCTGCAGCCCTCCCTCTCTGGCCCTGGTCAGCGATGGCCGCAGCCCTCTCTGGTCCTGATCAGCGATGGCCGCAGCCCTCCCTGGCCCTGGTCAGCGATGGCCGCAGCCCTCCCTGGCCCTGGTGATCACGTGGGTAATAATTGTATTGGTGTCGTGCTGCTGCCTCTTCTTCTCAGGCTGTCACAGTGAATCTGCTTGACTTGTCACTTTGTAAATCATTAGGACGGCTAAAAGCCTCTCTATTGGATTTTAGAGGAAGGGGTGGAGGGGGATTTGGGGGGGGGGGGGGGGGGGCTGTGTGTGACGATGATAATAGTGTGTGTGTGTGTGTGTGTGTGTGTGTGTGTGTGTGTGTGTGTGTGTGTGTGTGTGTGTGTGTGTGTGTGTGTGTGTGTGTGTGTGTGTGTGTGTGTGTCTCCTTGGTGGTCTGTGTGTGACGATGACAATAATGAAGTTTGCGTCTGTCCCATCCTGCTGTGAGCTTATAATTAGCATCCCTCTCTGCTCTCTCTCTCTGCTTTTTAACGCAGTAAGAACTGAGGCCGACTCTACCAATGCCTTCTAAATCAGCACTAGTTCTCACACTATCAGGGTGCTGTCGGTGCTGTCGGGGGCACTCGCTGATCAGCCTGCGTCGGGGCCCAGTGACATCTAGTTACGCTACTGCCTCAAGGACCACTGGTGGTCCCCGGGAACACTGGTTGAAAACCACTGTCCTATAGCCTAGCGCTCCTTCTCACAACGTATGGCTTAATAGGAGCTTTTCTGCCCTGGCTGTAACATAGTGTGAGCTTCTAGATCAGCTTATTTAAAAAAAATTTTTTTAATATTTTAAACACCTATAACATGCCCAAAATAGGGCGGATGGCCGTGTGTGTGTGTGTGTGTGTGTGTGTGTGTGTGTGTGTGTGTGTGTGTGTGTGTGTGTGTGTGTGTGTGTGTGTGTGTGTGTGTGTGTGTGTGTGTGTGTGTGTGTGTGTGTGTGTGTGTGTGTGTGTGTGTGTGTGTGTGTGTGTGTGTGTGTGGACGTCATTAGTTCTCCCACAACTGTACAGATAACACTCCTCCTGTGCTCAGTGTTAACAGAGTTCCGGTACTTTAAATGATACAGATGAATGCTGACGATAGTGCTTCAGTTTCACAAACAGTGGCTCCAGACCGTTGTTTGAGTCGCGGACCAAACATTTCGGGAAGTAAATAAACCCCCTTTTTATGTTTTCCTACATAAAATATGTAATATTTTGAAATGTTTCAAGTCCAACATTTTTCTAAAGTGTTTGATGAATAAAATCTAGTAATTTCCATAAATACATTTGTGCCACATTGCAAGCTTGTAGACCTGCGATTCCCCCCATGTGCACATGCACAGGTACACTCTCTCTCTCTCTCTCTCTCTCTCACACACACACACACAGTCACACACACACACACACACACACACACACACACACACACACACACACTCACACTCACACACTCACACTCACACTCACACTCACACACGCACAGTCGCACACGCACACCAGGTCAGTCAGGGTGAGAGTCAGCGCTTGAGGAATGTCTACTCTAAACTTCACTTTCTGACCTAACCGGTTGCTGGCAGGCAGGTAAGTAGTGAGGCAGACAGACAGACAGACAGACAGACAGGCAGACAGACAGGCAGTAGACTCAGGTAAGTAGTGAGGCAGACAGACAGTAGACTCAGGTAAGTAGTGAGGCAGACAGACAGTAGACTCAGGTAAGTAGTGAGGCAGACAGACAGTAGACTCAGGTAAGTAGTGAGGCAGACAGACAGTAGACTCAGGTAAGTAGTGAGGCAGACAGACAGTAGACTCAGGTAAGTAGTGAGGCAGACAGACAGTAGACTCAGGTAAGTAGTGAGGCAGACAGACAGTAGACTCAGGTAAGTAGTGAGGCAGACAGACAGTAGACTCAGGATTACATTTTTTTTCAGGATTTTTTGTGTGTTATTCCCGGGATTGAGACTGGACAGGAATGAAAAGTCAACGGGAGCGGGCAGGAGTGGAAATGACATCAATTAGCCTTTCCATTGCCTTTACTAATGATTCACTTATTTATAAAATACAAAACAAAAAACGTGATACACAGAGATGGGAGTGGGAGTAATTTTGAGTGCAGGGAGCGGGATGCGATCAGGAGTTATTCTACCAGGAGTGGGACGGGAGGGAGGGAGGGAGGCAGGCAGACAGACAGACAGGCAGACAGACAGACAGACAGACAGACAGACAGACAGGCAGGCATCTCCCGTTTTTTCAAATGGTGGAATGAATATGACGATATTTGACTTTGATGTAGAGGAGTAGAAGTATTGAAAAACGAATATACCGGGGTACTCAAGTAAAGTAGTTCCCGCCACTAGTAGCTGTCCTTCTCCTATCTGTAGTTCCCTCTCCTCTCCTCCTCTCCTCTCCTCTCCTCTCCTCTCCTCTCCTCTCCTCTTTGGTGTGTGTGCCAACAGTGTTGTTGCCAGGGTTAGACATCTGTCACACATGGTCCCTGATCTGCTCCCTGGCTCCAAGTGCTGTACTGGGGTCAACCTGAGTAGCACTGACTGTCACTGTGTACACACACACACACACACACACACACACACACACACACACACACACACACACACACACACACACACACACACACACACACACACACACACACACACACACACACACACACACACACACACACACACCTAACATTTCAGTGAAATGAACATTCAAAGTACACTTCTCTTTGATATAGAACTAACCAGAACAAGTCTTTAGTTTTGGACACGAGGAGGCATTTTTGTGCACATGGCTCTGGAGGCAATGCAAACGTTTGTTTTCTCATGCCAATAAAGCTCCTTTGAATTGAATTGAATTGAGTCGACTGCCGTTCTCAAAAGTCTTGTGTTTGTGTTGTAAAATCCATCCTCTGAATGTCTTGAATCTCGCCCTTGGCAAATACTGAAACTGAAACTAATAACGAGAGCAATAGAAACTAAACAAAAACCAAAAACATTTTGTTTGCCGTGAAAACCAAACTGAAAGCAGCGAACCCGATGGCTGGAGAATCCACAACTAAAGACAGGAGAAGTTGTGCACCGTAATGACCTTAACACACGCTGCTGTTGCACAGTAGCTCATCTACAAGCTCACAGCGCGTGGTGATATGACACGCTGTTGTGAGCTCGTGGCGATATGACACGCTGTTGTGAGCTCGTGCGTTGGCTGGTTTCGAAAACATTTTTTGACAAATTTTCTCCTATGGGGGGTCCCCTGGCTGGCAGGCACAAAACCTGCTAAGGGGAATCCATATCAATGTGGGTGTCCTTGACATGAAAATGTATTTGAGAAGCCCTCGTTGATGATCCTCAAACTACCCCTGCCCTACGGCATACTGTAATGACTTTTTCATGTCAAGGACCCCCAAATTGACACTAATTAGCCCCGCGGACCCCCACATTAGAAAATATATGCCAAGGACCCCCATAAGAGAAGATTTCTATGGCTCTAGCAGTGATTCTCAACCCATTTAATTTCAAGGGACCCCCAGTTTGACATGCATTAGGCTACGGTCCCCCGTTTAATTTAACTCTGAGTGTAACGATCCATTTGGTTCCATTTGTACACTCATGATGTATTACCAAGTGTTGTTATTGCTTATTGTAAATCACTACGTAAGCAATAAATGCCTTATAAGGGTCCATTTGGTTCCTAATTATCATTTAGCTGGGGGACCCCCTGGAACTATCAAGGACCCCTAGAGGTCCCCGGACCCCACTTTGGGAACCACTGCCCTACGGCATACTGTAATGACTTAGAATTTGTCCTATAGGGCAGGGGATTTCAACAGGTGGTCTGTGGACCACTGGTGGTCCCTGCAGGTATTGCATGTGGTCCCTGACCATGCATTTAGTAATGTAGGATTTGTAGATATTTTACATTTTCTTTCCACTATGAGAAACCGCAAAGTGAATGACCTGGTGACCGATGATGACGTCCATGTAGTCATTTTTACTGACGAGTTGGGAGGTCAAAAAATTCAGCAGAAAGGGAAGTTAGAATCTCAAGAGGGGGAAGTGCATCGGATTGTCTGGTTGACTCATTCAGGAAATGATTAGTAGTCAATGGACCATTGGTTGAGAAACAGTGGGATGTATAGCATAGCATAGCACAGCACAAGCAAGTGTTAGAAAAGCACTAATCTTAACACAACAGTGGTCCCCAGGTTGTTTCAAGTCTGGGTGGTGGTCCCTCGTTCACAATCAGTTGAAAACCCCTCATATAGGGCATCACAGTGTGCGTGGTTGTGTGGTTCCACTGAAAAATCTCCAATTTTTCCCGTAGAGATTTACAAAGATAATTATATCAATTATTTTAAGCCTAGAATCAAGCCATCCAGAATCCTTGTGAATCATGTACCATAACACATTTTAATCTGTCTAGATAGAGTTAGATATAACCACCATTTCTGTATGGGGCTGTGCTGTTTGCTGCAACGATTTGTAATGGATCTCAGAGGAGAATAGGAGCCACGGTTTACATTGTTGTCACAGTTAAACTGTAACTCTGTCCTCGGGGCAAAACGGCGAGCGAGTCAATGGCTTTGACGAACGTGAATGAAGTGGAGGCTGATTGGAAAATTGCATCGGGGGTGATTGTGCATGGCCGCATGCCACTGTGGTTGTTGGAGTTGCAATATACTGTCTGCTTCCGAATGAGACACCTCACGTAACCTCTGGAGGGAGGCTGAGGATGCCTGGTAAATGGTAAATGGTGCATTTATATAGCGCCTTTATCCAAGGCGCTTTACATTACATTCACCCAATTCACACACACATTCACACACCGATGGCGGCGGAAACCATGCAAAGCACCAACCAGCACGAGGAAAGGAGGCACTGGAGACAGTTTGAGCCCTTATTTTATTATCAGGGTGCAAGTAAAAAAGCGACAACGTTTTGATGTTTCAGTTACATCTTCGTCAGGTTTTTAGGGGTTCAGTGTCTTGCTCAAGGACACTTCGACACTAACTCTGGCGGAGCCCGGGTTCGAGCTGGCGACCTTGCGGTTACCATCCGGCCACATTACCCCTGAGCCACCGCCGCGGCCAGGACCCTGCCTGGCCGCCATCTCTGCAAAATGATGCTTTTACTTGGTCTAGATTCATCACAAGGAGAGATATTCCTGGCAGGTCTCAGATAATCAGGGGTCACCAACATCCGTACATGGACAAATGTGTCTGTTGGCAAAGACTTGGTCTTGTCCGTGGCAACATTTTAGATTTTCTGTTTTTACACACCATTCTTAATGTTCTTACAGCCTAACACACAGACACGCACAGGCCAGGGAGGAGGGCTTGTACAGTACAGTACAGTACAGTACAGTACAGTACAGTACAGTACAGTACAGTACAGTACAGTACAGTACAGTACAGTACAGTACAGTACAGCACCACTCACTTCAGACGTGTCTACTGTCTATCATAACACCCACTTACTGAATTTCAAGTCTCCTGGTTCTCTTCAGAATAAGTATGGCAATCATTTGCAAGGACCACCCCTGTAACTCTGTGTTCAAATGGAACCAAACGGACCCATAAGGGTCCGTTTGGTTCCATTTGAACACTCTCAGAGTTACAGGCCTGTTATTCAGGGATATCTATTTATGTGTTTCTGCCTGGTAATACGTATTATTGTCCACTCATTTTGTATGTCTGTGGCAAAACAAATTACGGTGACAAAAACAGTGTTGTCTTTGGCAGCACATTTTGATTTTAGTTTTAGTCATAGTCTCTTGAATAGTTTTCATTTAGTTTTAGTCACATTTTAGTCACCTGGAATGTTTTAGTCGACTAAATCTACAGTTGATTTAGTCGAACAAAATGTATTTTGGCAGACCTTGACGCTGTTGTAATGACAACAGTCATTGCTGAAAATGGCCAATCTATAAGTCCACAACACGTCGCAGTGCAACGCGTTGTGAGCTTGTAGATCGTCTATTTTCAGCATGCAACTAATTGTAAAATGACTTATAGTGGATCTCTTGTCCACTAGTCCCTTCCTAACATTTTAGTCTAGTTTTTATTTGTTGACAAATTTTATATTTAGTTTTAGTCATCATAGCTTAGTTTTAATTTAGTTTCCATTTAGTTTTCGTCATTGAAAAAAGGTAGTCGGCGAAAAAATGTCGTCTTAGTTTTAGTCGACGAAATCAACACTGGACAAAAATGTCCCCCACACAACCCAACATGGTGATGACCCGTGCAGATGAGCCTTTGAATAAGGTTTACCACATTAACCCCCAAAT
Organism: Electrona antarctica; assembly: GCF_951216825.1. Lineage (NCBI taxonomy): Eukaryota > Metazoa > Chordata > Actinopteri > Myctophiformes > Myctophidae > Electrona > Electrona antarctica. The sequence goes on along the minus strand of NC_136791.1, from coordinate 23,342,036 downwards.
TCCTGTTCTGATCGTGGTGAAAAATTTTACCACACTTGGTAAGCAATAACAACACTTGGTAATGCAAGCTAAGAACCGAAACATCCGTCTAACTAGTAGACTATCTGTACATAAAATACAATACAATTCAATAACAATATAAGCGCATCATCATCTATAAAGTGATGTTAAGAACTTAGAAGCTGCTATCTCATGTGTGGCAAAGTTTGTGGGAATCATACATTTTTCTTCATCATTTAGATCAAATAGCAGCCAGGGTCCTCAGTCTCATTATCCCCCCACCACCACACACCCCCCTGGGGGGATTCAGTGGACACACAGCCAGGGTCCTCAGTCTCATTATCCCCCCACCACCACACACCCCCCTGGGGGGATTCAGTGGACACACAAAGCTCCCAGTCGAGTCACAGTGAATGTGCAGATTCATGGTGTGTGACTCAACTCTTCTGATATGAGTCAACACACTGAGAAAGACAAAAGGTCATCGTCGTCACACGCGTGATGATGATGATGATGATGACGAGGGGATTAGGAATCAGAGTGACAACCGTACCTTTTTTTTGTTTTGTTTTAATGAATATAGATAAATCTCCCTAAAACGTTTTGTTATCTGATAGAGAGGCTAATTGTGTTGTGACACTCGACCATGCCTGATTGATTCATACTCGGTTTTTGCGTATCGTGTTCAGTCAGCAAGGCACCGGCACACAAGCCTATATCTACAAGATGATCACAACTGCGCCACAATGTGGCGTGTTGTGGATGGACTAGTCTTATTGGAAGATATTGAATGTGTGCATGATTTTCTAGGATCTGCTATCCATGATGCTTTTGTGTGACGCTGCAGTGTCATCAAGTAGGGCGTTCATTTATGAGAAAAACACTAAAAGTTAGAATATGGAGATAAGATGTTTCTGCCCAACAGCAACTATATACACAATACATACAAGCACGCACGCACGCACGCACGCACGCACACACGCACGTACACAGGCAGGCGCACAGTACAAGTTTTGCAGCAGAGATTCATAAGGGGGTGGTGAGTTTTTCCTGTGGTGGTTACAAGATGTCAGCAAGTGATTTAAAAGATTGCGGTAATGGCTCACCTCAGGTGACCAGAGACACTAGTGGGCCAGTGCGTGCTTTACAGAGACACACACGCACGCACGCACACGCACACGCGCGCACACACACAATATATCCAACGAGCTACTCCGCACTGTATTTCAGATAACATTCACTGAGCAAATATTAGCTGGCTGCATGGCTGTGTACATTATATAGTTTCCATCGCTCACGTCGCCATTGCTTTAGAGAGTCCCATGACGAATCGCACTTCCAGACGGGCTATTGCTTGCTGTTGCATAATTACATCCATTCAACTTTTAGTTAATGATTATTTGTGTGTTTTTCATCGCATTTGCCATGGGGGAAGAGAGGACACGCACAAATCTTTCCACTTGTTTCCACTTTGCTATCACATGGAGTCTGTGTTTGGAGGACTGGTGAATGATGGTTAAACAAGGCCTGTGTAATCGTGTCCATGCATGTCTGTTGTTGTCGTGATTGTTTATTTGTTCAGATTTATGACATTTTGTTATGAAAAGTCAAGGAGATCAAGGCAGGAAAGTTTGAGCAAAGCTTTCACCACAAACTGTACAACTTGTACAAGTAAAGGTTTTTCCCCTGTATGGGGTCCTTGTATGCTTTCTCACATCAGATTATTGACAAGCCTTTGCTTGTAATAGTTGTGGCAGGTCTCTCTGTCTAGAGAGAGAGACAGAGCGAGACGGACAGTTAAGGTGACAGAGGGAGAGAGGAGAAAACGGCAGGCAGGAAGTGAAAGGAAGAGAGGGGCATGGTCTTTTCCTCCATGCTGCCACTGCGGTGGCTTTGATTCTACCCTGCTAGGCTGCAGATAGAAGCCAAACAGCACCCAGTCAGCGCCTTCTGGCTGGGTGCCCTGACACGACACCCGTCACTGGCTGGCTGCACAGTGCACAGGCCTGTCAGAGCCATCTTGATGGCTAATTAGCAAGACTTTTATCAGAGACTGGTATCACAACACGCGCACAGACGCGTGTTGTCCTTCCTATCTCTCTGTGTGTGTGCGCGTGCGTGCGTGCGTGCGAGTGAGAGAGAGAGAGAGAGAGAGAGAGAGAACGGTAGGCCTGGGACTATAGGGATCATGGAAGAGAATAAGTGATGCCACTATGGGGTTCATTTGGCTCCATTTGTAGTTATACAGTACACTGTCTGAGTTGGCTGTAAGGGTCCGTTTGGCTCCTAACTATCAATGCTTTAATGTGCCTTTAAGTTGCCATGTGTGTGCATGGCATGTGAAAGACTCAAAATAATAATAATAAACACTTTCAAGATAGAAGAAAAATTATAGTAATACAGGTGTACCAGCTTGCAGCAGGGCACGAAGTTACACGCCCTACACGCGTGTTAAGATAATCGCAATTATTCTGTTGCAATTAAAAAATAGCAGAAATAATAGCAGGTCCGCTGTTTTGTGAAACATTTGGGAAAGACTTTATTTTTATTATTAAATCTGACAGTGATTTATCTGTACATTTAATTGATTTCTCTTAAGTTATTCGTCGTGTACTGTATGTCCTGTGCAATTTGTGACTATACGAAGCCTAAAAGGCAAACAGAAATAAATGTGTAACGTTCCAAATATGTTCAATGCAAAACACGACACGCCAAGTAAAATTTGTAATGGTGATTCGTGACTGCCCTTTCTACGTTTAGAGCCCCGGTGTCGGGTAGGAGGACACTTACTGGTTGACCAGTAGCGAGTCCAAGCTTGATCTTGTAGATCTGCTATTTCCACTGCCCCCCCGTCCCCCCATTCTTTAATCGTAATCGAGGTGAAAGTTAGCAATTGTTTTGAAATCATATCGCCCCAAGACCTATACAGTATAGCTGGAAGGCAGACTTATTTTTTTTATCGGTTTAAACATTTAGAATTTTCCAATTAACTCACCCAGGAGACCTTCAGCTGAGTGAGTTTTACACTTGGCACTGCTGCCAACAGTTTTGCCGTTTGGAGGGGCCGTCATTATCTCAATTTACACAAGAGAAAGGGAAAGTGTGTGTGTGTGTGTGTGTGTGTGTGTGTGCGTGTGTGCGTGTGCGCGCGTGCGTGCGTGTTCCTGTGAATTTAAGTGGGTGGTGTTTGAATGCGGACCCCTTCACCTTCAAGAGAGATTTGATACTTGAGCACTTGGAGTGTTTTCAATGGAAACCCCCATGAATGATTGATAAAAATAAGGGCGGAGAGCGGCTTAAAAATCAACCCCCAGCCAACCAGTGAACCATCAATTATTCAACGCTTTGCTCTTGGGTATATTTTTGGTGTCTCGTAGAAATGTATCAGTCAACGACCTGTCTTGAAATCTGTTTAGTTGACACTGTGTGTTCAGAAAGGAAACGTGGAGTTTTGTATTGATCTCTTTCTTCTGCTTCCCTTCTGAAAACACTGGGCTGTTATATCCGTGGCACAGACCCATACTAGTGGGCCAAATAACAGCTCCCAGCTGGCTGTCACTTTGGAGACGCTTGTCTCAAATGACAGGCTAAAGCCCCAGTTAAACATATAGTTGCGTGCGGGTGTCGCGCACATGGGCGCGTGGTACGTGCTCGCGACGAAGGGTGCTCGACTAACTATAAACTATAAATCCAGTGAATTCTGGGCGGCAAACATTCAGCCAAAACAGCTCGTTCTACTATTTTCGGGAAAGTGATTTTAGTGTAGAGCGAGAACTTGAGGGGGGGGGGGGTGTACCACCATAGAGCTCTTCATGGGGACTCTGTCCGGTCTGCTATAAGTCACAGTGGTTCTCAACCTGTGGATCGGGACCCTCCTTGGGGTCCCCACATGGTTTTGGGGCAGTCCCCTGCAGATTACATTGACGTGACAATCTCAGGACTTTTTTGATACCTCGCAAAAACAAAAATTAGGAAGATAAGAGCTTGTACAGTAGATCTGCTATTTTCACTACATTTATGGAGTCAAACAACATGTAATGCCTCAACTCCAAAGTGTGTCAGGATAGGGGGTCCCCAGTTCAAATGTGATTTTTTTTGGGGGGTCCTCAGTTCAAATATGATTTTTTTTGGGGGGGGTCCCCAGTTCAAATATGATTATTTTTGGGGGGCTGCATGCCGCCTGAAAAGGTTGAGAACCACTGGTCTTATAGAAAATGGGTAAAGTTGTGGTCTTTTAACGAGGCCCCCTTTTCCCTCCCTGCCATTCGTCCGTACCACCTACTGGGTCTTTCTATGGCATGTGAAACAAGCATGCTCTAATCCTGAACATTTTCCACCTTATTTCCACTGAGTGATTTTTATATCTCATTTAGACCTGAGGCCGATTCTGAAAATATGTCTTCTAAATCCTAACAGGTTTTTTTGAAAAACGTATGTTTCTATGTCAAGGACTCCCAGAATTATCTGTATTTGGCCACAGACCCCCATCTGAAAATATGTTCTTCCAGGGACCCTCCCAGAAGCAAAACATTGAGTTAAAAACGTTCGCTGTGAAAGAATATATATTCAAAGATTTGCGCCACAACTTTTTCAAACATAGCAGATCTACAAGCTCGTAGATTGTAGAGCTTGTAGATCTGCTATTTTTCCAATAGCTGAAGTATAACATAATGCTTAAAACACCAAAAGGGGTTCCCGTCCAGATTGGGATATGCATGGATAACTGCGAGCGCTTCACGGAAGCCTCTCACGGGAATGTGTGCGTGTTTGTTGGATACCCGACGTCCTGCTCAGTGCAGTGTGCACACGTCATGGCTAGGCCCGTCACAAGTTATTACATAACCGCTTAATAGCAATTATTTTAGATAATCGCAAGTGTTTTGCATAATTGTCATAATCCTTTCCAAAGAAAATGCAGTGTGACTGCAGCTTTGTAAACTTGTAGATAAGATATTTCCACTATTTTTTTTAAATATTATAAATGTGTCAGTAGTTTCTTTGTATTTAAGTTATTGTCATATCTGCCCTGTGCAATTTGTGATTACAGTATGAAGCCTACAAACCAAATGGCAATAAAATGTGTATTCATAGCCCCAATCATGCGATGTGAAAGAGTCTACTGGAGCTTCTTTTCAGGTCGTGCGTGCGTGCGTGTGTGTGTGCGTGCGTGCGTGCGTGCGTGCGTGCGTGTCAGTGGAGTGTATCCGAGGCCATGTGTAGACGAGCGGTGATGTGATCTGTGTGGAGACACACTGCCTGACAGGCCTATGGGTTCTTATGTGTCATCGCCCAGGCTATGGGTTCTTATGTGTCATCGCCCAGGCTATGGGTTCTTATGTGCTGTTTTCCAAAAAGTACAAAAGTATTGGCATTGGCATCAAAATATAATCAAAGTACCGAAAGTGAAAGTACTCATCCTGCATAATGTGGCAAAATCCTTCGAAAATAGCAGTATATAATACAAGCTCACACAGCCCATCGCGTAGTGGTTAATCTGTCTTTTGTAATAACGATCTAAATCTACAAAGTAACTTTGTAAAAATAAAAGGTCAAACAATTATACGTTTTACAGTAAAAAAAAAAGAGTAGAAGGAAATGTACCTCTGGGATTTGTACACACACGCAAGCACAGTACAAAATGTACCTTAGTTGTTACTCTACTATCCATCACGGCACGTTAAAGTGTTTTTATGGCGTGACCCTCTTCACCAAGCTCCTCTCAGAGGGAGGCCGAGGCACGCAGGCAGGCAGGCAGTAGGGTGGATGTTTCCTTGGATGTGTTGAGTGGTGCTTACAACCTTCCAGAAAGTAATGACTCTTGGCTGCCAAATGTGCAAATCTCACAGGCAGCCTGCGTGCCAGCCAGCCAGCCAGCCAGTCAGTCAGTCAGCCCGGCTGGCCCGGTCGGCCAGGCTGGCCGGGCCCCCCCAGTTGGTGGGACACATCATCCAGCGTGACTGACAAGCCCTCGTTTTGCCAGGTGTCAGTATCTCAGTTTCTCGTTGACTACACCATGGATGGACGCCCCCGCGGTAAACTGTGTCTGACGTGGAGATGGTGATGAAGAGAGTGTGTAAAATGCGGTTCTGCGCCGTGAGAAGTGACATTAAACAAGAGAGTCAACGGTATAGCGGGTGTCAAAATACCAGGGGTCAATAGTGCAGCATTCACATGTCCTCTCTGTCGGGGTGGAAACCTCACATGTCCAAAACTGGTTTCTTCTCACAATTCAAGTTAAAAAGTATAGCAAAAGTTCTGAGGTTGCCAAAAACGGGCTGCATTTTACTTTACTTTTACTTAAATTATTCATTTCGACATTTCGGACAAGCATATTCATGAACAAATTCAGCGTAAATCCACCGGAATTAACAAAGCTGCTAAATTTCCGCAGCCCAAACAAAAGACAAAAACAAAACAGACAGGCAGTGAAGCACACTATCGGTACATTTACGAGACAAAGCATAAAAACGTACATACAGTGTACAAGAAACAAAGTACAAGGTAAAAGGTGCATCTATATAGTTTAGCAGCAATACATAATTGTAAGTAAAGTACTTGAAAGCATCATTGCTTTCAAGTAACATGTTTTGAGCTTGCAGATCTGCTACTTTTGATTATTTTGTTTCCCCGGTTGGACGTATAGCGCGTGGAAAGAAGGAACACGTTATTCCAACCAGTTCCTTTCCCCTCCATCAGGCGCCCCCGGCTGACCAGGGGGAGGCAGTGTTAGAGACCAGGATTACTGCATGTTTTTTTTAATATACCAATACCGCTTTATTTGTATTTATTTTTTAAACGGTGGCTTGCGTTACAGAGAGAGCCCAGGCAGATGCAGCGTGGCAAGGCACGTGATTAGATGTACAGATGGAGATTAATATGAACAAGAGACGGCGGTACAAAGGCATAAATCTCAGGGGGGAGGAGGAGGAGGAGGGAGGGGGGGGGGGAGGAGGAGACTACAGGCACTGCGCTTGACCTTTCTGAGTGGTGATAATGATAGCGGGAGTGGGATGCATTCCTGCTGGGGTGGGGGGGGGATGCCGGCCCGGGACCGTACGGTACCGCTGAGGCTTATGTCAGGGCTAAAAGCCGCCCTAAACACACAGTGTGTGTGTGTGTGTGTGTGCTGCTACTGACTGTACATATGTTGGGTATGTGAGGGGCTTAAAAAGGGTGCGTTCACAATGCAGTTGGCTTTACGTTAAAGGTCTCTCTCTACATATGCTATACCGTATCGTTGCTGTCTGAGTGTCACTGCAGAAAAAAACCTCTTATCTCCGTATCCTAAAACATTTTGTTTTAGGATAGCCAGCCCTGAGTGACACACACACGCAAACGCACACACGTCACCACACACACACACACACACACACACAAAAGTAGCGTGCACGGTGCACCATATGCATCTTGATTTCTGCCGTTGTCAAGCCTCTCTGAAAGTGGGGAGTGAAACCTGCATGCCTACTGTATACGTGTGTGTGTGTGTGTGTGTGTGTGTGTGTGTGTGTGTGTGTGTGTGTGTGTGTGTGTGTGTGTGTGTGTGTGTGTGTGTGTGTGTGTGTGTGTGTGTGTGTGTGCGTGTGTGCGTGTGCATGCGCGCACAGTGCATCAGCAGGGTTATTAAAGGAGCCCTGTGGCTGCCACTGATAAGGTGTGTGTGTGTGTGTGCGTGTGTGCAGCTTCTTGACACTGACGCGCACACACACACACACACACACACACACACACACACACACACACACACACACACACACACACACACACACACACACACACACACAGTGACCTGGCTGGGGAGGATTACCGCCTTGCTGCCATTTCTGCTGATGCCTTTCTTTATATGTTATCCTCTCCACTCACATGTTCTGTGTTTCCTCGCTGCCTGTCCCACAGAAACCTCCTATCTCCATATTCCCCTTCTTTTCCGTGTTTTGTAAATTATGCCATTCAGAACGGGAACCCCTTTTGGTGTTTTAAGCATTATGTTATACTTTAGCTATTGAAAAATAGCAGGGTGTCCCTGGAAAAACATATTTTCAGATGGGGGTCAGCGGCCAAATACAGATAATTCTGGAAAACCTTTTTCTTGACATGAAAAAGGTTGAGTACCACTGACATTGAAACATAGGTTTTTAGGATTAGGATTTGGAAGACACTTTTTTTAAAAAATTGGCCTCAGTCCTAAATGGGTTAACGCCCTACACAACATGAGCGCACTACGGCGTTACGCGAAAACGAGGAAAGTAGCAGAGCCGCGAGCTCGACCGACCGTGCCGCGCTTAGAGCGCGTCGATGTGCAGCTTTTGCCGTTTTCGAATGATAGCACGACAGTTTTTAATGGACATATGAGTTTTCCACCCGACAGACCATTTGAATGGTTGTACAAATGGAACTCCTTGTGAGAAGAATGTGTCCTCGCGCTGCATACACACGGAAACAGACTGGCGCGTGCACGTGTCCTCCCTACTGCGTACACACGGGGACAGACGGGCGCGTGCACGTGTAGCGGGGTTTGGCGAGCACACGCTTATTATTATTTGCAATACTTTTACTTCTACTCCACTACGTCTCGGATCCAAATATTGTACTTTTACTCCACTACATTTATTTGACAGTGACTGTGTCTTACTGGGAGGAGCTGTGTTAATGGGAACCCCCCCCCCCCCCACACACACACACACACACCTACGTCACTGATGGACACTGCCTTGTCTTTCTTCCGTGCTACTGACCTGCTACAGCACGGGTCCATTTGGTTCAATTTGTTACAGTCGTGTAAGGGTCAATTTGGTTCCATTGGTACCCTCTGAGTTACAGGGTTCCATTTGAGTTACAGACCTGTAAACGGTCCGTTATTTGGACCCCTGGGTGTTCCTCGGACCTGACTTTGGGTACCAGTGTGCTGACTGCATGGTAATTGATCCTGTTTACTAGAGAGAGAGAGAGAGAGAGAGAGGGAGAGAGAGAGAGAGAGAGAGAGAGAGAGAGAGGGGGAGAGAGAGAGAGAGACTAAAGCATTGTCATTTGCTGCATTAATTTTTCAACCGTGGCCATTGAGACTGCAGAGATAACACACCATGCTATGTAGTACTTAGCACTGCTGCTTTGTCAACGCACGCACGCACGCACGCACGCACGCACGCACGCACGCACGCACACACACACACATGCACACACACAATGGAGCCATGGTGCGCTGAGAGATATCCTCTTAGACTCTTTTTTTATGGTTCTTTTTGCGGCTTACGCCTTTATTTTATATTTTTTATAGAGAGACAGACAGCAGGCTGACAGGAAATGGGGGAGAGAGATGGGGGAGTGACATGCAGTAAAGGCCGTCAGGATCGGGAGTCGAACCCTGGACCGCTGAGCCACGGCCCAGGCCTCCTCTTAGACTCTTAACCACTTTCTGCCTTTTGTCCCTGCTTTGGCCATACAGTATGCTCGCAATTAGAGGATGCAACACTGTGTGAGCTTGTAGATCTGCTGTGAAGTTTTCAACCATCAAGGTGGGCCTATATTGTTACTTATTGTGTACAGTTACTGTATATTTAGTTTTTCATTTTTGATCTTCAGACACTGTAGCAGCGATAAATTGTCTATACAATAACCTCATTATGTCCAAAACTGTTCAAAGGTAGACACAGACCACCATGTGATGATATTTAGCCTCTCAGGCCCCAAACTTAGAATATAGGCCCCACACTTAATATAATCAAGAGTTAAAGATCTACAAGGGTCCATTTGGTTACCAACTCTCCTTTAGGTGTCTCTTGGATTGTAACGGATCTCCACTCCTGTCTAGCAAGCGATCGCTGCTCCTCCGCGGCTCCGCCTGTCAATCGGTGACACATTTGTTTTTCCCCTCCGCCCGTCCGCTCGCCTCACCGCCGCGGTGGATGTGAAATAGCCTTTTTTCGGTGTGTTGTGTGTGTGTGTGTGTGACTCCTGCCTCTTTGTCTGGCCCTCTCAGGCCAGTACAATACTCATATGTGTGGCCTCGATGATAGAGAGACCGCATTCTACCCTGCGTGGTCCCAAACAGCCCGGCCTTGGTCACTGACTCACTGGTGAGGCCACCTCTGACTGACCATGGTGGTGGTGGCTTGGATTGGATTGGATTGGAGGCCAAGCAAAGGCTGACGGACGGACACAGACCAAAAATATCCCCGCAATATAAATAGACTTCTTCTTCTTCAGCTTCTTCTTGTCACTGTGCTGTGCAATTAACTCAAGTCATGGTTGATGTCTATCGTGGCAGATATGCCTATGCCTCTTATCTCGGGTGGGGTGCAGTACTTCGTTTAGACAGTACCTAGTTTAGACTAGTCATTGGGTTAGACCAGTCATTAGTCCTACAACTACAACCTATCTCAAACCCTCACGTACTTAGTTTAGACAGTTTTTGGTTTAGACTAGTCATTGGTTAGACCAGTCATTAGTCCTACAACTACAACCTATCTCAAACCCTTACCCTAAACCTAACCTCCCACGGGGCAGCACACCTAAACCTAACCTTAACCCATGTCTAAACTAAGTATGCACCATGTAATGACGATTTCCTGTATTAGCAGTGGGCTGTGTAAGAATCTCCTTGAGGAGGTATTATGGTTTTTGCGCCTTAGGCGTTGGGGGAGGGAGTTGAATAGCTTGAGCCCAGTATCTTATTTAGGGTACCTCCTTTTTATATTGCTTGAAGTATATTATTATATTATATTATTGATCTTCTTTCTACTGCTTCTTCTTCTGACTCTGACTCTGACTGGCACACTTCTTAGTCTCTTGCTCTGAGCCATACTTTATAGGGTGACGTGACGTCGTGGCCTGACGTCACGCCACCGACCGTTTCCGTGGCAACACACCCCCTCTTATCTCCATATCTTATCTTTTTGTGTTTTATAGAGCGATGGCACACCGTCTCCAATGCACAGCTATGTGTGTCTGCCTGTCTGTCCGTATGTCCGTCCGTTTGAGACAGCTGCAAATGAGACCTGTCTGATTGGGACCTTTGACCTCTGACCTATTGACCCTCAACAACTGCTTGGCTCCAATGCACTCCAAGGCACCACACAGTATTATAACACACAGTCACTATAGGTGAACTATTAGGGTTGTCCCGATCACGTTGTTTTGCTCCAGATCCGATTCCGATCATTTGGTTTTGAGTATCTACCGATACCGATTTTTCCAGATCCGATATTTATATTTTATAGAACACGTTTATGCCATATCACAATAGTACACTATCCCAAATCAAGATCATGATACGGATGTAATATTGATACTAGGAATGTCCCGATCACGTTTTTTTTGGCTCCCGATCCGATTCCGATCATTTGAAAAATGATGATCGATCGCCCCCCGATTTTGCGATCACCCGATCTTATCGGGACAACCCTAGTAACTGTAACACACAATAACTATAACAATAACAGTATAGTTCCACCGCTCAGTTCGCACAGACCAAATTAACGCCCTACGTGATCATACCGCAGCGTCGCACGAAAGAATCAAAAGTAGCACATCTACAAGCTCGAAACCTGCCACAAACCGACGAGTTTGGAGCTCGTCCATCTGCTACTTGTGCTGTTTTTCAATTTGAATCCTGAAAAGTAACGGTTTTGGACATTCCATCCGACCATCTATTTACTTGAGTACATTTTGAAATACCTTTACTTAATTTGAGCATTCCACTACATTTACACCGTATGTCAGCTTTAGTTAATAGTTACATTGCATATTTTGACCAATACCAAAACATGCTGTAACAACTACTCTATAGTATATATTGTACTTTGGCTATTCAAAAATAGACGGTCTACAAGCTCACAGCACGTCGCATTTTGCAACATGTTGTGAGCTTGTAGAGCTGCTGTTTTCCTTGACAAGGGTACTTTTTACCTTGGTACTATTACTACTACTACTATACTTTGATGCCAATACTCAAGTAAAGGCTTGAATATACAGGCCTTTTACTTTGTGACAGTGTTTTCATATTGCGGTATTGCTACTAAATTGGAGTATTTCTTCCCCCAGTGCTTCTTGCACAGAGATATAGTAGTACTTAGAGATCAGGACGATCCCTTGTTCTGAATCATTAAAGTACTTGTTGTGCCATTATTTGCTTAGTCCTGTTCCGCCACCACTCTGCTCCGTTCTGCTCTGCTCTCTTCTGTTCTCTCCAGAGGGCTTTTTATCCCGACAAATTCGCAGATAAACACTTCCAATCTTATCACGGTCACTGCTGCTGCTGCTTTGTGGCTCCTCGCTAAACGGAGGAGGATTTGTGTGATTTCTATTCCCCTCTGAGACGATGACGAGCTATACAGCGTAGGAGAAGAAGCACTTTGTTTGTGTGTGGAGTGAGTCATGAAGTATTGGCCACATACACACCGGACGTCACTGATGACATTTTGTCGGCGATATGAGTCACATGACAAAGCCTCGGCTCTTTTCAAATATATTTATTATTTCCTTTTCAGCGCTATTTATGAGTCATGGTTTTGAAGTCCACTGCACTTAAGCCCCCATGGATACTCTGTTGTGTGGTGAACGGCTGAAATGGCCCCATCTGCAAGCACACAACGAGCGAAAATACTCTATTCGGCGTGCAACTCCTTTTTCACATGTGTGATGTGATTTAGCCAATAATGACATGCCATACAATATATGTAAATGGCCAGTAGGGGTGTAAATGGTAAATGGTAAATGGTGCATTTATATAGCGCCTTTATCCAAGGCGCTTTACATAGATTGTGCATTACATTCACCCATTCACACACATTCATACACCGATTGCGGCGGAAGCCATGCAAGGTACCAACCATCACATCGGGAGCAATTTGGGGTTCAGTGTCTTGCCCAAGGACACTTCGACATGTAGACAGGAGGAGCCGGGATTCGAACCGCCGACCCATGGATCATTGGACGACCTGCTCTACCTCCTGAGCCACAGTCGCCTCGCAAGAAGAAGAATCATGTGTAACTGTTTAACAGTGTCGAAAAGTAACTAAGTACATTTACTCAAGTACTGTACTTAAGTACAATTTTGAGGTATTTGGAGAATTGCAGTATTCCACTACAACAGGCAAATATTGTACTTTTGCTCCATTACAATTATTACATAATTTGTAGATTTTGATTATTATTACAATTTTACAAAACATAAATAAACATTTCGGCCATTTGAAAATAGCAGATCTACAAAACGTGACACATTGTGAGCTTGTAGATTGTATACATTTTGAAAACCTGTGAACCGAGTACTTCTACATTGCAGTATTGATATGTTAACTTGTTTCCACCGCTGCTGTTTAGCCATTAAAGAAACGGGAAGTCCCGTCCGCTGGAAGCGCACACAAAGAGAACCACAATATGAGACTTATTTGAGGCCATACATACATTATATCAACATACTGTAGGAAGCAAGGTGACCTAATAAAAAGTGCAGCTTGTCCGTAACTGGTCGTAAAAGGCAATTCAAACGAGTGAACTTCGACACCGCCGACAGGCCCGACACCTATAGGTCTAATACTAATTAGGCTGACTAATTAGGGCTACGGGCCAATATATCAAAAGGCCAGGTATTTGACATTTTGTGAGTGAGTGAGCGCTTTGTACCGAGAGAGGGAGAGGTCAGACCTTTATTTTCTCCGGGGCGGGTCGTCACACTTTGCTGACAATGGCAGGTTGTAGACAGGTTCACCCCGTGTCACTCAGAGCTATGGAGTTTGACATAATACATGCCGTATTACCTAGTCAGCGTTCCCACACAACCACCTTTTTTATTTATTTTTTATTTTTAGCCCTGCTAGCTGGAGAACTGGTCAATCTTGTCCGTCCATGCCTGCCTGCCTGCCTGCCTGCCTGCCTGCCTGCCTGCCTGCTTGTCTGTCTGTCTGTCTGTCTGTCTGTCTGTCTGTCTGTCTGTCTGTCTGTCTGTCTGTCTGTCTGTCTGTCTGTCTGTCTGTCTGTCTGTCTGTCTGTCTGTCCGTTCAACACTTTGATTCCCATGCAGTTTGTGAATTCATCAAAGTTGCAATTATAATCAATTTCTAATGGCGCCTTGACCTGGAAGAGAGGTCATCAGGTCGTCTCCGACCTTCTTAAGAGTGTTTCAACCCTTAACCACGACACTCTCCAGTTGGCGGGTCAGCAGTGGCGGGGGGGGGGGGGGGGGGGGGGGGGGGGGGGTGACAAGGTGGGTGTCAAGGTGGGAGTCAAGGTGATTTGTTTAAGCCTTTTCTGCGTCTGTGTCACTGTCCTTGTTGTCTGTCCTATGGAGTCTCTCTTCCTCCTCTCCTCTCGGGAGACTCTGGGGGGTATTGCTCATTTGTACATTCTGTAGCTTGCTTGGTGCCGCGAGTGCTGCAACGGGGGTTGCTGGCCCCCTGTTACCCCGGCAGTCTTTCCTGGAGGTCAGCTGTCTTTCCAGCGTCACCGACATTCCTTGGTTGCACATTATATCTTAAAAACTGGCCGGATTTGCCATGGAATTTGCTGAGTGCGTTCATGCTACCCCAGAGCATAAACCCCAACCATTTGAGTGACCGCCATGACATTTTATCCAGTGCCAGCTAGCACTGTAGAAATATATCCTTGGCAATGTGGCGAAGAATGGCAGTCTAAGGATGTAAGCAGGTGTTATCCTCTGATTGTGGGCACTGCCCATCTCTTGGTGAGCTATATAGCCTACACCCATTGCCCCATGTTCTCACAAGGGATAGAGCTCGAAACCCGAGCCCATTACAAACTCGATAACAAATCTATTGAGACCCATTTATGAATAAGCTTTGGGCTTCTTGAGCCTGTTAACGAGTATTGCGGCCCACGGCACCATGTCTAAACGAGAAAGACGAGAGGCGATCAAGAAATAAATCTAATCACCCACGCTGGCACAAATAGGTCAGTCTGGTGTATTGATACCTGCCAACCGATTGCATTGGCTCACTATTGGAAACATTGCCTTTTTCCGGTGGCCGGGTGGTTTCAGCGTTGTTGTGTTTACATGTTCGGCGGAACAATTGCGTTGACACACTGACTCAAAGGTTTCTTTCGTCGTCCTCTTCTACCCAAGGTATGTATCATGGTGCATGCAGCCCGGCATGGTAGCAAGTCTCCAAATTCCTGCGAGTGACTTGAGTCGCTCTTATCAAAAATGGCAAGATCTACAAGCTCACAATGTGGTGCGAACAGATGCGGTGTGAGCTTCTAGATTGGCTACTGTATGTGTGAAGTTAAGTATAAATCTTTAAGCTTTAAAAGGGACGGTACACACATGAACCAGTTAACCATCTCTTCAATATTATTTTCCAAAAGTAAAAAGGTCACTTCCCTTCTGTCTGTTACAAAAGTACTTGTATTTGAAGGCCTGAGTAATATGTAATGCAAGAGATACTTTTTTGGTTCGAAACAAAGACAATATAATAGATTTATAAAGAGCTGAAGAGACTTGGATATTTTATTGTAATTATTCATAATATAAACCATTTAACAATTATTGCACATTAATCATTAATGAATGTCCCCATTCTGAACGGGAACCCCTTTTGGTGTTTATAGTATTATGTTATACTTTAGATATTGAAAACTAGCAGATCATCTACAAGCTCATAGCGCGGCACCGAGTGCCGCGCTACGAGCTTGTAGATCTGCTATTTTTGAAAAATCGTGAAAATGTGGCGCAAAACTTTGAATATATTCTGTCAGAGCGAACATTTTTAACTCAAATCTTTACTTCTGGGGGGTCCCTGGAACTACATATTTTCAGATGGGGTTCGGCGGCCACTTACATATAATTATGGCGGTCCTTGACATGAAAAAGGTTGAGAACGACTGACAGAAACAGAATTTAGAAGGCATTTGTAGAATTGTCCTCCGGTCTAAATGGGTTAATGATGGGCAAAAATATTTGTAACATGTTATCTTCTGTCTTATGTCTAAAGATGTCGGCCATGTGTTGGTTGGCTGGTTCCAAGGCTTTGGTCTGATCTGGGGATCAGCGCGGCCTCTAGAGACCGAGCTTCTTGGCTGTATTATTATCGCTCAAGTATTTCCCCCTCCAAGGCTAAATGTCTGCTTGACCTTAACATAGTACCAAACATGATAAAAGCATACAGTAGGGCTCATATAAGTAGGCTAATTCAGTAGGGCTAATACAGTGGGCTAATACAGTGGGCTTAATACAGTCAGCTAATTCAGTGGGCTTAATACAGTCAGCTAATACAGTGGGCTAATTCAGTAGGGCTAATACAGTGGGCTAATTCAGTAGGGCTAATACAGTGGGCTAATTCAGTAGGGCTAATTCAGTAGGGCTAATACAGTCAGCTAATACAGTGGGCTAATTCAGTAGGGCTAATACAGTGGGCTAATTCAGTAGGGCTAATACAGTCAGCTAATTCAGTAGGGCTAATACAGTGGGCTAATTCAGTAGGGCTAATACAGTAAGTAATACCAAGCCTTAGAGACGAGCTGCTATACAGCCTTGGTCAGTCCAATGCATGCAGGTGAGAGTCCTCTCTTTGACTTCTCCCTGTTCTCAACCATCCAACAGCAACAGGTGTGTTTTCTCACCCCCCTCCGCACGCACGCACGCACGCATGCACGCACGCACGCACGCACGCACGCACCCTCACACACCCTCATCCTCTCGTTCTCTCTCACCCTCCCACCAACCTTTGCTAGCCGGGACAAGCCCTCTGAAAAGCATGATGGAATTCTTGAGCTATTCCACCCCCCCCCCCCACCCCCCCACACACACACACCCCAGCAGAACGCTGGCTCAACGCAGAACTCTTCTCCCTTTCAAGTAGAGGCTGTCGGCCTCCTTTGAAGATGCGATGTGTAAAAACACAGAGACATCTCCGGGATTATCTCAAAATGTCTTCAGTATGTCAACAGCCCCCGAGTTCTGTCGGGAGCGTAATGACACCCCCCAACCTAGGGGAGGCGCTCCTGGCCACGCGAGGTCATTCAGAGGGTCACAACCTCGTCCAACCCAAAGCCTGTTCGAACAACATGACGTAGTACATTTACTGAAGTACTGTACTTAAGTACAATTTTGAGGTATTTGTACTTTACTTGAGTATTTCCAATTTCTTTTACTTCTACTCCACTACATCTCAGATCCAAATATTGTACTTTTTGGGGGGAAAACCTTAGTTCAGTCAGACAACTCACGAATAGATTTAACCAATATTTTTTATAGAATGAGAATACAAGTGTGCATATGATATTTGACTTGGCGTTCGGCTCGGCTGCATTTTCTCCCTGCTCGGCGTGATTAAACACCATCATAAAACATTAAGAGCAGGGAGATAGATATACAATAAAACCCCCATGGGGAGCATAAATAACAGAGCCCATCGGTGGTGCTGGGGTGGTGGTGGGAGCAAACATCACATAACAACCAAGGACTGTCTAAAGAGGACGAGACGCGAAGGCAACATGGCGTCGTACGGGCGACGCCATGTTGCTCCATGGTGCTCCATGGAAGGAAAGAAACATGCGCAATGGGCTATAATATGCAGCCAACACTTCCGCGTGCAGCTTCCTTGGTCTCAACTGCGCATGTTTCTTTCCTTCCATGGAGCAACATGGCGTCGCCCGTACGGTCTTCGCGTCTCGTCCTCTTTAGACAGTCCTTGATAGGAACCATATGCAGAGGAAGGCAGGAAGATCATACAGTCTAGTGAGCTTAAGTAGTCCACCCAATTGGTCAGCTGACTGCCACATCAGCGAATGACGTGAGGGACTTGCACACACTTATACACCCACATAGAAATGCAGCATGTTAACCCCTTGAGTATACAGTAGTATGCGCCTTTGAGCACAGAATTAAATCCAAGTATGTCTGACTGAACTAACTCCACAGGCTACGTATCATTTACAAAAAATCGGAAGAATAACAATAAAAGCGTGCATCGTTCTCTCATAGCCTGCGGCTATTATTGGGAAAAATCGGTTTGAGGGGAAAGGAAGTTCCAGATTGACGGTTCCTGCCTGATGACTACAAAACAATGACTACAACGTGACGAAACGATATCATCCGCTCCCGACCGGATCATAAACCCGAAAAGGAATGCTGCCCAGGCTACTGTTGAGATGACATGCTGTATATATACTGTATATCTCCAGTGTGACCGTATACGGGATCTGTGTTGTCTATCATTAGAGGTAATGGTAGCTCATCCAGAAAGTGTGTTTTGACAATCAGTAAAGGGCTCCACATCACAACTACTGGCCACAGCACATTAAGATAAGCGCAGAGAGAGAGAGGATGAGAAGTTGAGGCACTTGTGCGGGGGAGTGTGGGTCTGTCTGCACGGCAAATTACAGGCACGTTAAGTGGGTGCTCCTCCAAGTAGGAGATCCAGGGCTTTGTAATCACCGTCAGATGGTTTATACCGGTAGTAGATTTACATTTTCGTGGAAAGGGGGGGGGGGGGGAGTGGTTGAGATGTGAATCAAAGACAGAGTCTGTCAGTCTGTCTGTCTGTCCAGGGGAACACATTGTTATCGTAATTGGGCTGGTGAGCGTATGACTGCAGCTAGCGCTGGAGTTTAGCTAACGTAGAGCCGCCCGCCCGTCTCCAACTGGGTTGGAGTGTTCGTATGTGTGTGTGTGGTGTTCTTTTGGAGATTGTGCGTGCGTTCGTGAACACAGAGAACTGCAGGGCCAACAACACAGATATTGTTATGGTGAGATCTGGCCTGGAGATTTGCGATGGACTTACGTCAGAGTGAACGTGTGTGTACGTGTGTGTGTATGTGTGTATGTGTGTGTGTGTGTGTGTGTGTGTGTGTACGTGTGTGTGCATGGCTGCATGCGCTGGCAGGCTCACACAGTACAAATAAAATAATATACGTGTTGTAAGCTTGTAGATCAACAATGTTTTTTTAAAATGTATGGACACTTTTCAACATGGAAACGATTGGCGATTATGCAAAAATTATTGCGATTATCTCAAATAATTGCGATTGGGCGATTATATAATAATTGTAAGAGAGAGAGTGTGAGAGTGAATGAGAGTGAGAGTGCCTCGAGTCCCCCTGGTCAGCAGTCCCATCCATCAGGCACCCGCCTGATGGATGGGAAAAGGAACTGGTTGGAATAACGTGTTCCTTCCACACGCTATTGTACGTCCAACGGGGGAAATTCCCCACTGTCGGCAGTGTCGGGTGAATAAAAGGCGGCTTGGACTCCTCATGCATTGAAGGAAGCATGAGGTCAGTCCGTTGCTCTCCCCAGGTTGGCGGAAGGAGTGTAGAACCCAGCCCAGGATTAGATAGATAATTGACACTGGGTGAAAAAATGGGTTACAAAATCGTGGGATGCGAGAGAGAGAGAGAGAGAGAGACTATGAACAGACTAGGTACCAGTGGGCGAGTAGAAACACTTGCCCTGCGTGTTTGGGGATGATATTCCTGCTCTAATTTCCTCCTGATGATAAGCATCTGAAGGCTCATAGTAAAGTGTTTTATCTCCACCGGAGGGAAATGGCTTCTCTCGCTCACATCGCCAATCGATTACATTCAGAGGGAGCCCTCACCGCGCGCGCACACACACACACACATGCACACACACACACACACACACACACACACACACACACACACACACACACACACACACACTTACTGTGCGCATGCACACGTTCGTGCACGCACGCACCCACAGACAGACACACACATGCACACGCACACTTTCTTTCTCTTGGTTTTAAATTGCATTTCCCTGTTTCGGAGATAGTCTTTTTGCATATTGTCGGAAACCTTGTATCTCCATTATATTTCAACTTTTTGGTGTAATTTAACAACCCGGCACCCTATACACATAAAGGTTGCAGAATAGGCAATCTACATGTACAAGCTCTCTGTGCTTGGCATCGCAACGACTCTTGGGGCTTGTAGATCGGCTATTTCCGCTAGTTTCAAATCTGTTGGAAAGTGGTTTTCGTCATCTGTCTGTGGAGTTTTATGAATAATTTACCAATGAAAAGTATTAAAGCCTCACTATCTAACTTCTTTTTAATGTCATTTTTCCCCAATCTGTCTGCTGAATTTAATACAACGACATTTAGATCGTGTCAAAGGTCATGTCTCACCTAGACACAGGATCTGACACAAATTCTGACCCGACGGTCAAGATTCAATTTATCCCCTGAGCAAGCAGGCAGACTCTACTACTAGGTCAATGCTAAAGCGATCCATTTTCTTCCATTTCCTGAACAGCGACGGTTTTGGACATACAGGGTTTCCATGGTGACAGCGACAGTAAAGATAATCGATGCAGTCTCTCTCTCTCTCTCTCTCAGCTCCCCCGGCTGAGAGACTGGTCTGTCAGTGCTTCTCTCTCAGAGAGACACACTGCTGGACGTTCTGACTCTGTCTTTACCTTCCATCATTGACTGCTGCTTGTCTCTGTCTGTCTTTACCTTACATCAGTGACTGCTGCTTGACTCTGTCTGTCTTTACCTTCCATCATTGACTGCTGCTTGACTCTGTCCTTACCTTCCATCAGTGACTGCTGCTTGACTCTGTCCTTACCTTCCATCATTGACTGCTGCTTGACTCTGTCCTTACCTTCCATCATTGACTGCTGCTTGACTCTGTCTGTCCTTACCTTCCATCATTGACTGCTGCTTGACTCTGTCTGTCTTTACCTTCCATCAGTGACTGCTGCTTGACTCTGTCTGTCTTTACCTTCCATCAGTGACTGCTGCTTGACTCTGTCTGTCTTTACCTTCCATCATTGACTGCTGCTTGACTCTGTCCTTACCTTCCATCAGTGACTGCTGCTTGACTCTGTCTTTACCTTCCATCATTGACTGCTGCTTGACTCTGTCCTTACCTTCCATCAGTGACTGCTGCTTGACTCTGTCCTTACCTTCCATCAGTGACTGCTGCTTGACTCTGTCTTTACCTTCCATCATTGACTGCTGCTTGACTCTGTCCTTACCTTCCATCATTGACTGCTGCTTGACTCTGTCCTTACCTTCCATCATTGACTGCTGCTTGACTCTGTCCTTACCTTCCATCAGTGACTGCTGCTTGACTCTGTCTTTACCTTCCATCATTGACTGCTGCTTGACTCTGTCCTTACCTTCCATCAGTGACTGCTGCTTGTCTCTGTCCTTACCTTCCATCAGTGACTACTGCTTGACTCTGTCCTTACCTTCCATCAGTGACTGCTGCTTGACTCTGTCTGTCTTTACCTTCCATCAGTGACTGCTGCTTGACTCTGTCCTTACCTTCCATCATTGACTGCTGCTTGACTCTGTCCTTACCTTCCATCATTGACTGCTGCTTGACTCTGTCCTTACCTTCCATCATTGACTGCTGCTTGTCTCTGTCCTTACCTTCCATCAGTGACTACTGCTTGACTCTGTCCTTACCTTCCATCAGTGACTGCTGCTTGACTCTGTCTTTACCTTCCATCATTGACTGCTGCTTGACTCTGTCCTTACCTTCCATCAGTGACTACTGCTTGACTCTGTCCTTACCTTCCATCAGTGACTGCTGCTTGACTCTGTCCTTACCTTCCATCATTGACTGCTGCTTGCCGTGTTTGAGTCATTCATTGTTTTACTGTATGCTCTCTCTGTGTTATATTCTCACACCCTCTTTTGGTCTCTCTCTCTTGCTGGTTTTAACAGTTGAATTGTGTGGAGATTCTCAGACAGTGATGCCTTTTTCTTGTCTTTTTTTCATCACTTTCAGCTTGGCGTTCCTATTTTGAGCCATGCCTAAATGCTTTGTTTTTTTTCCTCCAAAGAACCAAAAATAAATTCTAATATTTTAAGATCTGAGGCCGATTCTACAAAATGCCTTCTAACGGGGGCTTTCACACTGAGCACTATAAAACTTCTGCTATTTTTGAATAGCCGATCTAAAATAACACGGATGCTTTCACGGTGTTAATGGAAATAGCAGATCTCCAAGCTCTATTTTGGCCATTTGCCATACCGGTATATCTGATGGAGCATATAGTATAGGGCCAAATATGATGGAGCAGCTCTATTTTGGCCATTTGCCATACCGGTATATCTGATGGAGCATATAGTATAGGGCCAAATATGATGGAGCATATAGTATAGGGCCAGCTGAACATTTATTGTCCTTCCCTATAGCCTGTGATGGAGAGAGAGAGAGAGAGAGAGAGACTTAGGTTGCAGCCACTAGAGACTAGGATTCCCCTCAGGAAGCTGAAAGTAAACGTTGTGGTTTTGAGAGCTTTTAACAAGCAGAGCTCCAGCTTTGTGGAATCACACAGTGTACACTACAGTCTAAAGACATGGTGATAGGCCCCGGTCTCTAGAATTATATATAATCTAGATAGAGCTAGGGCATTAAGCAACTAGTCGACTAGTAAATCCACTAGTCGACCTTGTTGGTACTAGTAGTTGACTAGTTCCGATTTTGTAGGCCTCAAGATCAGGTAGATTGTAGTTATAGTCACCAATGTACACAGTTTTTAAATGTACAAATATTTATTTGTGCATATTTATTCATTTATTTATTTATTTTTATTTTTACATAATAGGTAGTTAAACAACTAGTCGACTAGACAACTAGTCAACTAGTAAAAATGACTAGAAGTGAAAGCCCATATGCCCATGGCATAGAGCATACATGGGCAACTGGCGGCCCGGGGGCCACATGCGCCCCCCCACCATCACCTAATGTGGCCCTCATCAGGATCAGATATATCAGAATACTGATATATTATTGATGTCAGCTGTTACAATTCCAAACATGACCCGCTTTAATTACTTCTATATATGTAGCTTAATGACTAGTATTACAATGTTATTGTCTATTTTATGTCCAATGTAGTGGATTCCAATTCAAATATAGCAAAACAATTATTCAGGATTTCAATTCAATAATTTCAAATACAGCAAAAAATTGCCGATCTACAAGCTCAAAACGCGTCGCACTGCGTCCAGCTTTGGCCAGTATAGGGT
Source organism: Electrona antarctica (assembly GCF_951216825.1). Taxonomy (NCBI): domain Eukaryota; kingdom Metazoa; phylum Chordata; class Actinopteri; order Myctophiformes; family Myctophidae; genus Electrona; species Electrona antarctica. The sequence continues at coordinate 23,319,069 of NC_136791.1, read as the reverse complement.
ATTCGTGGCTTCACACACACACACACACACACACACACACACACACACACACACGCACACCTCATTCAGCCACTTAACCACTTGAACCCGAGCATCCATCCATATTCTCGGGAGAAGATTGGCCAAAACATTTCAGAGAATTTGAAAAAGAAAGTACAGTACTGAGCCAACTCAGGTCCAATTAACTACGTCTACATGGTCTTTAAGCGCTTAAGCTCTTAGATACTTTGTTGTCCGACAAAATGGAGCAAATTGCCAATCCGAGCTCGGCTAATTCCGCTATTTATTCTTGACAAATGTTTGACACTTCTACCGTACTTACTTCTTACACTCCCTGACAGTTTCCACCTCCAACGACACGCACGCCCAGAACGGGGATATATATGCCAGGTTGAAGGTGCTTAACACGATTAGTTTCATTGGAGGATTAGTTTTTTTTTTTTTTTTTTTTACTGCAGAGCTACTTTCATCCCAGATGAAAGAGTTCGGCGCTCACTCTGTCGAACATGAGGAAAAAAGAGTCGACAGATGTTTATGAACTGCTTTTGACTGCAATATTCTCCTCGTTACCAGTCCTTGTTATGCCGCTGCGCTGCTCTCAATGCCCTCCATACATACATGCATGTATACTGTCTGGTACCGTATGTATAGGGCTGCTGCCCAAGTGGTAGCAATTTCCTTTAGTTTCATGTTTTCCTCTGCGAGTATTACAAAGTCAAATTGGATTGCAGGAATCTCCACTCGACGTTCCGGTTCATTAGGTTCCTCATAAACGTTTGCATTTCTTTCAGCGATTGCTCTCCAGCACCGGTCTCTAATATATCGTGGCTGTCGTCGTGTGGGAGGGAGACCGCGTATGTCCACACCAGCAGCCGTTTGCTCTTCAGGAGATGGACAATAGAGCCTGTGTTGTTCCACTTGGTGATATTCGGTCACACACTTCCGTCAATACTTTTCATTGGTTCAATGTTCGTAAAAAACGACAGGCAGACGTAACCACTTTCACTTTTGAAATGCTTCTATGGAAATAGTCGATCTACAAGCTCCCAAAGCGTCTCATCGCACTGTGCCATGAGCTTATAGATTGGCTATTTTCGCTATAGGTGCGACATTATTTTGTACAAATAAACAGTGCATTAACTTGTGAAAGAAATGGAGATACAAGGTTTGACAATAATACGCGGACAAGCACTGGCTTCTCACAATATACCTCTCTCTCTCTCTCTCTCTCTCTGTCTCTCTCTCTCTCGCTCGCTGACAATGAAACCTGATCTCATTTCAAACTATGAAAGCAAAACGGCCTACTTAATGTTATTCTTTTGTTTGGAATCCAATCTAACCCACATTGTTGGAAAAACCATATTGGACTCTTTCTGTTTTTTTCCTTCCTCCCCCTCCTAAGCGTCGCTCACCTCACCTCTAATACTGCTGCTGAATGATGTCATCTTAATGGAAAAGTTGTCTTTGTCTGTTGTTGAAAAGCAGATGGACACGATAGGAGCAATTAATGGACCGCTGGATGTGTAATAGTTTATGCAGACGCGTTAACGTGAAGATAAGATTTCGTCGTTCATTTCCCTGCTCTCTCGTCATGGTCTTACTTACAAGTACTTTTACTTCATTGGAGCATTTTTCAATACTTCATAATCATGTCTACTCCACTATTGTACAAATATCGTACCGCTTTACTCCACTACGGTTATTAGAAACCTTTTGTTACAAGTTACGTTGCAGATTATTATTTAAAAAAAAAAAAACATAAATTTGTATGGCAATTAAGACCCGTTTTATACAGTGGCTATTCGAAAACAGCTGCTCTAAGATGTGAGCCTGTATATCTGCTACTTTCAAACGATTTATTTTTGCGTTGGCTATTCAAAAATGGCAGATCTACATACGCTCACAACACAAGCTTTGTACATCTGTTATTTTTTGCTCATTTTTTTGGGTAAAATCTTGAAAGTGTGAGAAGAACTACTGACTTAGATGGGGCAGCCGGCGGGCCAATTACATTCTTGGGGTTCTTGACATGAAATATTGAGCACCACTGTCATGATTTAGAAGAAGACATTTTTTTAATTTCGACGTCAGGCCAAATGGGATAAAGCAAAGATTGTGTGTGCATGTGCGTGTGCTCCCACCATGTGATGGTGTCATGTTTAAGAGGGCCCATCGGTGCGTGTTATAGCGGCCCTAATAGGCTTACCTGTCAGCGCTGTACGGGACATGGCTCCTGTAAATCACATTTGTCAGCGACACCTGCTTTGTGCTCTCTCTCTCTCTCTCTCTCTCTCTCTCTCTCTCTCTCTCTCTCTCTCTCTCTCTCTCTCTCTCTCTCTCTCTCTCTCTCTCTCTGTGTGTATTTATGACTGTCTACCTCCTTCTTTCTCTACTTCTTCTTCCTTCATGGCCAGGGACCAGAAATTCCACCCCCTCTTCTTCCCTCAAAGGATAATCTCCCCGTACCTCCTCCACCCTCCTCCACCCCATTGAATGAATGGGGTGTATGGGTGGGTGTTAAAAATATATGGCGGGACCCCCGTCCCCCTCCTCCCCTCGCAGTACCTTTTTACTTTAAACCCATCCAAGTGCTTGTAACGTGCCATTGAAAGGGAGGGCATGGAGTGTAAGGACTGGCAGGGTATTAAGGCCCCTCGGGGCGGCTCTATCTGCATCCAGGCTGCTTCTCAAACAATTTCTGGTCCAAGACGCCCAAATTTGGCTGCGGATCCCCCCCCTTCCCCCCCGTCGGAGAAGAAGATTTGTGTTTAAAAACTCTCCCCTGGAACCCCTTCAAGGACCTCTGTGGTGGTCCCCCCCCCCCACCCCCCCAGACCCCTTCTTTGAGACCCCCCCCCCCCCCCCCCGAAAAGCAAGGGGGCTCTGAGAAGGAGAGTCTGAAGGAAGTGTATTAAGGCACTGAAGCTGATGGCTTTAGCCAACTGTGTGTGTGTGTGTGTGTGTGTGTGTGTGTGTGTGTGTGTGTGTGTGTGTGTGTGTGTGTGTGTGTGTGTGTGTGTGTGTGTGTGTGTGTGTGTGTGTGTGTGTGTGTGTAATGGACTCTGGGATGATGGCTGACCAAGTGCTGGGCTGCTGATAACCTTTAGGAAGGACATTGTTCATGTGTGTGTGCGTGCGTGCTGCAGTATACAAGCTCCGTGCCGTAATGGGAGGTGCAGTGGTTCATTGGCTTGTCGGTTCTCAGCAAGGGTTTAGGTGTGTGTGTGTGTGTGTGTGCGACTGTGCGTGTGTGGTGAGGGGGAGGGGGAGGGATTCCCTAGTGGCTCTCTGCGTACGTTTTGTTTTTGTATGCAGGGACCCGGGTCTATCATTCATTTACCCTCTGTCTGAACCGGGCTTTTCACTGGAATGTCACTACAGAAAGAAATAAGAATGAAAAAAATAATCATAACCGAGAATCATTATCACCTTTATTGTCAACATCACAGGTTTGCAGGTGTAATGTAAAGACGAGAAGTGGGTGATATATTTTGTTTTGTTTTGTTTTTGTTATAATTATACGCACTCCATTTAGATGTTTTGGTGAGAGGTAGAGTAACAGCAGGAGAGAAATGTAAAAAAACACGATCCAAGCAGAACAAACATCTAAAAGATTTACATATTACAGTATGTAGCCTAGTGGAAGGTCCATGATGGTTAGAATATTAGCGTCGTCATTATGCAGGTGCATGTGTACATGTTCTTAGAACAATAGAATCACACGCAGGTGTGTTATTAGAACAACAATCATTATGCAGGTTTGTACATGTACTTCAGAATATTAACATCTTATGCAGGTGTGTTCATGTTCTTCAGAATACTAACATCTTATGCAGGTGTGTTCATGTTCTTCAGAATAACATTTTATGCAGGTGTGTTCATGTTCTTCAGAATAACATCTTATGCAGGTGTGTTCATGTTCTTCAGAATAACATCTTATGCAGGTGTGTTCACCCCTTGCGGGAACCCCTTTTGGTGTTAGCATTATGTTATGCTTTAGCTATTGAAAAATAGCAGATCTACAAGCGCGCCACCGAGAAACTGTCAGGATGTAGAAGACATTTTTAGAATCTGATCTCAGGTCAAAATGGGTTAACATCTTATGCAGGTGTGTTCATGTACTTCATAATACTAACATCTTATGCAGGTGTGTTCATGTTCTTCAGAATAACATCTTATGCAGGTGTGTACATAAACGTGCCGTCGCGAGGCGAGGTTAAAACGAGTTTATCGGCAGCAGGTGCACTTCACTTCACTTCACTAGAGCCGTTTGTGCAACGAGGAGGAAAAGGGTGTATAATAAAATCCACATAACGGCGTGTTTGTTTGTTTGTCTGTTTTTCTTCAGAGCACACCTTGAGACTGGAGGAGGAGAGCAGGAGGAGGGGGAGGAGGTGGAGGAGGAGGAGGGGCTGCGGGGGACGGGAGTCGTCGCGCCGCGCCGCCTGAGGAATACATGAAGGGAGGGAGGAGGGTGGAGGGCGAGGAGAACGCCTCTACGACACCACCGCCACACTCCGCGCTCACAGTCTGTACAGGTAAACCAACCCGCTCTTCAAGTTTCTGTTCACTCCACATTTTTCCTTGTGGCTTTTTTACGAGCTGCTAGCAAGCAGCTGAGTCTATCATCGATGTGCAAGCTAGTCCTCTAGTCCAGCTGGTTTTCTCATTGGCTGACGTATGTGCGCACTGCAAATATGTCCGGGCGGAAACGACTCAGAACACAATAATTCCGCCTTGGAGAATTTTGGTTCCTACCTAAACTACTGCGCCGAAACTGACACAGAGGCAGTTATAGTGGACCCCCGCAGATAATAATAATGCAGCTGGTAATTCATTGATTTAATCAATTATTGTAGCTTGTCGCAGCATAGCGATTATTCCGAGTGGTTTGATTGATTGATTGATTGAATTTGATTGATTGATTGATTGAATTTTTTATTTCACAATATGCAGAATGGGTACATTTCGAGGTCAATACTAAAACAGTTACTTGAGGATAGAACCAGAAAAATCACAGACTTGTTTACATAAGGGTCCTCCACTTTCAGTTAATCGGAACATTTAATGACATACAAATATATACACTTCCATGAAAAAAAGGAAATCATCATATATACCTAGTTAAAAAAGGTAAAAATGTACAGTGTGCAAAGAATTACTGGTTTTTAGAAGCCATGGGTAGAATCAGCCTCGTGTCATAAATGGGTCAACTCTTTCCAAAATGTGTGTACGACATTTGGGGGCGGGAGATTGTTCACCTACGATGACACCTCCGAGATGGGGACACCAGGTTGAGTGCTTATTATTAAAGTCTTGAGGAGGAGGAGGAGGGCGTTTAATCTTTCGCACGGAAACCAGTGAAAGCGCAGCGCAGCACAGCGGCTGCTTTTCATTGAGGTTTTCCTGGGGCAGGAATCAGACAAACACGGGGTCCATCTGGGCGTCTGCTGCTGGTTACGATGGGGATGGGAGGGGAGGCGACGTCGGTTCTGGGTCCAGAACCTCTGCCCGGGCCCTCCCCCCCGATTGAGATGCCTGTGGCTCTGAGAGAGAGGGGGGGGGGGCTCAACACCTGAACTAAATAACATGACGTTATATTCCTGCACAGAAACCCGTAGGCAGATGAAAAGCTACGTTTAGGTGTTTCAGCAGTGGTTGGAGGTGGTCTCCCTATAGTACAGTGGTCGTTTTTGAGTGGTGCAACCACTCCCTTACGGAGCTATAGTGTGTGGGTGGCTGGGTGGATGTTTTTAGCTCAGGTCACCCCTTTCTCATCCACGGTACCCCTGAATGATATTGTTACTTGTCATATTAACATAAATATTTCCCCTAAGATACAGAATGTGACGAGGAAAACTGTGAATATCCAGTTTCCATTAGGACAAATACATATATACAGACTTCTATACTAGGCGTGGTTTAACCACGTAAGCACCAGCATCCCTATTCTGGGGGGAACATTCCCCCAAAATAGCTGATCTACGTGACGCGTTGTGATCGACTATTCTTGGTGAAGAGACTTGGGGCTCCATTTTCGTCACCGCTAAACCCCTTATCCCTAAACTTCTTTGCCTTTTTTTACTATTTTGCAAAACATTTTTGAATAGTCAAAATGGCTAGTCTACAAGGTCACAACGTGTCAATGTAGATTGGCTAGTTGAACTATTCAAAAATGTTTTTCAAAATAGTAAAAAAGCCAAAGAAGTTTAGGGATAAGGGGTTTAGCGGTGACGAAAATGGAGCCCTTGGTGTGTACTGTAGACTGTTTAATGCCCATATATGGAGTTCTGTGCAGCGTACTGTATATTAAGGGGACAAAGTATGTGAGCTTGAACTCTTGCACTTTGCAGCGCAACACAGGTGATTTCATGCATGTCTCATATATATCGCCTCTGTCTGCAGGAAGCCTCATTACGTCCAAAACTGTTAATTCTCAGGATTCAAAGTCAAAAGTATCAAAATGAGCAGATCTACAAGCTTTGCGTGATCAAGTAGGCCGTTAATTTTACGGAAAAAAACAAAAAATGCCATCATATATCAGCTTGCATTCCATTGTCTTGCATATTGTACCTTTAGTGGTGCTTCCTGGAGTCACGCTTGCAGTCTCTAGTCATGGTGCGGTGGGGGAGAGGAGAGCAGGCTTAGTGTCCCATTGGCCGTATAGGGCTAGTCTCCCATTGGCTAAGAGGCCAGCCAATCATGAATCTCACCAGTACATCGCTACTACTACTACTAATAATAATAATAATAATAATTCATACATACAATTTCTATAGCGCTTTTCAAGGTGCTTGACCTGAGGGAGCGGGATGGGGACATGGCGATTGATGAGTTCAGAGAGGTAGCGAAGGGGCCTGGTTGTTGAGGGCTTTGTATGTGATGGTAAGTATGTTAACTCTGCAGTTAGACCTGAGGACGATTCTACAAATGCCTACGTTTTTTTTTCCCCTTGTGTTTTTGGTCTCCAACCAGTACTCCTCCTTCCTAGTGGGGATTAAACAGGAGGCCCGTGTGGGTGGTGTTGGGTGGTGCTTGTGTGCCGGGGAGAGAGATACAGGAGGCGAGGAAATAAAGAAATAAAAGGATGCTTTAATCTTCCTTTTGCCGCGTGTGAGGGATGTGCAGCAGCGCTGCATGCCTGCCACCCGTGGAACATCAGCATGACACGCACACACACACACACACACACACACACACACACACACACACACACACACACACACACACACACACACACACAGAGGCAGGGATCAGCAGCCAAAGCGATTAGCACACGGACGTCAGAACATAGAGAGCGACAGATTTAACACACATACAGACTTGCGTGCGTGCGTGCACATGACTGCACTGCAGACATGTGATGGTAAGACGTCATCCAGACTGTTCAGAGGGGGCTCTGAACAGTCTGGGGGAGGATGCATTAGTCTGCCTACTTACCCTAAGATCTCCCTTCCACACATCTGATTCAAATGAAGGATCAATGGCTCTCAACGATTTGCTCTTAGCAGCCAGAGCCATATAGACGAATCCATGGAGCTGTGCCCTGTAGGCCAGGTGTAGGCAATCAATACTGAGGTGTCAAGTTACGTTTCACGGTACACCTCAGCTATGGCTGTGCCCAGGGCAGGCACACCTCTGTGGATTTGTCTAGAAGAAGTGTTGCGTCACTTCTTTCGGGCCGGTCTTCTACACAGAGACTTAATTCTATCTGCAAATATAGTGACAAAGGCCTGTCCCGGAAGTTTACGGAATGCACTGTCTGGAGTCTGAGTGTTTGTCACTGTTTCACTGGAGTCTATGAGAGTTTGTCATTGTTTCACTGGAGTCTATGAGAGTTTGTCACTGTTTCACTGGAGTCTATGAGAGTTTGTCATTGTTTCACTGGAGTCTATGAGAGTTTGTCATTGTTTCACTGGAGAGTCTATGATCGTTTGTCACTGTTTCACTGGAGTCTATGAGTTTCTGCCCCCTCAGGCCCTCATTGATGTAACCTATCCAATAGAATGTCTCTGGCTCTTATCAGTAGCCTACAGTACTGTGTTTGTACCTTCTTTACCAAACAAACCATTGCCTGTCAAAGGTTTTCAGTGTGTATGCATGTATGTATATATATATATACATATATATATATATATATATATACTGTGTGTGTATATAGCCTGGAAACCAGACAAATCTGCCACAGGAAAAAGAAATCCCTGGGGAGATTGGTCTGGCACTCCTCAGTTTGAATCACATTTCGCTCACCCCAGAGTTGTGGGTGACCAATCAGAGCACACTATTCAAAGTGAAGACATTAATTCTGCTGTGACGTTGGAATCTGTTTGTAACCGCCCCTCGGAAAGAAATCTTCCACGCCTAAGTTCCAGACTAATGTGTACACAGTGGTGTTAGTCTGGCCGTGCCAGGCATAGTGTGTATATGCGGTATAGCGAGAGCGCTGTTCGTTGACAGGACTTGGCTGTTATGCTGCGCAGTTTCTTCTGCTTTTTATTTTTTCCTTAACATGGGTGAATGGCTCCCGTAGTGACCGGGCAGCGGCGCGGGTCGCTCTCAACAAGGACTCTTTAACCAGCCTGAATGACAGGAAGGCAGACAGGCGGGCACAGGGCCAACCGCACACACTCAGTCTCACAGGCCTGAGTGGCAATGCTGCCAACTCTACCAGACCACAGGAGGCCACGTGACCGTGTGTGTGTGTGTGTGTGTGTGTGTGTGTGTGTGTGTGTGTGTGTGTGTGTGTGTGTGTGTGTGTGTGTGTGTGTGTGTGTGTGTGTGTGTGTGTGTGTGTGTGTGTGTGTGTGTGTGTGTGTGTGTACTAGTAGAATTTTAGAAATGTTCCTCGTCCTGTTTTGTGGACAGAGAGAGAGAATGAAGAACGTGGGCAAAATCTATATGAACAAGCATCTAGTGCTGTTTTGTAGAGCGTCAGACATACATTAGATACAGATATAGCATAGGCCTACATATGTACAGTAAATATGGATGGATGGTAGATGGATGGATGAATATATGAACATGTTTTGCAGATCATCCGACAGCGTTTCTCTCCCCTTTTATGTCAGCCATAACATGTCCCTCATTTTATCCTGTTGTTAAGTGGACCGATACATATCAATTGGCCAGCTCAGTGGCCTTGTGGTTACAGTGTCCGCCCTGGAAGACTGGAAGGTTGGGGTTCGATCCCCGGCCGGTTCATACCAAAGACGATCAAAAAACATCGGCGTCGGCGGTCTAGGACTCTCCAACATCGGTATCGTCGGCATCGGAAATAAAAAACCGGGGCTCTATAATGTCGACGCCCACAGATGGTTTACAACCAGGGTGTCTGGGACTGTTCCAAAGAGGAGGCAGGCAGTACCACTCGGTCTGTGTCTTTGGGAAGGTCATGTTTATCCACGGAGGATACACCCAGCCTTTACTGGACGCACTAATGAATGACATCTACAAGTTGGACACCAGCACAATGATCTGGACTTTAATTAACACCAGAGGAACTTCACCACCTGCTTCAGCACATCACTCTGCCACCATCATCGGGACAAAGCAGTGTTAGTTTTAGTCATAGTCTCTGGAATGGTTTTCATTTAGTTTTAGTCACATTCTAGTCACCTGGAATGTTTTAGTGTTAGTCTAGTTTTAGTCGACTAAATACAGGTGATTTAGTCGACTAAAATGTATTTTGGCGAGCCTTGATGCATGAAACCAAGTGTAAAATGACTTATACTGGATCTCTTCTCTACTGGGTCCCTTCCTAACATTTTAGTCTAGTTTTTATTTGTTGACAAATGTCAGTATATTTAGTCATCATTGCTTAGTTTTCATTTAGTTTCCATTTAGTTTTCGTCGGTGGAAAAAGGTAGTCAACATAGTTTTAGTCGACAAAAACAACCATGGGACGTGTACGTGGGATCGGTACTACAACACCATCAGAGTGTTTGACACGGAGACCAACCAATGGATGAACACACCTTCAATATGTACTTCAATATGTACTTTTCTCAGCCAATCAAATCATCGCTATGGGGCGATCAGCCAATCACAAGCCAATATACATGTGTGTTCACACAAACCCGGAAAGCTGGGCATAGGAGGGGCTAGCGCCCCTAAAAGAAAACACAAAGGTTAATGGTGAGTAAAGATTCTACTCAACAGTTGTCAAAATGGTACAGTTCACACCCGTGATTTTATTTTTATTTTGTGACGCACCATGATATATATATTTTTTCATTAATCTGTTCAAGGTTATCTCTCTCACGCTTTCGCCCGCCGAGCTCTTATTTTTATGAGCCTCCCGCCTGATTTGGTGAACCGGATGTTACAATCAATCATTTCCGGGGCAGCCGCTATAGCTAAGGTACTGAAGCGCTAATATAGTAACTAAAAGTAACTAGAACATGGATGTTCTGTATGATCACCTCAATCTGAGCCTCAGTTCAGAGAAAAAACGCAGCTAAAGATCGTCGCTAAAGATAAGAGTGGACGGAGCAAACATATTCAATGACGTCACACAGCGGAAGCAAAGCGTTGCTTGATAAAAGTGATGGGCAGAAAAGTGAAGACACCAAAATGTGATTTGTGATGATTTGATTGTCTGAGCACAGAATGTGATGTATGATGATGTGTGATGATAAGAGCGCCCCTCACTTCACACGAGTGATGAGTGTGATTTTTTTTTACAATATGACGTCATCATGCAATGACATCACAACCGTGTAATTGTTCTTTAAAATGAATTGTCCGATGCACCAATCAGTTAGCGACTTGCGACAAGGAAACCGAGCTGCATATGTTTTTAAGTTCATCTCTAGACTAATCGCCAACACTCATCGACGGTGGTGTTGCTGTGTGAAATGTTGCGCTGGACGATACATCTGGAAGGAGAACATAGGAAGGACCAGGCTGCTGCCGTGGTGGTTGGACACGAGATTTACTGCTTTGGCGGAGAAGTAAACCAGAGGACAAGAGATCACATTGACGTGCACGTCTTCAACACAGTGTCTTTATACTGGAGGGAGTTGATCCCAGTGATGCCTGGAACAGGAGATCGTCACCTTGAGGTTCCCTCCAGGCGTGAGGGCCACACAGCTGTGCTGGTAGGAGGTACTGTCTACCTCTGGGGAGGGAAGCCTTACTGCAACGTTCTCTATGCGTTTGAGGTCGACACCCACAGATGGTTCAAACCCAGGGTGTCTGGGACTGTTCCAAAGGGGAGGAGGAACCACTCTGCCTGTGTCCTGGGGAAGGTCATGTTTATCTATGGGGGATGGATCCAGCAGACTGGATGCACTAATGACATCCACAAGTTGGATACCAGCACAATGGTCTGGTCTTTAATTAACATCAGCGGAACTAAACCACCTGGTTCAGAGGATCACTCTGCCACCATCATCGAGACAAAGATGTTTGTATTTGGGGGCGAGGGGAGGAGGGGTCAGTGCTCCAACACCATCAGAGTGTTTGACACAGAGACCAACCACTGGCTGAGCACGCCTTCTGCACAGCTTCTTCCAGACGGACGCTGGGGTCATTCAGCCTTTACCTACAATGGAGAGCTGTACATATTTGGTGGCTACACCTGGAACCAGTGCTTAAATGATCTGTGGAAATTCAGTCCAGAGCCCTTCTCCTGGAAGAAGGTTGAACCCAAGGGGAAAGGCCCGTCTCCGACGTCTAGCATGTTCTGTTGCTTGCTGGGAGATCGTATCATCCTCTTTGGAGGATACAATGTCTTAGACTTCAGTCCTAGCCTCAAGACATTATGCAAGCTAGCAGTTATGCAGTACGGTCTGGATCAGTCTGGACTCCCACACAACATCGGGTGGGAACTGACAGCCATGACTAGCAACAGCAACTGAGAAAATGACAGAGTCCTCTAAACCCACGGTTCCGCGGATCTGCGAAATAATTTAGATTTTATTTTATTATTTTTCCAAAAAGTTTTGTTTTTCCTAGTGAATTATGGAGTGTGTGTGATATGAAATGTGAGCTTACCATCACAGTAATCCTTAATGATATCATCATACCATCATATTCAAGGGCTGTTGGATAGAAATGAGACAGACTCCATGCAGTCACTTTCAGTTGGGTTAGTGTCCAGAGTGTCTGTGAGGTCTTTCTGACCCATTTTGAGCTCTCAGAAGGTTCCTCCTCCATGACTTTAACTAAATATTCGCAAATTATCAGTTTTTTTGTTCGTTTTTTATCACACATCCACATGAAGTCCACCAGCCAGAGTCAATTTGTTTTTACTCCTCTTTTTTTACATTGTGTGTGTGTGGGCTCTGGACACAAATGGAATGGAATGCAAAACCTGATTGGCTTGGCCTGATCGTGTGATTTTGATTGGCTTACCCTGATAGTGTGTCCTACCCGTACCAATAATCACCTCATGTGTACAAATCACACCCGTGTGAACTGAGTGTTGTAAGGTCTTATATAGACTGATCAGCTGTGGTCTGACGTAATGTCTGACGTAATGAAATCACACCCGTGTGAACTGGGTGACCATAGCAACCATGCTCATTTTTGAGTGGTGTAAACCACTCCTACAACTGGCTTTGTTAGTTTGTCTGTATGTCTGTTCGTATCAAAAGATGAGCATGGTTGCTATGGTCACCCAGTCCACACGGGTGTGATTTCATTACGTCAGACATTACGTCAGACCACAGCTGATCAGTCTATATAAGACCTTACACCACTCAGTTCACACGGGTGTGATTTCTTTTGGTACGAACAGACACAGGTAATTCTTTTTTGGTACGAACAGACACGGGTACATTTTTTTGGTACGAACAGACACGGGTACAAAGCCAGTTGTTGGAGTGGTTTACACCACTCAAAAACACACATGGAGGGAAAAAGAAGAAAATAAAAAAATTCCAGAAGACAACAACAATGGCAGATATGACGGCGAGAGAGAGAATTTAGCAGGTGAAACCTCACAGACCGCAAGAAACAAACGGCACAGTCACAGGGTCACTCTTGAAGAGAAACAAACAGCACAGTCACAGGGTCACTCTAGATGAAGAGAAACAAACAGCACAGTCACAGGGTCACTCTTGAAGAGAAACAAACAGCACAGTCACAGGGTCACTCTAGATGAAGAGAAACAAACAGCACAGTCACAGGGTCACTCTAGATGAAGAGAAACAAACAGCACAGTCATAGGGTCACTCTAGATGAAGAGAAACAAACAGCAGTCACAGGGTCACTAGATGAAGAGAAACAAACAGCACAGTCACAGGGTCACTAGATGAAGAGAAACAAACAGCACAGTCATAGGGTCACTCTAGATGAAGAGAAACAAACAGCAGTCACAGGGTCACTAGATGAAGAGAAACAAACAGCACAGTCACAGGGTCACTCTAGATGAAGAGAAACAAACAGCACAGTCACAGGGTCACTCTAGATGAAGATAAACAAACAGCACAGTCACAGGGTCACACGTGTGGAAGTACTTCACTCTAGATTAATACAAATCACACCCGTGTGAAGTGAGGGGTGCTCTTATCATCATTATTGTCGCTAACGACGGACCTGTGGACGTCCTCAGCCATGGAGCCCTACGTCACGGTAACGGCCCATTTCATTACAGATGAGTGGACCATGTCAGATGGGTGTTGGCGGCCAAATACATATAATTCTGGGGCTCTTTGACATGAAATAGTTTGAGAACCACTGACATAGAAATATAGTTTTTTCAGAAAACTGTTTCAGAAAAGAAGAGCTGGTCATTGTTCTGCATGCAGAAGTTTTCAGCTGTTAGAATCATGTATGACAAGCCGTTTTTTGCGCAACAGAGAGAACTCAACTCGTTACATTAATTGTCTTCAGCTGTGAGCGCCGAGTGGCCGGCCCACATATCCCTGCCAGGCCAGGTTTTATACCCAGGCCTGTGGAATTGATAGGCAGTCACGGTAGCCAATTTGAATGGAATCTGCTCAAACTGACTGATACTGATACTATATTGCTGTCCAAAACCATTCCTTTAAAAAATACTCACAAATAAATAAAATAGTTGAAATAGCCTATCTACAAGCTCACAATGCATCATATCTCGACATGTTGGGAGCTTGTAGATCTGCTATTTTTACACTTATAGTGAGTATGATGTAGCACATTCATTTAAAAAACTAAGTTGAAATATGAAGATACAAGGTTTCTGAGATAGATATATACAGTGAAAGATTTAATCATTTGCATTTTGTATCCATTTATGCTTATTTGTATTTATTTGCTTGCTTTTTGTTTAAAATGTTATAAACTTTAATACAAATCCAAGTTTTTCTAATTGATTTTTGAAACTTAAAATCTTCTCACAATATATGGATCAAAAACATCATCATCGGTGTTCTAGGACTCTCCAACATCGGTATCGGAATCAAAAACCTGGCATCGGTCGGGCTCTATATGTACATCATGTCCAGGGGGTGTACTTGTACAATGTACATCCATCTGCCCCATGCACGCTACAGAAACAGGAGATAGTCTCCTGCCCAGGCTGCCCTATGGGCCTCAGGGCTCGGTGAGGCTTGCCCATGCGGCCCTATGGGCCTCAGGGCTCGGTAAGGCTTGCCCAGGCTGCCCTATGGGCCTCAGGGCTCGGTAAGGCTTGCCCAGGCTGCCCTATGGACCTCAGGGCTCGGTAAGGCTTACTTCGGTGATCCTTGGCACGAAAACACTTTGAGAACCACTGGTGTTTTAAAACACTGCGTCCAGCGCATGAACTGTGTGTTCGTGGAGCTCTCTGTGCATAGTGACTGACGGAGAACTCAGCCCAGCGATGACACAGCAAACAGGAATGTCTCTATCCCTGGCAGTCTATCCCCCTTTTCCTTTCTTTTTTTCCCTTTCTTCTCTCTTTCTCTCTCTCTTTTTTCTCTCTCCCTCCCTCCCGCTGTGGGCTAGGCCCACATGTAACCCAGTAATTATGGAGGTTATTTTTCTCCGGTTGATCCAAATCCCCGTTTATGGGGCATACGCGTGTGTCAAAAAAGACGGAGGCTATTTGACGGCCGTCAAAGCCACGCAGGATTGTCGGAACCCCCCACCCCCCCGGAGTAAAAAAACTAACAAAACAAGCATCATCTTTCGTGTAAAAGGCTCCAGTCATGGCGGTTTTAACCCCCAGACCCACAACGTATACAGTACAGTACAGTATCTGCTCCCGGGTGTCTACCAAATGAGAGAGAGAGAGGGAGAGAGAGAGAGAAACACACACCATCCAGAGCTTTCGGTAGCTGTGTCATGACCCCATGCACGAAGGCGAGGGCAGTGGAAATGATGTTCGCGTGTGAGCGCAGACCCCAGCGCTGGCCTCGGCCCAAGAGAAATCTGGTGGTGGAAAAACCACTATCCACACATACTGTAGATGTGTGTGTGTGTGTGTGTGTGTGAGTGTGGGGAGGGGGGTCGTCTGACAGAAAAGTTGAGGACTTGACAAAATAAAAGGGTAACGCTTGCACACAAAACCGGCTTTATGAAGAAGAGGAGAAAAAAAACACAAAACAACATGAAAACCCCACAGGGCTCTTTAGCACACATATGGGGACATTAAGTGTATGTTTCCTGTTTCCGTGTCCATTTAAGTTGAACAAACAAAAGGACATGTTTTTTTGTTAACAGTGTTAAATAGGGTCCTATTGAAACTCTTCCT
Source organism: Electrona antarctica (assembly GCF_951216825.1). NCBI lineage: Eukaryota > Metazoa > Chordata > Actinopteri > Myctophiformes > Myctophidae > Electrona > Electrona antarctica. The sequence continues at coordinate 23,303,408 of NC_136791.1, read as the reverse complement.
ATTGACACGACACCCTGGGAGAACTGTGACCCGCGTTTACGGCACACGTTTCCTGTGGCGATGGAGAGAGAGGAAGCAGGGCTGTGAAAGGGCATAACTGTAAAAAAAAAAAAAAAAGAGAAACAAAAAGAAAAGAACATACACCAATTAACTCAACGAGCCACAGGTATTAAAACAGTTAATTACAACTCTGCCTTTCTGAAACGGATACGGTTGTTCTGGTAGCGCTGAAGCACTGCTACTGCTACCAAAACAAGGTCCCATTAGCCTAATAACTTAACTTATTTTGAGCCAAAAGGCACATTTGTATGTAACGAGCTGTGTAAGCCAGGACGCACGAAGTAACGCATGCATGCGCGCACGCACGCCACGCACAAACACACGCACGCGCACGCCCGCACATCGAAAAACGTCTCCCCTTCACAAAAGCTGCTTCCTCTGTGTTTCATCACTCGGGCAGGGCTTTGTTAGTGTGCGGAAATGCCTGGAGAGGGAATGAAAATACTGGCAAGTCCCTGCAACGCTTTCTGGAGAGAGAGAGAGAGAGAGAGAGAGAGAGAGTCTTGCAGCTGCACAGAGTTCTCTCTCTTACGCACATACTCGTACACACACGCACGCACGCACGCACGCACACAGTACACACACACATATAGGCTGAGGAGGGGTTCAGGTTACGTACTACAGAGCGATAAGCACATAAATAGAGGAGTGTTGTTTTGTTCCACTGTGGCCAGGTCACAGGAACCAGGCAGTGTGTGTGTGCCAATGTTGACAGTACGTATATACGTACGTATGTATGTACGGGGGTCTATCGACATCATCTCACACACACACACACAAGACCACCGGTCCGGACCACAGTGGAGGGTAGCGCTGGCCTCGTGTAGCAAGCCTTTATCTGCCTTTGCAATGCAAATAGCCCCAGGCAGATTTGGTCTGGTGTCGCTCAATTGTGGGAGGACTTAGCGGAACAGCAGTAGCGTAGGACCAACCAGATTGGTGTGGAACCAGGCTATAACCAACCAGGGTTATGCAAATATGGGGCGGGACATTGCAAGAGATTCGTTCCTTTTTCACAACAAAGATGGATGCCGCCATAGCAGCAGTAAACCGGACATTTGTGCTCGTACTGGCTAAATATGCTATTCAAAACTCACACCCGTGTGAAATGAGGTGCGCTCTTATCATCATCATGACGTAAAATAGACACTATGCCTATTTGCTCAGACACTATGACGTAAAATTCTCTGTTCATTCATTGTCAATGGGAATTTAATGTTTGTGTAGGACAAAAATACTGATTTGCTCGTCCACATATGACGTAAATTCTCCATTCATTGTTAATGGGAATTTAATGTTTGTGTAAGATGAAAATCTACACTAATAGTAATAGCTGAATTGGCTAGCGCCCCTCAAAAATTATGAATTTCTATCGAATATCTTTAGTGTCCACTGTCCGCGTATAGCTCAGTCGGTAGAGCTCTCGCCTTTGGACCACAAGTTCATGGGTTCGATCGCGGGCACCGCCAACTCAGCGAATGAGTAGCACGGCTTGGTACAGCAAGTCGTGCGGGAAGTACTGGGACCTGATGGTAGGTGTGGCGCTCCACCTCAGCAATCCATCTCTGCAGGGGTCTATAGCGCATTGTAACGGGGACAGACTCCCACATGTTGATGCCGACACAAATTGTTAGCATAAAGTAAATAGTTCCTTCTCCCAGACAACAGCACTGCCCTGTTGTGTCCATGGAGTAAATAGTTCCTTCTCCCAGACAGCAGCACTGCCCTGTTGTGTCCATGGAGTAAATAGTTCCTTCTCCCAGACAGCAGCACTGCCCCGTTGTGTCCATGGAGTAAATAGTTCCTGACTTCCAGACAGCTGCACTGCCCTGTTGTGTCCATGGAGTAAATAGTTCCTTCTCCCAGACAGCAGCTCTGCCCTGTTGTGTCCATGGAGTAAATAGTTCCTTCTCCCAGACAGCAGCTCTGCCCTGTTGTGTCCATGGGGTAAATAGTTCCTGACTTCCAGACAGCAGCACTGCCCTGTTGTGTCCATGGAGTAAATAGTTCCTTCTCCCAGACAGCAGCACTGCCCTGTTGTGTCCATGGAGTAAATAGTTCCTTCTCCCAGACAGCAGCACTGCCCTGTTGTGTCCATGGGGTAAATAGTTCCTGACTTCCAGACAGCAGCACTGCCCCGTTGTGTCCATGGAGTAAATAGTTCCTTCTCCCAGACAGCAGCACTGCCCTGTTGTGTCCATGGAGTAAATAGTTCCTTCTCCCAGACAGCAGCACTGCCCTGTTGTGTCCATGGAGTAAATAGTTCCTTCTCCCAGACAGCAGCACTGCCCTGTTGTGTCCATGGGGTAAATAGTTCCTGACTTCCAGACAGCAGCACTGCCCTGTTGTGTCCATGGGGTAAATAGTTCCTTCTCCCAGACAGCAGCACTGCCCTGTTGTGTCCATGGAGTCATCCATCCATCCATCAACGAGGGGCCTGGCGTTGTCAATTACCCGCAGGAAAACCCCATTAGAGGGGCTGAATGGGACAGGGAGCCGTGGCAGGCCTGACATGACTGTGTTATATGATTACACAACCTGTTGGATGTCCGCCTGTCAGTGTCAGTGTCTCCCGTCCCGGCCCCTCTCTCTCTCTCTCTGATGAATGGCTGTAATATGGCACGCATCACAATGTGCGGCTAGCTCGCCACACACTCATTAACCCAGTCAGGACGGGAACCCCGGTTATATGTTATACTTTAGGTATTGAAAAATAGCAGATCTACAAGCTCGTAGCCCTATGAGCTTGTAGGTCTGCTATTTTTGAAAAACCTTGAAATTGTGTCCAAATCTTTGAATATATATTCTTTCAGAGCGAATGTTTTTAACTCAAATCTTTGCAACATATTTTCAGATGGCGGGGTCCGCAGCCAAATACAGATAATTCTGAGGGTCCATGACATGAAAAAGGTTGAGAACCGAGAACCACTGACATAGAAACATAGGTTTTTCAGAAAACCGTTAGGAAAAATAATCTTTTTTTAGAATCGTCCTCGGGTCTAAATGGGTTAATGGCTCCTCATAATGCCACGCATGCAGCGCCACGGTGATGCACACGGAGAGAGAGAGAGAGAGAGAGAGAGAGTTCATGAATACGCCAGCCTTGTTCCCGTGTCGCCATTCAACACAAATCAACCGCGACAACAACAGAAAAAAAACAACAACAATGTCCCTCATTTGAATAATTTCACAAACGTTTGTGGCAAGATGCCAGAGTCACAGTCACGCTTTGCGCGCTCTCTCTCTCTCTCTCTCTCTCTCTCTCTCTCTCTCTCTCTACTCCTGAATGAAGGAATGAGGAGGCGGAGGGGCGAACTAGGGGCGAGAAGTGAGAGATCATAAGAATCAAAGTTGTTTTTGGTGTGAAACACACGTGTTTTGTTTGATTGGATTCACCCGCTTGTTTAGTTCGCGGTCGCATTTGCATAGATAATCAAATCTGCGAGCAGCGGGGCACGCACGTGCGACAACAAGCACAACACGGATACTCTGAGAGAAAGAGAGAAGGAAGCTTGTACGGGATTGTGGCGCTCGAGTTGATTGTGCTTTTTCTCTGGCAGAATCAATGTCTATCAAAGACGCTCCACTACTTCACTCTCAACTGTGACAAAATGCATTTGATTTCCAGTTTGCTCTGTGGGTGGTTAGATTTTAAGATTGAAAGTTAATTCAGTTATTTTCCGCTAAAATCTATAGCGAGAGAACAGTCAGTTACAGTGGCTTCATGGCCAGAAAAGTGAAGTATCTTTGACTGTAGCACAGCTGACCGTTTGGGAGAGGTTTGCTAAAACAACCATGACCCTGCTGCCTGGCCCCTGCAACCACGTTAGATGACCCTGCTGCCTGGCCCCTGCAACCACGTTAGATGGAGTATTTATGGCCCTGTCAGTCTGCAGTGGGCAGTACTACTACCCAGTAGTACATTCACCCTGTCTGTCAGTCTGCAGTGGGCAGTACTACTACCCAGTAGTACATTCACCCTGTCTGTCAGTAGTACTACTACCCAGTAGTACATTCACCCTGTCTGTCAGTAGTACTACTACCCAGTAGTACATTCACCCTGTCTGTCAGTAGTACTACTACCCAGTAGTACATTCACCCTGTCTGTCAGTCTGCAGTGGGCAGTACTACTACCCAGTAGTACATTCACCCTGTCTGTCAGTCTGCAGTGGGCAGTACTACTACCCAGTAGTACATTCACTATATGTCAGTCTGCAGTGGGCAGTACTACTACCCTGTAGTACATTCACCCTGTCTGTCAGTCTGCAGTGGGCAGTACTACTACCCAGTAGTACATTCACTATGTCAGTCTGCAGTGGGCAGTACTACTACCCAGTAGTACATTCACTATATGTCAGTCTGCAGTGGGCAGTACTACTACCCATTAGTACATTAACCCTGTCTGTCAGTCTGCAGTGGGCAGTACTACTACCCAGTAGTACATTCACTGTGTCAGTCTGCAGTGGGCAGTACTACTACCAGTAGTACATTCACCCTGTCTGTCAGTCTGCAGTGGGCAGTACTACTACCCAGTAGTACATTCACCCTGTCTGTCAGTCTGCAGTGGGCAGTACTACTACCCAGTAGTACATTCACCCTGTCTGTCAGTCTGCAGTGGGCAGTACTACTACCCAGTAGTACATTCACCCTGTCTGTCAGTCTGCAGTGGGCAGTACTACTACCCAGTAGTACATTCACCCTGTCTGTCAGTCTGCAGTGGGCAGTACTACTACCCTGTAGTACATTCTCAGTCTGCAGTGTGCAGTACTACTACCCAGTAGTACATTCACTGTGTCAGTCTGCAGTGGGCAGTACTACTACCCAGTAGTACATTCTCAGTCTGCAGTGTGCAGTACTACTACCCAGTAGTACATTCACTATATGTCAGTCTGCAGTGGGCAGTACTACTCCCCTGTAGTACATTCACCAGGGGTGGCTGGTATCAATGGGCAAGTGAGGCTCAGCCCTCCGCCCCCCATCTGAAAATATGTTGTTCCAGGGACCTCCTCAGAAGCAAAGATTTGAGTTATAGCTCATAGCGCGGCACTCGATGCCGCGCTACGAGCTTGTAGATCTGCTATTTTTCAATAGCTAAAGTTTAACATAATGCTTAAAACACCAAAAGGGGTTCCCGCCCAAAATGGGTTAAGAAACATGATCGTGGATTTAATTACATTGAAAGTGGCTGGAGCTCTCATTGTGTTGGGACCCACCGTAGTGTGATCAAGTAGGGCGTTGATGTATGAAAAAACACAGATGGTTAGAATACGGAGATACGAGGTTTCTGCCCCGACACGAGCTACGGTAATAATAATGACAATGCCGGACGGTGCTCAACATACCATATAGGCTACTACAGCCAAGCCTCGCCGTTGGTCTTGTCATATTATACTTTTGCGTTCCCTCCTCCCGTTAATATCGCTGCTCTTTTCTTTTCTCTACGAAGCCGTCTTAAATAGAGACAGCTGTTGTGAGGGTTTCAATTTCACCCCCGCTCGCATCGCATCACAATGTGTGTGCCAAGCGCTTTCCCAGGGCTGCCTCCATGCAGTGGCGCAAAGTACTGAACAGCAAACTGCACCTGCAGTCTGTGTGCGTGCGTGCGTGCGTGCGTGCGTGCGTGCGTGCGTGCGTGCGTGCGTGCGCGTGTGTGCGTGTGTGCGTGTGCGTGCGCGCGTGTTACTATACTTGTGAGGTGAGGACCAGAATTGTCCACATAGTAGAATTCAAGACATTTCAGATGTTGTGAGGATGAGGACCATTTCCCTGTTCCTAAAAAGAAAAAAAGGTTTTATGGTTGAAAAAGACTATTAATTCATTAAGTCTTTTGCCACTCTTATTTTGAAGGCGAAAACCGGAAGTAAACAACGTAAAGTCTCCCGTAATCTTATATATATATTTTTTAACCCATTTAGACCTGATGACGATTCTACAAATGTCTTCTAAATCCTGACAGTTTTCTGAAAAAACCCATGTTTCCCGCCGTTATGGGCCGTGAATAAAGATGGTTTTGACCAGAAATGCAATCTGGGAAAGGAATTAGAGATAAATGGATTTAAAAATAATAATAATAATAATCTGCATGTTCTGCTGGAGGCGGACGACGTCAAAGATCACTTTTCACCTCCGGTTACGTCCTGTTGACTCCATTGCCTAGCAACCCAGAGCTATTGCTATTCATGTGTGTAAAGTAAAAAGAAAAAAAATCGTCATCGATTTTTTTTTATTCCAATGGTATTCATGAACGCCATCGTGACTGCGTGTGCGTGTGCGTGTGCGTGTGTGTGTGTGCGTGTGCGTGTGCGTGTGCGTGTGTGTGTGTGTGTGTGTGTTTGCGCGTGCATGCACACACCAGAGATTATCCCTGTATCGGTGTGTGCCTCTGTGTGCGTGTCCGTGCGTGTGTGTGTGTCCGTGTTGTTGCTTCACAGCGTGAGTTTTTCTCATTTTGTAATCCAACACCTGCAGATGTGTCTTGTAAACTGGCACAGCCCGCCAGCTTTTCTTCTCGTATTCAGAGGGGGCCGGTGAAACAAAGCAATTAACTAACGGAGGCCCACTGCATGGGTGTGTGTGCGTGTGTGTGTGTGTGTGTACGTACTTGCGTGCGTGTCCGTTGGAAAGCACACATGTCTGTGTGCGCGTGGTGTGCGATTTGCCAGCAGGTATGACATCGTCTCTGTCAGCAGTGGAAACCTCACATGTCCAAAATTGTTACTTTTCAGGTTTTAAAAAACAACCAAAAAAGTGGCAGACGAGATCAAGAAACGGACGAGATCGACGAGCGTGAAACGCGTTGTTTCGAGCTTGCATTTCTGCTTCCTTTTGATGCTTTAGCGTGACGCTGTGGTGTGACCGTACAAAAAAAAAAAAAAACACAAGAAGTTAGAATATGGAGATAAGAGGTTTCTGCCTGACAGCGAGGATGTGAACCGACATGTAAGCGTGTGTTTGGTATCAGATCCAGTGTGGTGGTTCTCACCCTGAGCAGAGACATTCATTCACAGCCCTGTTCACGACATTCACAAAGAAACCTTGTATCTTCATCATTCAATTTATTTTGTATTCTTTTTATCGTGTTTTGTCCTAAATTAATGTCCTACTTCGTCGCGCAAGAGCGCATGTGACTTAACAGTCACATGCGCTAGTGAAAATAGCAGATCTGAAAATAAGCTTTTTTTAAAAAAACATACGAGGTTTCCAGCCGACAGAGACCACATCCAAAATTAGAAGGAAGGGGTCACACGTCCTGTGTCAGCATACGCACACACACACACGCACGCACGTACGCGCACACACGCACACACACACGTCCTGTCAGCAGGACAACCTGTTGACACAGGGTGGATTTATGTGTGCACACACACACACACACACACACACACACACACACACACACACACACACACACAGTGTGCGCGACAGCAAAGCAGTATACTGTAGCTGTAAGAATACACTACAGTACCACACTACTCCACTAAGACTAAATATATTGACAATTTTGTCAACAAATAAAAACTAGACTAAAATGTTACGGAGGGACTAGTGGAAGAGAGATCCAGTAGAACCAATGATTGGCCATACTGTACCTACTGTACCTGCGACAGCACAAACCACCGACCTGAAGCACCGCGGTGCGCCAAGCTGCAATGAATGTTTCCACAGCAAATGATTTTTGCGACATAGCACAAACCTCAAGTGTTTTTGCGACTAGACGTAAAGCGACACGCACCCACATTTCGCACAAACACACCAGACACACACACACACACGCACAAACACACCAGACACACACACACACACACGCGCACAAACACACCAGACACACAAAGACGGACGGGTGCCAATAAAGCACCTTTGAATTGAATCACTTGTGACGCAATGCAACGACATGCGCCGACGTGCGACGGGACTTGTCAGACCGCTGCGACAAACGGTTGCGTCTGGAATCAACAAATCATTGGTGTTCGTTTGGGCTTAAAAGACAAGTCATTTTATGCTTGGTCGTGCTCTGAAAATAGCAGATCTACACGATGCTGCGATGCCTTGTGAACTTGGAGATCGGCTATTTCCAGCATTTCAGCTACGACTGAATCAAACGTTAGCAGTGGTTCCTCAGTACGCTGCTGATTCAAAGTCAAAGTCGTACGATTTGTTACACACGTTACCACAGTGAAATTTGTTCTCCGCATTTCCATCTCTTGGAGCGGTGAGCCGCAGTCAAGGAGCGGTGAGCTGCAGCCGTGACACGCTCGGGAATCATTTGATTAGTTGATTGAGTCCAACCCATTGATGCTGAGTGCCAAGCAGGGAGGCATTGGGTCCCATTTTTTACAGTCTTTGGTATGACCCGGCCGGGGATCGAACGCCCGACCTCCCAGTATCAGGGCGGACACTCTAACCACAAGGCCACTGTCTGGTTAATTCAAACAGTGCAGAAGCAGCAGTGGTTCCTCAGTTCCACGCTGCTGATTCCGTGCATGGGCTGCGGCCCCAGATCATACCAGAGCCCTGTGCTGTTCTCTCCCTCCATCGCCCCCTGACCCTGCTAATTGACAACGGCTGTGGAAGAGAGACACGCACGGCGACAGAGAGAGAGAGAGAGGGAGGGGTGGGAGAGAAAGGTCTTTGCGTGAGAATGGGGGAAAATAGCAGGAACGAATGAGAGAATGCAAGAAGCAGCACTACCCACTGTACTGCAGGCCATAGAACTGAATGTACTACCAACTGCACTGTTTCTACAGGCCATAGAACTGAATGTACTGTACAGAACTTAGTGTTTACATCACACCTATAGCGACGCTTGTGTTTTCCATGTCGAACATACCGAAGGGGGAGAAAATAGGCATCCAATTTTCAATTTCAATTCAAAGGAGCTTTATTGGCATTAGATAAACATACGTTTACATTGCCACAGCAAGTGTCAAAAATTCAAACTGTTGAAAATGGGGGAAAGTATATACAGTTGGAGGGCATTTTGTAAACAGCTATGTGTCACATTGCATCGTTATATACATGTTATACGGGGTATGAAGCTTTTTTGAAACAAATAGCATTTTTTTGCAGTCACTTTGGGACAGAGAGCAGCATTCTTTTCTCAAGACTATGGGTGCCATCCATGGGTGCCTAAGTCACGTCTCCATAGCCGAGTATAGGTGACTATTATGCACTACTTGCAGAGTGACGCAAGTGACTTTGTCTGGGTTACATCTTCTGATAGTTGTACTTTAATATTGACATGAAATAATAATCCTGTTTAGTGTTTTATTGCGACCGCAGGTCGCATTTACTATGATGAAATCGTACATTTTTGTCCATCAGTCAGGGCGAGTAGAATCGAACAAGAAGGGAACAGCCAGCTTCTTGACAGCCGCACGCACGCACGCGTGTTGTGGTGTGGCGGGCTGACCTGTCCGTCCGTCTGTCAGTCAGAGCGGATATTTCTGTCTGCTTAGCGGCTGGCCCGCTGGCTTACCAGAGACACTATGTCATCGCTGGCTGCCTGCTGTCATTGGCTAAAAAGGAGCGAGGCAGAGAGAGAGAGAGACACAGAGTGTGCGTGTGGCACTGTGACACTGTGACAGAGAGAGAGAGAGGGAGAGAAGTGTGTGTGCGTGTGACAGAGAGAGAGAAACAGCTCGAGCAGCTGTCTTGAAGCCTTCTCCACGCTGTCACTAGGTTAACACCCTCCCTCTCCTCACCGCTATAGCCTATGGGGCTCTATCTATGGGGCGATAGTGGCTCAGGGGTATAGAGTGGCTGGTATAGCCGATGTGGCCCGAAGTGCAGGTGCAGCCTTCCATGGTTTCCTCCGCCATCTGTGTGTCAATGTGTGTGTGTGTGTGTGTGTGAGAATGGGTGAACGTAATGCACAATCTATGTAAAGCTGTATATGAATGTGTGTGTGAATGGGTGAACGTAATGCACAATCCATGTAAAGCTGTATGAATGTGTGTGTGTGAATGGGATGACGTAATGCACAATCTATGTAAAGGGCCTTTCAAATGGGAAGTGAGGAACGTTGTTGCCTGGATCAACGAGAGGTCTGCTACAGGTCTGCTCAAGAGGGGCGCTACAACACAAGCGTAAAAAAAAAAGTTAAACAGAATCCAGGTCTGGTGAGTCGTGGGCGTGTGCACGAAACGAGCACGCGCGCAACAAATTCACGGGGCCGCGCTCACGTAAATACGCTTGCGTTGTCGCACCGCGACTGCTCTGCACAAAAACGCAGGTCTCATTGAAAATGAACTATAGGCGCGTTATATCGCTTCACGTTTGAAAGGCCCTTTAACAATCCATTTAACCATTAAGACCTGAGGCTGATTCTGAATCACTAGTTCGCACACTTTCAAGATTTTGTTTTTAAAGGGATTGTGACATAAAAAAAACCTGAACTTTTAACATTCAGTAGATTTTCTGTGGTCTGGGGTTTTCTGACTCAAACAAGTGCTCTGATTTTCCTGTAGAGTGTGATGTAAGAGCCAGAAAATCCCATATAGGACAATGGGATTTGCCAGCAGATGTCGCCTGTTTTTCATTGCAGCTCAAAAGGCTTCACATACACAGAGAAAATCCACTGAATGTTCAAAGTTCAGGTTGTTTGGGTGCAATTGAGGTCATGAAACCATGTACAAGCTTGTTGTGGATCTGCTGTTTTTGGAATAGCCAACACTAAAATGTCAAATGACACACAGGTGGTTGTTTCCAGGGTTCCAACCACGTTATGATCCTTTGAATAACGTCCTCCTCCATCCATGACGTGGTGGTGTTTACGCCGGGGGCGATCATAATACTATAGCGACGGACAAGGACTCTGTCGGAGTCGCCCTGCTGTGTTTCCAGGGCGGCACTTTGATTACAAACACCTGTTTGTTAGTTTTGTTTGGCCAGAAAAGATGGTCGTGAGAGAGATGATGTCATGGAGTGTAGTTTTATTTTTTACCAGTTTTATCTACACCGTCAAGCAGCAGTGTAAAGTAACCGTACAGTACTTAAGTACATTTACTTAAGTACTGTATTTAAGTACAGTTTTAGGTATTTGTAATTTACTTGAGTATTTCCAATTTACAATAGTTTTACTTCTACTCTCAGAGGCAAATATTGTATTTTTACTCCACTACATTTATTTGACAACTTTAGTTACAACTAGTTACTTTGTAGATTTTGATTATTATAACACATAACACATACATTAACCACTTCTATGTATGTACATTTTGGCCAGTTGAAAATAGCCGATGTACAAGCTCACAATGTGTCATGATGCAGCACTTGTAGATCAGCTATTTTCAAAAATAGTTTTTATACATGCATACATTTTATACAAAAGTTGAAATGGGATATTCTGCATAATGAGTTTTATTATTTTCTACTTTTGGTGCTTTAAGTACATTTTCATACCAATACTTTCGTGCTTTTACTTGTTTACATGTAACAGAGTATATTTATTTACATGCAAGTACTTTTTTCCACCACTGCCGACAAGGAAGGCAACACACATTTGACATTTGACAGACGAATACAAATTGTTTATTTCATAACCCCCAGGCTGCCAATTATAGGTTGGCTTTAACTGCAGTGCTTCTGTCAGGTGGAAACCTCATATGTGACCTGAGACTGAGGGGCTGCCATCGTGCAACCTCCAGCTTTTCACCAGGAGAAAAACTGATTTTTTTTTTTTTTTTTATCCAAAATGAGTTAATAGCACAGGCAGCCTCTTCACATACTAGAGCATGTCTGAAATAAATATCAGAGCTGAAATCGACATGTAAATATGAAATAAATGCTTAAAACAGGTGTAACATTAGAGACCACAGAAGTGAACCTTTCAAGCCTGTTTTCTCAACTCTTACTCTATACGCCATATCTCCGGTGGGTCAAACTGAACAACCTGCAATATCTCTATTTGAAGGTATGATTCCCTTCTTTCATGAAGAAACGGAAATTCAAAAAAATCCAATGGCAGTCCCTCAGTCATATTTTGTCACATATGTCCAAAACCGTTACTTTTCAGGATTGTAATTCGAAAAAAGCATCAAAAGATGTCGGTTTACGGCAGCTTAAAGCTTGCTGATCTGCTACTTTTGAGGCTTTTGTGTGACGCCGTAGGACGATCAAGTAGAGGGCGGTTAATTTACAGAAAAACATAAAAAAGTTAAAATAATATGAATAATAATAATAATTCTGTCCGACAGCGACAACGTGTCAGCCAGAATGGTGGCAGCAGAAGATGTACGTGGCCCGGGCTGACGTCATCATTGACCATTGAGTCAAGACACATCGAGACATTTTTGTCTTTTTCACTGCCATTGACGAGATAATACCTCATCATTCACTTTTTTTTTTTGTCGACAAAATCAACTGTAGATTTATAGTCGACTAAACTTATGATATTGAATCGAAGAAAACTAGACCAAAACTAAAACATTTCTTCAGATAACTAAAATACTAAAACTAAAAGGAATTTGAATCAAAAGACTGACCAAAACTGCATCAAAATGTTGCTGTCCAAATCAACAGCGTGGCCGTGACTGAGTGAGGCATGCAGTGACATACCAGTGGAGTAGAGGGAGTCTATCCTCACATAACCTGTTCCTCCTGTGTTCCACTGAGACGCAGCCAGAATACCACACTCCTACTCTGGGCACAGCGGGCCTTTTTAAGCCCTTAAGACCTGAGACCCATTCCAAAAATGAAAAAAAAAATCTCAATTTTCTGAACAAAAGTATGTTGCTGTATGTATTTGGACACGGAACGCCATCTCAAAATACTGTGTTCCAGCCAGGGATGCCCAGAAGCAAGGATTTGAATTAAAACGGTTTTGCTTTAAAAATAAATAGACATTTTTGTGATTTTTCAAAAAATAGATAGATACGATATATAAGCAGCTTGTATATCTGCCATTTGTCCAAAGCATAAAATATGGTTCAAGTGGTTAAAAAGATTGTGATGCTGCATGTATTAACTAGGCTACTTCAGCTGGGGACCCCCGCAGGTCCGCTGGGGACCCCCGCAGGTCCGCTTGGGACCTGGACCCCCGCAAGTCCACTGGGGACCCCCACAAGTCCGCTGGGGACCCCCGCAGGTCCGCTGGGGACCTGGACCCCCGCAGGTCCGCTGGGGACCCCCGCAGGTCCACAGACCCCACGTTGAACCATCAATGTAGCTAAAATCTAAAATGACACAGACGCTTTCCCGGTTTTAACGCATGGTTAAACTCACCTCGGTTGCTGTGTTTTATCATAACACAGCGAGCTGTATTATTGTGGTGGGTTGCATACATGAGACCATCAAGCACCAATAACAAACATATAGGACCTAACGAACACACTGAATGAGTAAATTAATGAATGAATGAATACACTGAATGAGTAAATGAATGAATACACTGAATGAGTAAATGAATGAATGAATACACTGAATGAGTAAATGAATGAATGAATACACTGAATGAGTAAATGAATGAATACACTGAATGAGTAAATGAATGAATACACTGAATGAGTA